>NC_081417.1:149030230-149335457 GCF_949786415.1 Peromyscus eremicus
AGTAAAAACAAACAATAGGACCACATAGTTCTAGCTTGCCAATGTAGTTTTGGAAGGTATTTGTTTTATAAAGATTATATCATCAGGACTCTATGAACCACGACTCACAGGCTTTAAATTAAGAAATCACCAAAAAAAAAAAAAAAAAAAAAAAAAAAGCCGGGCGGTGGTGGCGCACGCCTTTAATCCCAGCGCTCGGGAGGCAGAGCCAGGCGGATCTCTGTGAGTTTGAGGCCAGCCTGGGCTACCAAGTGAGTTCCAGGAAAGGCGCAAAGCTACACAGAGAAACCCTGTCTCGAAAAACCAAAAAAAAAAAAAAAAGAAAAAAAAAGAAATCATGCCAGGCTGGGTGGTGGTGGTGCATGCCTTTAATCTCAGCACTCGAGAGGCAGAGGCAGGAGGATCTCTGAGTTCGAGGTCAGCCTGGTCTACAGAATAAGTTCCAGGTCAGCCAGGGGTACACAGAAAAACCCTGTCTTCAAAGGAAAAAAAGAAAGAAAGAAACAAACAAACCATGCATGCCAGGTGATGATGGCACACACCTTTAATCTCAGCACTTAAAGGCAGAGGCAGATGGATCTCTGAGTTCAAGGTCAGCCAGGTCTACAAAGTGAGTTCCAGGACAGCCACGGCTACACAGAGAAACCCTGTCTCAAAAAACCAAAAGAAAGAAATCACACTGGGATGGGGGAGGGTTGGTGCGAGAGAGATGGTTCATCTGTTAAGAGCACTTACTGCTCTTGCAGAGGATCCAGGTTCAGTTCCCAGTGCCCACATAATGGCTGCCTTAGTTAGGGTTTCCATTGCTGTAAGAGACATCATGACCATGGCAACTCTTATAAAGGAAAAACATTTAATTCAGGTGGCTTACATTTTCAGAAGTTTAGTCTATTATCATCATGGTGGGACATGATGGGTGTGGTTGGCAGCATGGAAGCAGATGTGGTGCTGGTTACATCTTGATCAGAAGGCAACAGGAAGTGGTCTGAGACACTGGGTGCAGCTTGAGCATATATGAGATCTCAAAGCCCACCTCCACAGTGACACACTTCCTCCAACAAGGCCACACCTCCTAATAGTGTCACTCCCTGAGCTTATGGGGGCCAATTACATTCAAACTACTATAGTGGCTCATAACCATCTGTGTGTAACTCTAGATCTAGAGGGTTCAATGCTCTCTTCTGACCTCCACAGGTTCCTGCATGCATATAGTACACATGTATACATCCAGGCACATACATATTTACATAAAATAATCTTAACTTTTTCCTTTATTTTATGTATGTGTATGTTTTGTCTGAACTTATGTCTGTGCATTACTTCCATGTTTGGTGCCTATGGAGGCCAGAAGAGGGTTTTGGATCCTCTGGGACTGGAGTTACAGATGGTTGTGAGCTACCATGTGGATGATGGGAATCAAACCTGGGTCCTCTGGAAGAGAGAAGCAGCCAGTGCTCTTAACTTCTAAGCCACCTCCAGCACACACACACACACACACACACACACACACACACACAGTGAGAGAGAGTTGGTTTTTGTTTATGTTTTTCAAGACAGGGTTTTTCTGTGTAGTTTTGGAGCCTGTCCTGGAACTCACTCTGTAGACCATGCTGGCCTTGAACTCACAGACATCCACCTGTCTCTGCCTCCCAAGTACTGGGATTAAAGGTATGTACCACAATTGCCTGGGCCAATAAATAATTTTTAAAAATTAAAAATATCAGCCTAGAGCTGGGTGTGGTATGTTCAGGCTGGCCTTGAACTCACAGAGATCCGCCTGCCTCTGCCTCCCGAGTGCTGGGATTAAAAGTGTGCACCACCACCACCCAGCTGAGCCAGAATTATATAGTGAGACCTTGTCTCAAAAAAAAAAAAAAAAAAAAAAAGGCCAGGTGGTTGTGGCACACACCTTTAATCCCAGCACTCGGGAGGCAGAGGCAGGCGGATCTCTGTGAGTTCAAGGCCAGCCTGGTCTACAGAGCAAGATCCAGGAAAGGCACCAAAGCTACACAGAGAAACCTTGTCTTGAAAAAAAAAAAAAACAAATCAGACTGGGGCCAGGGATGGTGGTACACACCTGTAAGCCCAGCTCTCTGGAGGCTGGGCAGGAGGACTGTGAGCTTGAGGCCAGCCTGGGCTACATACTGAGATGCAGCTCAGGGAGGGGAGAAGAGGAAGAGAAGGGGCTGTGGAGATGGTCAATGGGTGAAGGTAAAGTGCTGTACAAACATTAGCAACTGACCCTGGATCCTTAGCACTTGAGTAACGGTCTAGTAGTGAGGTGTGAATCTGTGACCCCGGTGTTGGGAAGGAGATGGAGACGGGCAGGGGTGGGGGGCCCTCGTTGGCCTGCTCACCTTTCTGAAATGGCAAGCTCCAAGTACAATGAGAGACCATGTCTCAAAAAATAAGTGGAGAGCAGTAGAAGACACTTGATGTTGACCTCTGACCTCTGTATGGTCATAGTGGAATGCACATGCACACACACACACACACACACACACACACACACACACACACACACATCAAAGAGGAAAGAAAGAAATTAGGCCAGACATGCTGGCACACACATACTTGTAATTGCAACAGTTAGGAGCCCAGTCATGAGAATTGCCAATCTGTGGTCAGTCTCAGCTATATAGCAATACCACCTGTTCAGTTGGAAGCTCCGCTTAGGTCTCACTCCCCCCATTCCAGACCCCACCCCCTCTCAGAAAGCCCGCCAAGTAGAGGCTCCTCCCCCGGTTGATGCTCAAGACCGTGCCTACAGGGTGTTTAAACCACCTCCTGCCCTCCCCTGCCCTCTCTGAGAGGTGGCCGGAACTGAGGGAATTGTTGGAATTCATGCACCCTTCAGGATGTCTCACAGATAGAAAAGTGGTTGCGTTCCTTCTCTGCTAATCCTTCTATGTCAAGGAGTTTCATTATCTTTCCCAAGCCTATGACCTGACCTGGCATGACCTCTATGTCATCCAGGCCTCCACCCTCACTCCAGAGAAGCGAGGTTGAATTCAGGCAGCAGCGAGACCGTATGCAGACCAAACCCACCTAGTGGACAATACAGTCCCTGTGGGTGACATGGCCGTGCCAGCTACAGTACCCTACTGGGACTACCAGCCAGGTCAAAATGGCCGCCAGAGGAAGGACCTCATAGTCTGCTGCCTCCTTCAGAGTATGTCATGGACAAAGTTGTTAATTTTGATAAACTCTGAGAGACTACACAGTGAGCTGACAAAAATCTGGCCATTTCTCTACATCAATTACAAGAGACCATGGTCCAATGTACTTGCCTTGACTCAGACTCCCCGGCGGGAGCCATGATCTTAACCACTCCTTTCCTTCTCAGTCAGCACCAGATAGTAGAAAGAAATTAAAAAGGGCTGACGAGGGTCCCCAAATGCCCATACAGGAAACCTTTTAAAGTTTTTAATGCCCAAGAAGAGGCAGCTGAGTCTTCCAGACAGGCTTGGCTGCAACAGAAGGCTACATTCCAAGCCCACGCCTTGGCAGCTGCCCTGAGGCCATTGGTGTCCCTATAAGGAGGACAAGGGAAGTCCACGAGGCTCCATCCTGCTGGAGCTCAGTCTGAGTCAACTCTGCCATGAGCCTGCTTCAAATGCAGCCAGGAAGGCCAGTGGTCCTGGTGCTGCCTTGACCCTCAGCTGTCGACGAGGCTGTGCCCTGTCTGCCAGCAGCCTGGACACTGGAAATTGGAATGCCCCCATGGGGGCTCATCTTCTATGCCATACCTCAGAGGTCCAGCCTCATGGACACTGGCATCTGAGACTCTTCCAGCCTTTGAACTCCTCAGCCTGGTGGAGGACTGACACCACCCAGACTTGGAGACTCCATCACCCTTGCTGAGCCTAGGGTAACGCTCCAGGTAGCAGGTAAGTCCATCACTTTTCTGGTGGACACAGGAGCTACCTATTCTGTCTTTATCTCTCACTCAGGTCCCATAATTCCCTCACCAATTTCTGTCATGGGGTGGATGGGAACCCTTTATTTCTGCCTAAGACCCTGACACTTCCCTGTATTTTTTTTTTTTTTGCACAAATCTTAAATGGTCTTATAATAAAAACCCAGAGACAGATATTGGGGTAAATGCTGAAAGATCAGAGAGACAAGGGAACAAGCCACATTCAGTCAGAGGATTCGTGGAGTTGGCGAGGTGAGAAATGGCTGTGGCTTGTTCCCTTGTCTCACCTCGCCAACTCCACGAATCCTCTGACTGAATGCCCCTTGAGTCCTCAGCTGAAAGGGCCTAATTCCTGTCTTCTCCCACCTTATATTCTTTCCCTGCCCAGTCATATCACTTCCTGTTTCAACCTTCCCAGTGCTGGGAATAAAGGTGTGTGCCACCACTGCTTGGCTGTTTCACTTTTAGACTGGAATAAACTCATGTAGCCCTGTGTGGCCTTGAATTCACGGAAATCCACACTTATCTCTGCCTCTGCCTCCCAAGTGCTAGGATTAAAGGTGTGTGTCACTCTGCCTGATCTCTATGCCTACCTCTGTGGCTGGTTCTGTCCTCTGATCTTTAGGCAAGCTTTATTTCTTAGATTATAAATATATCACCACATTTCCCCTTTTTTGTCTAAAATAATAAAAGAAGGTTATAATTAATATAAGAAAAACTATAGACAATAAATACAATAACTATATACAATATATACAGTCAAGAATTACATTAATAATGTAGGTGGTAGTGGCACATGCCTTTAATCCCAGAGCCAAGCAGATCTCTGTGAGTTCGAGCCCAGCCTGTTCTACAGAGTGAGATTCAGGACAGGCACCAAAACTATACAGAGAAACCCTGTGTGTGTGTGTGTGGGGGAGAGAATTACATTAATAATGTCCAGTCCATTAACAATTGACAAATTCAGAGAAAATACTCACTTATTTATCATATTTTGGTGAGTCGAAAGTGTTGTACCTAATTCATTTTCTATTCTAACTTGTATTACCTACCAAAAACTATCTTTAGGTATCTTTCAAACTTATACACTTTACACCTCTTTAGTGAGTTTCTTTTCTGAATTTTTTTTTTTAAGATTTATTTATTACGTATACAGTATTCTGCCTGCATGCGTGCCTGCAGGCCAGAAGAGGGCACCAGATCTCAATATAGATGGTTGTGAGCCACCATGTGGTTGCTGGGAATTGAACTCAGGACCTCTGGAAGAACAGCTCTTAACCGCTGAGCCATCTCTCCAGCCCCTCTTTTCTGAATTTGTTAACAAGGAAAACTATAACTATCTAGTCTTCAAATCCATCAGAGACCTAAGAAGGAAATAATATTACCTGAGTAAATAGGAGGTGTAGAGCAAACAACTTCCAAAAAATGTGAGAAATGACAGAAACAGCTGACTACCTGGACAGTCACCCAAGGTTTCTCTGCAACGTTGGAGCATCCATTTTCAGCCTAGAGGCCTAGCATATCTGACAGACTTTTCTATGAAGCAGAATTTTCTGAAGGGCCTTCCTACATTGTCTTGGCAAGGTTTGGCAGTCCTTTATTTTGTGTCCTGCTTGTCCATTTTGGACACCCTATTGTCAGCAGTCAAAGCAAGAGTACTTTCTTGCCCAGTGGCTAACTTTTGCCACAAAGAAAGTAAACTCCATATGGAGTTTCTTTGATGCCCATCATCTTCTCTGAAGTAGATTGGTGCTGCCAGGAGCAGACATGACTCCTTGCCATACAAAAAGAATCTATGTTATTAAAACACCTTAAATGCCATATTCTGTAGATCTTTGAAGTGTTTGAAGATGACCTGTCTATCTAAAATATATCTCTGTTTGACCTTGAAAACATACATAATCTGACTACAAGTTCGATTGTAGTAGGTGACTAACTACTAACCTGCATTTCTATATTATCCTAAATAGTTTATAATAATAACTTTCAAGGACTAACAATTTACATTATATCATTAAATGAATTGTATAGGTACAATACCTTGAACAAGATTAGAAATAGATGTAGGGCTGGAGAGATGGCTCAGAGGTTAAGAGCACCGACTGCTCTTCCAGAGGTCCTGAGTTCAATTCCCAGCACCGACATGGTGGCTCACAACCATCTGTAATGAGATCTGGCACCCTCTCCTGTATACATAATAAATAAATAAATCTTTAAAAAAAAAAAAAAGAAATAGATGTACAGAATGTTCTAACAAAAATAATCTCAACTTTGTATCAATATACACAATTTGTATACAATATACAAAAATCCAATCCAATGTAAAATATTTAAAACTAGTAGATTCAGTAATCTACCTTTTTATCTTATCATATCCATAGCCTCCTTTTTTTCTTTTTTTTTTCAAACAAGAACCCTGAGTCTAATCTCCTTTGTTTAGCTTCTTTTCTTGACCATTACCAATAACAATTTGTAATCAACCACCAAAACAATGACAATTATCCATAATTAAATGGCCCAAAACCACCCAACCTACCTCTTGGGAATGTGGGTATAGTGTTCTTAAAATTACTTCCTGCTAGCTGGGCGGTGGTGGCGGCGCACGCCTTTAATCCCAGCACTTGGGAGGCAGAGCCAGGCGGATCTCTGTGAGTTCCAGGCCAGCCTGGTCTACCAAGTGAGTTCCAGGAAAGGCGCAAAGCTACACAGAGAAACCCTGTCTCGGAAAAAAAAAAAAAAAAAAAAGCTAGTGAATAAAATTACTTCCTGCTGTCTGGGGGTGATGGCATCTTTAGGGGGATCCTGAAAAGAAAATTTGGGTTAATTGTCAAGTCCTGGGAGAGGTAGCTGTATCATTTGTTGTCCAATCTCTGCATAATGGGGAAGTGCAGGGCTTGTCTCAGGTCCTGGCTAGAGTAGTCTGTGAGGCTGGATCATTTCAGTTAACCATCTGGAAATTGTCCTAAGCAGTTTGTAGTCCTAAGCCGATCTTTGAGTGGTGTTTGTCAGCTTAGTGGTGTTATCATAGCCCTGATGGAATCATCGTTGTGGGCCCCCATGATCTTTTTGGAGACTTCAAAGGTTGCTGTTAGATGTGGTCATGGTTCACTGTAGAAAATTGATAGAGACTCAAACCTGAAATCATATACAAGAAGTTAGATGAAGCCTTTTTTTTTAAAGAATTAGTTAGTACTCTATATAACCATTAATATGATGAGAAAAGTTTTAAATATATATATAAATCTTATAAATTTTGATATAAAATTCATACCTTAAAAAAAAGTTTTAAAGAGTTAAAATAAAACCAAAGGATCATGAGATTAGTAGCAATAGAATAGTCTCTTAATTTTGGTTTTTCTTCTGTCTCATATCAGGCTTGTCTAACATGATACAGAGATTTTGCATTTTCCTTTAACAAGCATGCTTGGATTTAGAGAAGGAGAGAGTCATACAAACTCCAAATCCAGCTTTAATTTTGTTGTTGTTGTTGTTTTTTGTTTTTTTGAGACAAGGTTTCTCTGTGTAGCTTTGGTGCCTGTCCTGGAGCTCATTCTGTAGACCAGGCTGGCCTCAAACTCACAGAGATCTACTTGGCTCTGCCTCTCAAGTGCTGGGACTAAAGGCGAGCACCACTGTTGCCTGGCCCAGCTTTAATTTTTTATTGAACTGGGCCCACATAAAAACCATTTGCATTATGTTTCTGTAGAGAACAGCAGAAACAAACAGTTAGGAAGATTTATGAAATTTTATCCTGTTAAATATGTGATATACCAATAGGCCAATTTACTCTTTTTCTTGGGACATTTTTTTTGGATGATTTGTCCTTTTTCTTCAGATGTTTCATTTGTCCATTGTTCTTCAGATTCCTTACCCTTCATTCTCCTGAAAAAACAAACAAACAAAGAAACAAACAAAAAAACCCTTGCACAACCCTAACTTTGGGGAGTTCCCAATATAATCTTTATCAGTTTTGATTTATAGTTTCTTCTGACTTTTTGTTCTGTCTTCTATAGCTGTTCTATCATCCAGAGCAGCATGGTTTCTTACAATAGGCATTAGATTCTCTAATTGCTCTGGGAAGGGGTTTCCTCCATGATGACAGAAAAGGACTGAATGGAATTTGACATGAGGGCCTGTGAGAGGCCCCTCAGGACATTTCCTGTCAGCAAAGGCAAGGGATTACCTTGTCTGTCCCTTGTTGATCTGCATTTATTAGTCCAAAAACTGCCTTTGCCACACCTTCTGCATAATCCAGAAGGGAGGGGCGTTCTGTTGGGATTATTTCTTGAAAAAACATTGTTTCTGGAATGCTCTGTTTACAGTCCCTTTTTAGGTGACATTGTTTACTGCAATTGAAACATTTGACTATACTATTTTTCTTCAAACCTCTGGAAATCACCCCTTCTATCCAAGCATCATCATGGTCAGGATATTCAATACTGATTATATCTCGGATCCAATCCTCCAAGGGTGCTGATCTTACCTTTAATGGCCTAATTACCCTTTTGCATTGTACATTGGCATTTTCAAAGGCCAGAGATTTAATTATTATCTGTCTAGCTTCTGAATTTGGTATCATTCTATTTACTGCTGAAGTCAATCTTTCTAAGAAATCAGTGAAGGTTCCTTTTGGGCCCTGTATACCTTTAGTAAATGACTCAATTTTCTTTTCTACTTCTTCTTTTTTTTTAATTTATTTATTTTTATTTTATGTGCATTGGCATTTTGCCTGCATGTAGGTCTGTGTGAGGGTGTCAGATTTTAGAGTTATAGACAGTTGTTAGTTGCCATGTGGGTCCTGGGAATTGAACCCCAGTCCTCTAGAAGAGTAGTAAGTGCTCTTAACCACTGAGCCATCTCTCCAGCCCCTTTTCTACTTCTTTAGTTCTGTCCCAAGCATTCAAGACTGCTATGGGGCATAAAGCCAGGCTGTGGTCATCATATAAAGATTGTTTTGCTGGGTAGAGGTGGTGCATGCCTTTAATCCCAGTACTCGGGAGGCAGAGGCAGGCGGATCTCTGTGAGTTTGAGGCCAGCCTGGTCTGCAGAGGAAGATCCAGGACAGGCACTAAAACTACACAGAGAAACCCTGTCTCGAAAAACCAAAAAAAAAAAAAAAATTGTCTTTGTACATCAGCGTAATCACCCTCCCCAAGAAATTGTTTTGGCAAATTTCAATACCTCTATTCCTACTTCATTATTCAATGGTTTTAGCCTCATCCTTCTACCAGATCCTCCATTGTAATTGGGGACCAGTCTCTAAGACTGTTATATCCAAATCTCTCCAGTCTGGAGGGATAATTCTTTTTTTTTTTTTTTTTTTTTTTTTTTTTTTTTCGAGACAGGGTTTCTCTGTGTAGCTTTGCGCCTTTTCCTGGAACTCACTTGGTAGCCCAGGCTGGCCTCGAACTCACAGAGATCCGCCTGGCTCTGCCTCCCGAGTGCTGGGATTAAAGGCGTGCGCCACCACCGCCCGGCTGGAGGGATAATTCTATTAAAAGTTGACCACAAGTTTAACATCTGCTTCACAAACATTGAGGGCATGCCATATGAGACTATTGCTTCTTTGAGTTTCCTCAAATCTAACATTTGCACAGGAGTCCATTCAACTCTTACATAGTCTTGGGGATATCTATCATTTGGTAGTTCCTGTAAGGTTACTGGATAAATTAAGGTTGGCTGTTTGAAAGCCTTAGGCTGTTTCTCTGTAACCTTATAATGCAATGCTGAAATTGGTTCTCCTTTAAATTACTCTATCTGGCTGGGCAGCAGTGGCACACACCTTTAATCCTAGCACTGGAAGCAGAGCCAGGTGGATCTCTGTGAGTTTGAGGCCAGCCTGGTACCAAAACTACACAGAGAAATCCTGTCTTGAAAAACCAAAAAAAAAAAAAAAAAAAAAAAAAACCAAACAAAACAAAACAAAACAAAAAAAAACAAACAAAAAAAAACAAAACACCTCTATCTGGGTCTGAATATCTCTATTATCTGTTTTAATAAGTTTTTATCAAACTGATAATGTTTGTAATTGACATTATGTCAAACCCATCTAAGTTAATTATCCTCTCATTTAATTGTTTCATTTTCAAACTGTCTAATGTATTATCAAACAGAGACCAACTCCTTCCATTGTAATAGTGTTTCCCATTCTTTTTAATGTGGGAAAAAAAACCTCCCTTTTAACTAATTTCTCCCTTTAAGAAATCCCGATTGACTCATCAAATCTGCTAACAATGACAGTTCAGATGATGGTGTGGCAGCAGCCTGAGGAGTGGCCCAGAGAAAGCCATGACCCACCAGGAGAGGGGAGAAGCCAAAGAGCCAGCTGTCTGCATGGGGGAACGTGGGAAAGCAGCTAATTCCGGCATGTTTGGAGCCTGGGCTTGTGCCTGTGGAGTCAGCCGTGTGCACAGAGGAGTGTGTGAAAGCAGCTACTCCTATGGGTTTTGGAGCCCAAAAACCTATGGAGTTTGCTGCAGAGAGGTTGCAACATAAACTTAGCTGGCAGGGTAGGGACTCTGGCCCAGGTGGGGTCAAGACTCTGGCCAGGTGCCTCTCTGGCCTATGCCACGGTCAAGCAACTTTTTTGTGAATCCATGCCCCAAAAGTTGGATGCCAACTTTTTTTTTTGGTTTTGCGAGACAGGGTTTCTCTAGTCCTTGCTGTCCTGGAACTTACTCTGTAGACCAGAACTCAGCGATCTACGGGCCTGTTTCCGAGCCCTGGGATTAAAGGCATGTGCCACCACTGCCTGGCACTTCCCTGCATTCTTGCAGGGCGATTCTTCTCACACTCTTTTCTAGTCATACCCGCCTGCCCTGTACCTCTACTTAGCTGTAATATCCTCAGCTGCTTTGGGGCCACACTCACTTTGGCCCCCACACTCTCTCCTGCTTCCCACCTTCTCCCCTTAATAGCCTCACAGGTCTCTACCCCAGACTGTCCTATTCCTATCTATCTAGTAGATCCCCAAGTATGCATTGCTACTCACCACCATCCAGTCCTAGTTCTCCTTAAGAGTCCCTCCTTCTTCCCTTCCAGACCCCAGTTTCCTATTTCTAAAACCCATCACTGAGGCCTCAAGCCCATTATTACCCACCTTTTGTCTCAGGGTCTTTTAATTCCTATCAACTTACCCTGCAACACCTCCATTCTTTGAGTGCGTAAACTCTCTGATGCTTTCCGTTTAGTTTAAGACCTCTGCCTCATCAACAAAACAGTTATTCCAACACACGCAGTGGTTAACAACCCCTACAAACCCCTTTCTAACATTCCTCCTACAACTTCCCATTTTACTGTCCTGGATTTAAAAGACACTTTTTTTTTTTTTTTTAACTGTCCCTCTAAACCTTGACTCATACCTCCTCTTTGCCTTCACCTTGGAGGACCATGATACCCAGAAGACCTCCAAACAGCTTACATGGACTGTATCCCTCAGGGTTTCCAGGACAGCCCTCATTTCTTTGGCCAAGCCTTGGCCCAGGATCTTTCCACCTATGACCCCGGTCCTAGCATACTCCTCCAATACATAGATGACCTTCTTCTCTGCAATTCCTCCCGCCTCTTTCCCAACAAGCCCCCTTTTTGCTCTTGACCTACCTCAACCCCCTGGGATACCATGTTTCCCCATCTAAGGCTCAGCTATGTCCCCCCAACCCCTCCCCCCGCCCCCCCTCCGTGGTGTATCTGGGTATTCAACTCAACCTGGGGTCTAAGACCTTCACCTCTGACAGAGTCTGAGCCCTGTGGGATTTACAGCCCCTAACCACGGTGAGCCCTCTCTTTACTGAGGGATGCCCTTCTAACAGCCCTTGCCCTAGCTCTTCCAGACTCTACCTGACCACTGGGGTTCTAGTCCAACCAGTTGAGCCTTCAAATCGGGCTGTTGCTTTTCTGTCCAAACAACTAGGAACGCCCCCTTCCACCCCCCTAACCCCCCCCCCCCATGTGTGGATGTCAGCTCTGCCTAAGAGCCCTAGCAGCTGGGAAGCCCTCAAGATCACCCTGTTCCAGCCAATCACTGTATGTTCCACCCACTGCCTCTCAGACCTTCTGAATCATTCTTCTCTCTCCCTCCTTGGACCCTCACGGGTTCAGATCTTTCATTTACTGTTTCTAGAAAACCCCCAAATTACCTTGGCCTCCAGCCCTGCCCTAAACCCTGCAACCCTTCTCCCTCTCTCTTCCTCCTCTGGTACCCCATTTCACTTCTGCCCAGAGGCTGTGGAGGCCTTAAGCTCACCCTGGCCTGGTCTTCTAGACCAATCCCTCACAAACCCCCATCTCACCCTCTTTGTTGATGGAAGCTGTCTTGTAGACACATCAGGAAACTGCCAGGCGGCGTATGCAATGGTCACTTTTACTAAAACAGTTGAAGTGACCCACCTGCCAATGGGGACCTCTTCACAAAGGGCCAAATTAATCACCTTGACTAAGGTTCTGCAAATAGCCAGGGGTCAACGGGCTGACATCTATCTATACAGACTCTAAATATTCCTTTCTAATAGCCCATACCCATTCTGTCCTTTGGAAGGAAAGGGCTTCCTCACTACCGGGGCACTCCCATAGTTAATGGATCCCATATAGCCAAGCTCTTGGAGGCCCTCCAGCTCCCTGCAGAGGTAGTCATAATCCACTGTCAGGGACATCAGTCCTCCAAGGAACCAGTGGCCCTAGGCAATGCCAGGGCTGACTCAGTAGCCCGGGGTTGGCCTCCAGCTCCACTGGATCAACAGAACATATTTGTTTTTGACACCCTCCTATCAGCCCTGTTATCAACTAGAGGAGAGGGATGAACTCCTGAAAAAAGGGGCCACGCAGACAAAGGATGAATGGTGCTACTTAAATAACCACCTCATCCTCCCCCAGTCAGGCACTGTCTGTCATTTCAGACATCCGCGAGATCTTACACACAGGCCCCAAAGCTTGTTCCATTTCTTAGAGGCCCTCTTTGACCCCATCCATCTTTGAGCCCGTATTTTACAGGTTCACTCCGCCTGCCTGACTTGTGCCAAGGCCAACCCAAGGGGGCCCTCCAGATATGTCAGCCCCTGCACCAGGACACCAACCGGGCGAGGACTGGCAGGTTGACTTTACCCACATGCCCACTCATAAAAAGCTCCATTATCTCCTAATTCTCATTGACATTTTTACAGGATGGATAGCGGCATTTCCCACCTCCAGGGAAACAGCAGATGTGGTGGCTCAGGCACTCCTTGAACACATCATCCCTCAGTTTGCCATGTCACAGACCATCCAAATGGACAACAGGCCAGCCTTCACTGCCAGGGTCACTGAGTGGAAGCTCTCAACATCTCCTGGAAGTTCTATGTTCCCTAATGCCCACAATCCTCAGAAAATGTTGAGAGGGCCAATGGACTCATCAAAAAATAATTCACCAAATCTGTCCATTGAACTCAGGTTATCTTGGCCCTCTCTCCTCCCTGGCCCTTGCCTGACTCCAGGCCACCCATGCTCTCCTACAGGCCTGGGCCCTTTGAGCTCCTTTAGGAAAGGCCCTTCCTCCTCATTCACCACCTCCTGGCCAGACCCCTCCACTGGTCTCCCCTACCTCTCCCTCCTGAGGTCCCTTCTCCGTTCACATGCTGACAGCTGTCTTCCTGCCCCAACACCGACGGACCCAACTGCCCCTGAGCCACCCCACTCTCCCTGGGGGACCGAGTACTCCTCAAACAGCTATCTCTTAAGTCTCTAGAACACCGATGGACAGGACACTACACCGTGATCCTCATCACCCCTTGAGCTGCCAAGCTCCTGGGACATCAGCTCTGGTACCATCTCTCCAGGCTCAAGTGGGCACCTATCCAGGATAAATGGTCTGTCCAGTAACTGGGACCCTCCACCCTCTGGTTTTCTAAATTTACCCAATGAAGGGCCTATCTGCTCTTCTTCTGCCTTGCTCATCCCTCTTTGTTGGTACAGCCAGGGCACATCTCCATTCCATTCTTACTGGCAATCTCCATTCTCTCCATGGCTAGTACCATTCATAGGGCCGGTGATAACAACCTATTTTTTCTCCTAGCAACTTGCCTTCTCGTCTTCCTCAAGAAACAGATCCCTGAGGTCTCCAGGATGGCAGTTAATTGAATGCTTCTTCACCCACACCTTCCCCTGAGTGTGAGGCCACTGACTCCCGACTCCACATTGTCCCATGCCAGCAGGAAGTAGCCAGACTTGAACCAGTGCCCATATATCAAAAAAGGTTGTGATGTTCAGTTGGAAGCTCTGCTTCAGTCTCACAACCCCATTCTACTCCCCTCCCCCCCAAGCAGCGGCTCCTCCCCTGGTTACTCAAGACCACACCTACAGGGTAATAAAATTGCTTCCTAGAGAGCGGCTACCTGGTTTTTCCCAGTCTCCTCTCCCTGTCTCATGGGGGGGGGGGGGGGGCAGGGCAGGAAAAGGCTACCCAGAGCATTTTGCCAATAAACCTGGTCTTTTATTTTTAATTTGGCTTGATTTGGCTTACTGAGTCAGTGGAGAGATTTAATATTGGGGTACAGAAACCTTTCACTACCTTTTTAAAAAACCCAAACAAACAAAATACATCAAGAGAAAGGACCATGTGTGTTGGCTAAGGCCTGTAATCCCAGCACAGGCTGGGGTAGGAGGATGCTCTTGAGTTGTAGGTCAGCATGGCTACAGAAGGAATTTCAGTCCAGCTGGGCTACAGAGTGAGACTCTATTTCAGAAAACCAAAAGGGTTGCTGGGTGGTGGTGGCACATGCCTTTAATCCCAGCACTCGAGAGGCAGAGCCAGGCGGATCTCTGTGAGTTCAAGGCCAGCCTGGTCTACAGAGCGAGATCCAGAACAGGCACCACCAAAACTACACAGAGAAACCCTGTCTCAGAAATCAAACAAACAAAAAACAAAACAAATACACATACACAAGTAGAGCTGGGATTATAGCTCGGTGGTAGTTTGCCTAGTATATGTGAAGTCCTGGGTTCATCCCTAACACTGGGGAGAAGGGCAGGAAAGAGAGGAAGAAGAATGAAAGCTTCTAGATCTAAGGGTTGGATGTGGTGATGTGCCTATTGTCTCATTCACTTGGAAGGCTGAGGCAGAAGGATTGTTGGACCCCAGGAGTTAGAGTTAGGAGGCAACCTGGGCAACACAGGAAGAACCTGTCTCAAAAAAAAAAAAAAAAAAAAAAAAGAAATTGAAGGGTTTCCTGAGCCCAGAGCCAGTTCATGTTTGTGCAAACAGCAATGCCCCCGAGAGCATGCATAAAATGAGTGTTCCTTTCGGTGCACAGGGAACACAGGTTTTTGCCACAGGTTGCGGCGGGCTCTGGGAATAGCTGCTAACCATCCACAACACTCCTCTTGGGCATGAGGTCTGCCTGTTCTAGGATATTCTGGCCCTGCTTTCTCCCTATGTGGTGAGGCAGAGCCTGGCTTGTGTTGCCCAGGATTCCTGTGGGGTAACATAAAATCCTCTGGCAATTTACAATTATTAAGTCATTCAAATTTCATATCCCACTTGAGTGCTAGCCACATCAGAGGGAGTTTTAAAGGACAATGAAATGTCTCTGCATAAATGAGTCATAATGGTTAAAATGCACCAAAAAAAAAAAAAAAAATCACTGTGCACCAGGAAATCCCTGGGTAAGCACTCTGTGTTTATTCCCCAGACTCCAGGAGGTGGGGTTTGTTTTACAGATGAGGAAAACCTAGGCTCAAGGGGATTAAGACCTTTCTCTAGGGGCTAGAGAGATGGCTCAGTAGTTGGGAATGTGTATAGCTCTCACAGAAGACCTGAGTTCAATCCCAGCGCTAGTATCAGGTAGCTTCACAAAAGCCTGTTAGCTTCAGCACCAGGGGATTTGATGTCCTCTTCTGGTTTCTGTGGGCACCAGCATCCATGTAAACACACACACACACACACACACACACACACACACACATTTTAAATGAAAATAAGAGCCTTCCATGAATACCATGAATTTCTCCCCCCAACACCAAAATGCCTTCAAATTTAGCCTAAATCCAAGATCCTTCAGAATCCAGGCTCCTCTTCTAACCTTAGTTAGTAGCCACCCTAGTCTCTTGGCAACAAAGGCCCCATTCCCACATTGGGGCCTGTTCCTATTACTTTCATTGTACAGTGAAGGTTCTGGGGAGTCTCAGGTCATCACGCCTGGCTGCAGGGGCTTTCACTTACTAAGCTATTTCGATGGTCCTCATAGAAAGCTCTTAATGGACAAGGTGATCAAATCCGATTTTTAAATATTTTTATGTGTAGGGGTGTTTTACCTGCTATATGTCTGTGCATGTACATGCCTGTCACCCAAGGATGCCAGGAGAAGGCATCAGATTCCCTGGAACTAGAGTTAGAAATGGTTGTGAGCTACCATGTGTACTGGGAATTGAACCTGGGTCCTCTGGGTGAGCAGCCACTGCTCACAACCTGTGAGCCCTCTCTTTAACAACCAAATCAGATTTTCTTGCCAGTATCTATCTGTGATGAGAGGGTTGCTATGCTGAAGGCAAGCTGTCTGACAGATGTAGAAGTAATGCCTTGGGTTTGAAGCCCAGGATGTCCACTTAGAAGTCACACAAATGACCTTTTCAGGTCCTTGAGTCTTAATTTCTTTGCTGGTGAATAACACTCATTTTACAGTGTTGTCAGGAGAATGAGTTAAGCTAGGAAAAATGTCTACACATAGTAGGTGTTCGGTGTTAGCGGCTCTGTGGGATGTGGGAGTGCTGAGAAGGATTGTACGTGTTCAGCAAGCACTCAACCATGGCTCCAGGGTCAGCTTTTTAAGAAATGATGAAATCAGGACAATGGTTCTACCACTGAACTACAGCTCTAGCCCCAAGGCTCATGCTTTGGATGAAAGGAGAAAGCCCTATCTCTATGACTTTGCTCTCTGGGCTTCTCCTGCTTGATTGCCTGAGGTCAGAATCTTATCTACACTTTAACATTATTTTGCCCAGGATCTATCTGAAAGCGATAATGCTCACAAAAGGCTTAGCAAAGGCCGGGCCCATGCTAATTGCATGATGCTCGTAGCTATTATTAAGATTAAAAAAAGGAAACTAGCTCAGAAAAGAATAACAATTAAGCAATTATCAATCTGCTATCAGCCTACTGTAAACAAGAAGTCAAATCTTTCCGCTGGGAACAGATTTTGATTGGGATAAAGAAGTCTGAGATCTCAGAACCTGTGATGAGAAGCTGGGGAACTGAAGGACCACCTGGGAATTTCCCCTGGAGTTACTCAAGCCTGAAGAGGAGTGGGAACTCCACACTTGAGGATGCCATAGTAGGAAGTAGCTGCTGTGTCCTGGTCAGGAGATGGGAAGGAGGCTCAGCCAGGTAGAGGTGGTGGGGAACATGCCTTCCAGGTGCTCTTTCACCCTTCTGGGAGCATCTGGGGCTCCCAGGAGTTGTCATGAATTAAGTACGCACTACATGTAAAGCTTAAAAAAAAAAAAAAAAAAAAAAAAGCAAAAAAACCCAAGCAGGGCACAGATGCCTGCAATCCCAGTAGAGGCAAGAGGATCAGGAGTTCAAGATCATCCTCAGGCACACAGGGACTTGAAGTTGGCCTGAGCTACTTGAGACCCTCTCTCATAAAACAAGCAAGCTAACAAACCCAGAAATACCAACCTACACCCCAGCACCCAGACCCACCAATGTAGTAGGAATCAGAACACAATCTTTTTTTTTTTTTTTTTTTTTGATTTTTGAGAGAGGGTTTTTCTGTGTAGCCCTAGCCATCCTGGAACCCACTCTGTAGACCAGGATAGCCTCAAACTCAGAGCTCCACCTGCCTCTGCTCCCCCATCCTCAAGGCTAGGATTAAAAGATACACACCACCATTGCCCAGAACAGTCTTAATAGTCTTGTGTGTGTATGTTCACATGTGTGGAAGCCAGAGGACAACCTCAGGTGTTCTTCCTCAGGTGCTGTCCACCTTTTTATTTTTGAGACAGGGCCTCTCACTGGCCTAGATCTCACCAGACACAGCGTGCCCATTGGCCAGTGAGCCTGAGGGATCTATCTGTTGGTCACCAGCTCCTCAGTGCTGGGATTAGAAACACAGGTCATCATGCTAGACTTTTTCTGAGTAAATTCTGGGGACTGAACTGGGGTCCTCATGCTTGCAAGGCAAGCATTCTTTACCACTTAGGTATGTCCTCAGGTCCAGGGCACTAGTTTTACCTCTGTCCACTACATTGGTCACATGGCCTTAGCAAAATCTGTCAGTTTTGAGCCTCAAATTTTTCGGTTTCGTTTTGTGTGGATGATAGTCAAGCCTCTTTGATTCTTCATTAGTAAGAATGGATATTACCTATTTCTTGGGACTATACAAGCTAATGAATACTCTGAATCTTCATAATTCGTAGATGCCTGTGACTCCTTTTCACTTAATATTACTGTGTGCTGGGGATAAGACTCCTACTGAGGGGTGCAAGTGTGGTGTGTAAAGTGTAGATGGAGGTGGGAGGAGGGGACCTTATCAACAAGTGTCACCTCAGCAAACGATGATGGGGAGCCGACTACAGGTTGTGGCCAAAGGCCTCTCCAGTCTTGGGGAAGGCCTCGGAAAGACATCCACCCTAAAGAGCCCTGGGTCAAAGTTGCTGGTAAGGCAGGTCCGTTTGCATCCTAGAAGGCAAGATTCATCTCAGAGAAGGTGGAATCCAGATTCTGGATTCGCTCCATTCATTCCCAGCTGGGTGACCTTGGGGAAGTCACTTTTCTTCTCTGGGCCTCCTCGTTCCATTTCGCACTTAAGAGCATCCGAGGACGACGTGTCGACATAATGCCCGTGACTTGCGACGTCAAGTGCCGGCAAGGAGCATCTGTTATGTTAATAAGTCCCTGCGGCAGGCGGGTTCCTATCAGTCGCCGTGCGCTCTGGCTTAGCCGTTCCCTCTACAGCGGCTCGGTTTCTCCCTCCGGCGCCTCTCGACGCTCGCTGGTAGGTCTCGGCGGACCTTGGCCTCGGGTGCCGTTACTATTGTTCTTCCAGGCTGGGCCTCAGGGGAGGGCTCTCTCCCTAAAAACCTCTCCTTTGGTCTCTCCCTCCGCCCGACACCGTGCGGGCGGAGAGCCTCAGCAGCCCCAGATCACCGATCTTTCCCGAGAAATAGAGTCAGCTCCAGCGGCTCTCCCGAGCAGCGGCCGAAGACGCTCCCGAGAGCTCCCGAAGAACCCCGGCCGTTCCCAGTCTCCGGAAAGAGCCGAAGGAGCTTTCTACCCTCGGCCCGCCGAGCCTTTCCGAAAAAAGCCGAAAAGCTCCGAGCGGCCGTCCTGCCGGACTGCTGGAGGCGGCCGCAGCGCCATGTTGGATGCTCTGCTCGTTGAGTGAAGAAAATCCGTCCGCATCGCCCGAGCCCCGCTACCGAGAAGGGCGCCGCTTCCCCCGGGGAGGGGGACAGAGACCCCCCGCCGCCGGTCCATGAGGATATTGCCGTGAAAGGTCCGGTCTCTCCGCCTCCTGCCCCCGCCGGGTCCGGCCCCCCCCTCCCCGGGGTCGCGTTGTCACGGAGACCGGCAGCCGGTGGTGCTGGCCCGCGGGGCGGCTGCTGCTGCCGGCGGCGGCGGCGGCGGAGGCGGCGGCGGCGGCGGCGGAGGGCGTGTGTGACCGGTCCCGGCCCCCTCCTCCTCCTCCTCCCAGCCTCCCCCCGGCCCCCCGCTCCCGCCGCCTCCCCGGGTCTGCCCCCATCCCGCCCCTCCGCTGCCCCCGGCCCCTGCACCCCGGCGCGCCCGGTCCCGCTCTGGGGGGGTTGGTGGCTTCGCTTTGCCATGAGTTTACCGCAGAAACCGGCTCTGAAATCAGGCTCAGCGGCTGCAGCAGGAACCGGACCCGGCACCGGAGCGGCGGCGGCGGCGGCGGCAGCGGCGGCGGTACCGCCTCCTCACCCGGCGGCGGCGGCGGCGGCAGCGGCGGCGGCGGCAGCAGCAGCGGCAGCGGCAGCGGCGGCCCCTCCTCACCCCAACATCAGGGCCCTCCAGACCCCGGCGCCCCAACAGTATCCTTTTCACCTTCCAGCGGTCCAGAGCGACCCTTAGTGGGAGCCTCCTTGCCTGCCGCCACAGCCCAGCAAGGGAAGGGACGGGCAGCCGCTCAAGCCCCGTGCTCCGGGTTTGGCCCGAGCTTTTGGGGTGCACCGGTGGCAGCATTGCTGGGACCCCGGGACCCTCTGCGGTACCGTGTACACTAGCTCCACCGGGCCATGCCTCTGCAGCTCTTGTGGATCTGGGGGAACCCTACCCTTGAAAGCCCCCTCCCCTTTATTGGGCAGAATTTGCTGGTGCCTGGAACCAGCCCTGCAGGCAAGGCTTTTCTGATTGTTGGGAGGCCCTGCCTTCTGCGGGGCTCGGTGGCCTCCCTATTATTTCGAATCCACGGTAAACTTTATTAAAGGTAAATTTCCTGTTCGAAACGAATCAGCTCGTTCCCGAGGTAAGTTAGGTCTTCTGCCTATAGTGCAAGTGTACAAAAAGCACTACCTCTGGCTAATGTATTTTTAATATATATATTTTTTTAAGCAATTAAGAGTTGTGTTGTGGTTTGTGGTGGAACTGGCTAAGTAGGAAATGTTACAGTGGACTCTTCCCTGTCTTTGACCTTTTTAAAGGAAGAGGAAGTTAACTCACATTACCCAGCACCCCCAGAAGTGTCACTTCTTCCAAGACTGGTGTTATGCTGAACATTTTTCCCCCCAAGGGCTTTATTTAGTAAGTTTGCCCCGCTATAGGCCTAATAGCTGGACGGTACCAGGACTCCTGAGAAAGAGTCTAGTTTCGAATGTGTCTTAATTTCATGATGTCGAAGTTGGGACAGCTTTGATTGAAAAAAATCTTGGTGACCAGGTGTTTTAATCAGAATAAAACGTCGAATTCATGGCTCCCATGGAGCTTCAGCAAGGTGTTTCTTTTCTTTTTTCTTCTTCGGTTTTTTTGGAGACAGGGTTTCTCTATGTATTGTAGCCCTGGCTGTAGACCAGGCTGGCCTCGAACTCAAGAGATTTGCCTGCCTCTGCCTCGAGAGTGCTGGTATTAAAAGTGTTCGCCGCCGCGCAGCACCACCACCACTTAGCAAGCAAGGTGTTTGTTGCCTACCTGAGAGTAACATTTCATCATTCGCCCCTCCTCCCTACCGTCCCTTGTACTTGTGAAAATCAACAAATGATTATTGGATGTCTGCTGTGCTGTGACTTTGGCATCTGCCACCCTGTATTTGACTGTAGACATAGTCGTGCTGTTTGAGCTAGTAGGTGCCGCGGTGAGGGCTGCAGATCTTTTACGTCTAGTTTGATTCTTGCCTGTATTGGTTACTTTGAGAAGGGAAAAACACTTCCCTTGGGTCACCTCAGGTCATGGCTTGCTTTCTGTCAAGTGTCCTTTCTGTGTTCTCTAAGTGTTGTTAGTCCACATCTTTCAGAGCTCCAGTGTGGTGTGTGCATTGATTTCATAACGTTTTGACCCTGCGTGGTTCTGTTAAGTGCTTGCTCACTGCTGAGAATGTTTAGTGTTCATGGAAAACCCAGTTACTTCTGACCCACATGCGCAGCTGCTGGCCTGTGAAGGAGCAGGTTGGCTGCTTAGCCTGCTTCAGGGTAGAATTGGGTCGCTTCATCTACCTAGCTTCACTTCATACTTAGTTCAAATTCCTTCCTAATTTTAGGGTTGTTTTTCTTGATGGACTGTGCTTGTAGGTTTCTGTCTCAGGACCAAGTGAGTTATTCATTACCTGCCTCTTTTAGGGAGTTAACCAGAGGAAGCACATAGTATGTGCTCGTGACATACAGAATAGCAACTAGGGAATCACAGTGTTGTATGTGACAGCCCGTGGTGAAGTTGGTGGCTTCTTTGGCTATGAATCCCGGGTGACTTGAGTATCCCACCTGTGCTTTTTTTTCTCCGTGCACTTCACAGTCTAAGGACTGGAAAGACTCACAGCTGGTTACAGCCTGGAAGTGGTGACTGGTGCTTCGAGTTAAATTTTTATCTTTTCTTTAGAATAGAAGATGCATCTGTTAAAGATGAGTAAGTTTAAGGTGCCCTTTTCAGAGGACATCATTTTAAATCCTTCGTCACAATATTGATTCCAACTATGTTGCTTTAGGGTTGCATTTTGCCCCATTTCAAGGCAGTTGACATTTTACACTTGATGTATTCTACAGTTCCTGCCTTTCACCTGGCAAGATTGCATTGCTAAATTGTAAGCGTTTATCTAGATAGTAAATGAAGCACAGGCTGCAGGCTTCTCCGAACACACGAGTGTAAAATAGTGTCACCTGGTAATGGAAGAGGTCGGAAATGGATTGAAGTAGAGCAATTCTGCTTTCCAACTGGAGGGAATGTGGGCATTTGGGTTTGCAAGCGCCATAGACATCAGTAAGTTGTACCCGTGAAGCCCTGGGCTGAAATGCAGAGCTGGAGTTACTCTTTCCGTGGCTTGAGTAGATCTCAGAATATATGGGTACAATTGCTTGCTTCAAATTAGTTAGCTTAAGCTGTATATTAAAGTATTGGAAGGGGTTGTATGGCCAGGTGTCCTTCATTTGTACTGAGTGTTCAAGTGTCAATCGAAATGAAGGGAAGTGTTGGAAACAAGGGATTTCAATGTAAACTTGAAGCTGTTTCTAAGGAGGCATCAGCTTTGCACAGCAGGAAGGACCCTTGAAGCCAGTTGAAGGAGAAATGGCCACATAGACTGCAAAGAGTCAAAGGATGGCTCCTGGCAGAGCGAGGTCTGGGAGGAGAAAAACGCTACCTAACATGAAAAGTACTAAAAGCAAGGAGAATGTGCTGAGGGTTTCTGGAACAGAAGCCAGCTTGAAGCTTCTACTGGGTGAAATCGCAGCTTGGGAATATTTGGCTTGAGATATGCTCAGCTCTCTGTTGCAGTTGGGACGGCTCTGTTGAGAATCTTGACAGTGGACATCCTTTTTCTGGCTGACAGAATAACTGACATTTTGATCAAAAGCTGTCCTTACACAGACTTTCTACTGAAATTCTTCAGGGGGTTTCTGGGTTTCCCATTAAATCCCAGCTCTGGAGATTGAGACTGCCTGCCTGCCTACCTTTCAGAAAATTCTGGATAAATGAACTTGAGTTAGGTGCCCACTTGAGCAGAAGGGTTGTTCCATATGTTAGGAATACAGTATTCTCCCTGTATGGGAGACTTCAGGGTGTGACTTCTCTCAGGGTTGCTGACACTCCTGGGGAGTCTTCTTACTGTTTTGGGGCAGCCAGTTAAGAAAATGAGCCAGGGAAAGCTGGAGAGATGGTTCAGTGGTTAAGAGCACAGTCTGTTCTTCCAGAGGACCAGAGTTCAATTCCCAGCAACCAGATGGCAGCTTACAACTGTCTATAACTAGTTCCAGGGGGATCCAACACTTTCACACAGACATACATGCAGGCAAAATACCAATGCACATAAAATACAAATAAATAAGTCATCTTTAAAAAAAAAAAGAAATTTGCTGATTATGCCATGCTGTGGTGGTGCACACCTTTAATCCCAGTGCTGGGGAGGCAGAGGCAGGCAGATCTCTCTGAGTTTGAGGCCAGCCTGGTCTACAGAGCTAGTTCCAGGACAGCCAGGGCTATGTAGAGAGACCCTGTTTCACAAACAAAAAAAAAAAAAAAAAAAAAAGAAGAAGAAAAAGAAAATGAGACAGTAGATTTCCCCAGGAGCAGAACTAGGTGGAGATCCGTGTTGACCAGAAGATGACTTGTGTCTCTAGTTCCTTTGTCATAAGTGTTCTCTCGGTCTTTGCGATATTCCCGTTGCTTTTTTTGCTTGTTTTTAATTTTTCTCCCATTGATTTTAAGCTGTTCTTTACGGGAGAAGCTTGTAATGTCTTTTTTTTTTTTTTTTTTTTTTTTTTTTGCCTTCCCGATAACTAGATTTGGATAATACCCACTGCTCTAGAAGTCATATATGCAGGAGTCTATTTAATTTTTCCAAGATATCTGATAAGGTAGGTGTTGTCTGTTTTCCAGACAAGGGTACTGATGTTCAGGGAAGTTAGTTACATTTCCTGTGCTGGTGAAAGGTAGTGTGTGGCAGACTAATGACCAAGGCCAAACCCATGGCACCCCTCTTCCTCGGCTGGGTTAGCAGCCTGCATGTAGGGCTGGGAGGAAGACTCAGTTTTCTCCTGTATTTGAGAGAAGCCATGTGGAGTAATCTAGAACACAGCCCTGCTGCCCAGGGTTTTAATTAGTTCACAGCCACATACTGCTAGACAAGTATGTTCTCTTCCCTCACTGAGTCTAACAGCATAGGGGCCCTCTATTGGAGTTAGCTCGGGTTTCTGCTTGTTCAAGAGTCAGCAAGGCCTCCAGCAAAATCCCCTTATAGCTAGCAGCTGGGATGCAGAGGCTGCCCTGGTGTCTAGTATTTCTCCATTCCTAAGCCTCTCCAGCGAGCAAGTGTCAAATCTTGAATGCTGGGAGACAGAGGCAGGCAGATCTCTGGGCTGCACAGTTTCAAACCAAGGCAAGCCACACAAATTTTTGAAGGCAGATCTTCATGAGGAGGAGAAAGGGAGGCAGATGCACAATGGGGATTGTTGAGTCCCCAGGTGCCTGTCGTATGTAGCACAGCCACTCCTGCCTTCAGTGGGGTGACTGCTTACAGAGGGGTGGGTGTTGGTCAGACTGAGTTAGGCTACCTTGGCACTAATAAGTTGCTGTTTTACCTTGATGTTTCTGATCAGTCTTGAGAGGGAGGTTCTTTAAACAAAATTGAAAACTGTGTTTTACATGTAATGGCGAGAATGAACACATTTTGCCTGTCTCTCTGGAGGCTCCAGTGTAAGTTTTTGAATTTACTCATTTATTTATCACCTGCTGTGTTCCAGACTGGTGCTAGGTCCAGGGCTGAGATAACATTTGCCCTCAGAGAGACTGGTTCCAACAGGCAAATAGACAGGATACTCTTGAGGTATAGGACTCAGTGACCACTTGGCTGTGAGTCTGGTCTGTGGACAGCAGAGTTAGAGCTTCGTGGAGGGAGTTGATGTCTGAGCAGGTTAGACCCTTGAGTAAGAGTTGATCCAGCTTCCTAGAGCTGCCCACCAGCTACCTGGCTCTTCCCAGTTGTGGCTGCTGCAGGAAATTTTAGTAGATTGTAGTCATGTTGCTTTTATGTCTGCCTACCCCATATGGGGAGCCAGAGGAAGTACTGTAGATATGATTGCTGTAGATTCAGGGTGTCTTCTACATGATGGTCTGAACATATGTGTTTCACTGGTCCTTCAGTGTCATCCTCCCATTTATCCCACAAGACCATTGCCCTTTGGGGCTGGATGATGGTCAGTGATTAAGAGCGGTGGCTGTTCTTGCAGAGGAGCCCATATGGTGGCTCACAGCTGTCTGTAATTTCAGTTCCAGGGAATCTGATGCCCTGTTGTGACCAGACCCCACAGGCTCTGCACGCACGCACGCACGCATGGACGGTACACATAAAATAGTAAGACATCTAAAATAAACCAATCTTTAAAAGAAAAAAAAAGACCATTGCCCTTCTGATATTAAACTTTAATTTTGGAGTAATTCCTGTTAACCCTAAAATACAAGATCGAGCTTGATATATTCAGAAGTGCTGGTTTTGAATTTGGTGGGTTTGTGTTTGCTCTTACTAATTTAATTTTGAGACAGGGTCTCCTGTAGGGCAGGCTGGTCTTAAACTCTGTATGTATGTAACTGAAGATGACCTTGAACTTCTGACTCTCCTGTCTCTAGAAGTGTTATGTTGTAATAGTCTGGTTGAATACTTGGGAGCATCTCTTTTCCTTTTCTCTGCAGTGAAGGGGTCAGTGACCTTGAATTCCAAGGGCTTGGGATTTTGAAGATGCGCTTGAAGGTGTGTTTTGCTATTGCAAGTATAGGACAGGACTTATGTGGACCAGTTAATGATATCTCTGTGTGTCTGGTGGACAGTGACATGTTTCTGTGGCAATTTATTGGCCCTCCAAGAATGCTAACATGGACCCAAGGAAGATAGCTTGCTCATATAAGAAACCTCTAGTTTGGGGCTGGAGAGATGGCTCAGTGGTTTAGAACACTGGCTGCTCTTCTAGAGGACTGGGGTTCAATTCCCAGCACCCACATGACAGCTCATAACTGTCTGTAACTCCAGTTCCAGGGGATCCAACACCCTCATACCAATGCACATAAAATAAAGTTAAATTAAAATTTAAAAAAAAGAAAGAAAGAAAAAGAAACCTTTAGTTTAGGGCTTCCTACTAGATTTTGTCAGAGACTGAAATGTTTCTGTGATGTCATACTGTAGGCTGTATGAAGTTGGTTTGAGACTATAAAATAAGGTTGCCACAGTCAGTGACTAGGTCACTCTGGGTAAGGATAGTGAGTTCATTACGAGGTATGAGTTCATTACGAGGTATGAGAGGAAGTTGGTTCTGGAATAAACTCTGTGAGAGCTATTTTAGTTTAGGGGAAGAGCATTGGAGTTACTAGAGTAAGAGAGGGTTTCCTGATTGTGAGGCAGGCAGATTACTTCAGCAGGGCCGAAGCACAGCTGAGATTGCAATGGATGAAATGCCGCAGGGTCCCATGAGACTTCGGGATTCTCAAATGACTTCCAGTTCTTTGGCTTGCTGCCAACCAGGAGGAGCCTTTCACTCTCCTGGTGCCTCAGCTGAAATCGGAGATAGTTCAGTCTATTTTAAGTGCATTTGAAACTTGTCAGTTTTTGTGACCTTTATTAACTATAGCTTCTTTGTGTGTTTTGAGCCCACTGTGTGCTTCCTGACTCTTAAGATGTTAGCGTTTGTTGATAGAATGTAAGTGCCACGGAGGCAGATGTGTTCTCTGTCCCCGTTCACCATGGACTTGCAGGACTTAGAATAGTGCTTGGTTTTAGGGGTAATGTGCATGGCATCTTAACTCACTTTCAGCATTCAGTTTTGTCCTGAGATTGCATCGTACTGATACACGATTAAATTGAAAATCTTGTGTGATTTCCTTTGAGATGGAATAGTGCTGACCCAGTGAACAAATCTGAAGGGGCTAGCTTGGGTTCTAGGTTTAGATATGGGGATGAGGACTAGGGTGTCATGCAGAGGCCACAGGAGCAACATGTATAGTCAGATAGAGTGTAATCAGGTTAAAATCGGGTTTATCATATGAAGTAACATTAGGAGCTTACTGTGTAGACCAGGCTAGCCTCGAACTTAGATATCTGCTGCCTCTGCCTCCCAAGTGCTGGGATGAAAGGCACTGTCACTGTGCCTGGCTTTAGCAGAAAATTTAAAAAACAGAGAAACGGGTAAAAAATCCGTGTGTGTGTGTGTGTGTGTGTGTGTGTGTGTGTGTGTGTGTGTCTTCTCACTTGATCTCATAAGACCTCCGCCCCTATGATGTTAGACTTTGATTTGGAAACACTTCCTGTCAACCTTAGAAGATTAAGATTGGGAAGGGGTTTGTTTTTTGGTTTTAGACAGAGTCAGCTTCTGCTTTAGCCTTTAGTGCTGGGATTCACGCGTGTGCCACCATGCCTGGTTTCTAAGGGGTCTCATAGAGTATGGCCACTGAGCTCTTGTGTGTCACTGAGGCACCTGTGTCAGGGTTGTGTCCTGGCAGTACACAAGGGAGCTGATCGTATGCTTGGCTGCTGAGCTGAACTCCCGCTCTGTATGGATCTGAATTTTAATGGACTTAAACTCTTAGTTTTTGGAAAATACGTTCAGATTATCTAGTTTTAGATTTTTCCTCCCCCTCCTTCTCCTCCTCCTCCTCCTCTTCTTCTTCTGTTGTTGTTTTTGTTTTTCTAGACAGGGTTTTCTCTGTGTAGCCCTGATTGTCCTGAGACTGACTATGTAGACTAGGCTGGCCTTGAACTCAGAGATCTCCTGGCCTCTGTCTCCCTTGTTGGGATTAAAGGCGTGCACCATCATGCCTGGTTTATTTTTTGGTATTTTTGAAATAGGATTTTGATATGTAGCATAAGTTGTTGGTTTCAGACTCATGGTGGTCCTCCTGCTTCAGCCTCTAGCCACCAAGACCAGCTTCTTGATTTCCTAACTTAGTTTCAGAAGTGTTTCTGTGATGAGTGAATGATGAGAGGAGGGATAGCGTTGGAGGGATCTGGGTTAGGGAAGCAGGCCTGAGGTGGGAACAGAGAAGGAAGGAATGACAGGGTCCAACTAGGAAGAAACAGAAAATTACCCAGCAGTGCAAGTCCTTGAGCTCTAACTGTGAGAGTAGGAAGGAATCCTGTGAGAAAGTGAGGTGGCACCGCTTGTCTTTTTGCTAGGCTTTGTGGGGCCCTGGAAAACAGTTTATAAGAAACTTGAGGACTGGCCAGATTATTGCTGCCAGAAAATTGATTATCGCTTGCTGCCAAACCCGACCACCTGAGTTTGGTCCCAGGTACCCATGTGGTGGAGAACTGACTTCCACAAGCTGTCTTTTCTCTTTGTCTGGTGCAAAGACATGTACATACACACTCAGCAAATAAATAATTTTTAAAAATAGAAAAGAGCGTTGCAAACTGTGTGTGGAAGGCGGACACAGGAGGATTAGAAGTTCAAAGTGATCCTTGGTTACATAGTAAGTGGGGGCCTGTCTAGGCTACATAAGACATTGTCTCAAAAAAGCACCACCACCACCACCACCACCACCAGAAAACGAACAACTTGACTGCAAAGTGGGTGTAAAGAAAAAGGGGTCAGGGTGTGGATGTGCAGAGGAAGTGAATTACGAGTAGGGACCCCTCAGAAACAAGCACAGCGGATCCTGGGTCCTAAGGGTCCCACCTGAGTGCTGTGAGCGTCGGATTCTGGTGGTAGAATGCTTGAGAAAATGGGTCTAGATTCTGAGGGGCTTGGAGTGAGTCTGAAGAAGACATTGCTCACTCCCCCCCCCCCCCCCCCTTGCTGGAGATCAAACCCAAGGCCTTGCCTATGCTTGGCAGTGGTTTTACCACTGGACTGTAGGCCACCCCCAAGTTTTGAAACATTTTAATTTTGTATTTGTGGTGTGTATGTGGTCTGTGTGCACCTGCGCACACATGGAAGCCAGAGAAGGATGTTGGATGTCTGGCTGTATCCTTGTCTTCCTTATCCTCTTGAGACAAACTCTCACTATCCCTGAGCTAAACTGGTGACCAGGAAGCCGAAGCTGTCCTCCTGCCTAGTGCCCCACAGCACTGGGGTGACACACATGAATGTGACTGTTCCTCGGTTTTAATGTGGGCTCCAGGGATTTGAACTCAGATTCTCATGCTTACACAACAAACAATTTCAGTCACGTGCCATTTCCCTAACCCACCTATTTGTTTGTTTTTTCGAGACAGGATTTCTCTCTGTAACGGCTCTGGCTGTCCTGGAACTTACTTTGTAGACCAGGCTGGCCTCCAACTCACAGAGATCTGCCTGCCTCTGCCTCCCCAGTGCTGGGATTAAAGGTGTGCACCACCACACCCAGCTTTCTGTTTTAACTTTTTATTAATTATTTTGTGGATTTCATATCTGCACCCCAGTTCCACTCATCTTCCCATTCCTTCGTAATCACCCTTTGCCCTTGCAACCTCCCCATCCCAAAAAAAAAAAAAAAAAAAACTTTGTTGTGGAAGCTGTTGTGTGTCCCGGTGAGTCACACAGTAAACCCTTTAGTCCATACATCTTTACTTGTAAATGTTCATTGCAAGGAGTCATTGGTCCGGTTTGAGGCTCTGGCTTATGCTACACTATCAACACTGGATCCTCACTGGGACTTCTCTTGGATATCCTGTTGTTGCTCTGTGTTGTGGAGATCCTGCAGCTTTGGATCTGCAGGACCAGCACCTTAAGGTGCTCCTCAGTTAATATATAGGGTGGATGTTGGGTTTGGCCAACTCATAGCCCTGGATCTAGACTTGTCTAACCCATATTTAAAAAATATATATATATATATTTGTGTGTGTGTGTGTGTGTGTGTGTGTGTGTGTGTGTATGCCTTGTGGATATGTACATGTGAATGCAAGTATTAGAACAGGGCTTTGAGTCCCTTGGAGCTGAATTTAGAGATAGTTGAGAGTTGCCTGCCTTGGGTGCTGGGAACACAGTTCTTTAAGAGCATCAAGTGTTAGTGACAGCAGTGCTATCTCTACTGCCCAGCCCACTCCTCCCATTAAACTGTGTGCGCGTGCGAGAGAGAGAGAGAGAGAGAGAGAGAGAGAGAGAGAGAGAGAGAGAGAGAGAGAGAGAGAGAGAAAGGACAACTTGCAGGAGTTGTTTCCTCCTTCCCCCTCTGTCTGCGCTCTGGAGATTGAACTCGGGTGGGCGGGCGAGCCGGCGGCCAGGCTTGCATGGCCCCTCACCCACTGCACTGTCATGCTGGTCCCTTCAGTTATTTATATTTCCTCTGGTTGGTTGATTGGGTGATTGAGACAGGGTCAAACTGTGTAGCTCTGGCTCAACTGGAACTTGCTACTCAGACTGGTCTAGTCTCAGCCTCAGAGATTTGCCTGCCTCTGCTCCTTGAGCGCCAGGATTAAAGGTGTGTGCCACCACATCTTGCTTATGTCTAAACAGTTTTATTCACATCTAATGGACGTGCAGTAGGATAGGACGAGGCTGGGAATCGCTCATTCAGAGTCTACAGTCAGGAGTTTGGAGTCCATCCGACGACACCATGGAAAGTTGTCCACCCATCACCCCGGCTTCTTTATGTGTCACTGGGTGTTATGCCTGTGTCTCTGTCACCACATGTGTGCATTGCCCATGGAGGCCAGAAGGAAGTGCTGTCCCCTGGAACTGGAGTGCTGGGAATAGAATCCAGGTCCTCTGCAAGAGCAACAAATTGTCTTAACCGCTGAGCCATCTCTCCAGCCCCCATCACTATGGTTTTAGAACATTTTTATCACTTCCAAAAGGAGCAGATCATTAGGCCTCCTGTTTTCCTTAGTTCTTGCCCCAGGCAATAGTTAATACTTCTGTGTGTAAGTATTCACCTCTTTCTGAGCCTTCTGTATATGTAAGGAATGAAATGAGTTGTCTTGTCACGGCTGTCTGTTCCTTAGCATGATGCTTTCAGAGTTCATCTGTGTTGGAGCATGAATCATTACTTGACCTCTCTGCTGTCAGCATCGAGTGGTGCTCTGCATTCTCCATCTTTATTCATTTTCCAGTTGGTAGATATTTGAGTTGTGTGAAACATTTGGCTATTGGATAATGAAGAGCCGAAAAGCCTGCTTAGGTTTCTCTTGGGTATAAACCTAGTAGTACAGTTGCTGCGTTCCATGAGGAAACTTTGGGTTCCCACTTTGAGGAATTGACAAACTTTCCCTGAGCCTCTGCATCATTGTTACCTTATAACTGTGTATGGGTGTGGCAGTTGTCTGTCTTTGTCATTACTTGTCTGCGGGTCTTCCCACTGGATGTGTAGCTTTTTTCCTTGTGGTTTTGATTTGTATTTCCCCAGTGGCTAATGAACATGAGCACCTCTTCATGTTGTATTGGCCGTTTGTTGTTTGTCAGAAATAATCTGTTCATATCTTTTACCCAGTTGTCTTAGTGTTCTCTTGCTGTGAAGAGGCACCATGACTATGGCAACTTTTACAAGGAAAGTATTTAACTGGGGCTCACTTACAGTTTCAGAGATTCAGTCCATTATCATCATGGCAGGGAGCATGGCAGGACAGTCAGACTAGTGCTGGAGAAAGAGCTGAGAGTTCTACGTCTCGATCCTCAAAGGCAGCAGGAAGAGAGAGTGACACTGGGCTTGGCCTCGGCTTTTGAAACCTCAGAGCCCACACTCAGTGACACACCTCCTCCGAAAAGGCCACACCTCCTAATCCTTTCAGATAGTGCCACTCACTTCCTGGTGACCAAGCATTAAATTTATGAACCTATGGGGGGGGGGCTGTTCTTATTTAAACTACACCAGTCATCTATGTATTCATTTATTCATTCATTCATTTATTTTTCTGTACCCCAGGCTTGCCTAGAACTTGAGGTCCTCCCTGCTCAGCCTTCTGAGTGCTGGGATTGCAGGTGTGGGCCACCCTCCACTTTTAAAAGGGTTAATTATTATGCATGTATGTGTGTTTATAGCTAGGTGTGCATGTGTGTGTCAAGGTAACTGAGAAAGCCAGAAGAGGTATCAGATCTCCTGGAGCAGGAGTTAATAGGTAGTTGGAAGCCACCTGACTGCCAGGGACAGAACTTGGGTCCCCTGGAAGAGCAAGAAACAAGTGCTTTTAACTGCTGAGTTATCTTTCCTGCCCCTTTGAGTTTTTAGTTTTTATCTACATTCTGAATTTAAGGCTTCTGTCAAATACAATCTCCCATTCAACCTTTTCACATGTTAATGTTGTGTGTGTACTCAGGAAGCAAAGACAGAGGCAGGTAAATGTCGTGAGTTCAAGGCCAGGCTAGTCTACATTGGGAGTTCCAAATCAGTCAGGGCTACATAGTAGGTGCTCTCTCAGAAAAGGAAGAGAGGTATTTGAATAACCGTATGAGTTTAATAAAACATGGGCTTATGAATTGTAGTAAAAAACATTCCACACACAAACAAAAGCTCTTCCTCTTGAAATTTAAATAATAGAGCAGTAAGGTTATATCTACTTTTTGGTACGTCACTAATAAATATGCAGAGGAAGTGGGTCTTCATTAACCTGCAGAATTTTAATGCCATCAAGTATCTAATGATTAAAATTTTTGAATTCTTGAGGCTTAATTGAGGCAGCTGATACTCTCAATATTACATTGTCGTTCTTTCAGAAATAGAATTTGGAAGCAGTTCAACTTCCTGAGGTAACTGTTGTTTCTAAAGCTGACAGGAACATGTGCCCTTAGCCTAGACCCTTCTCATGTGGTAAGTGGCTGAGTGTGCTGAAATCTTAGGCAACAGTAAAAACTGAGTGTTGGTGTGGACAGTCAGTGATTTCATTCTTGATTTAAAAAAAAAATTACAGAGGAGGTCTGGAAAGGTGGCTCAGTGGTTAAGAGGGTCCTTAAGTTGCGTGGCTCACAACTGCCTATAATTCCAGCTCCAGTGGATCCGATACCCTCTTCTGTCTTCTGAACACCCCTCCATACATGACTTGTTTGTACACACATCCAAGTAATAAGAAAAGGAAGATAATATTTTTTAAAAATCATAAAGGTCCAGACATCTAAGTGTACCTTAGCTCAGCATTTAGAAAATTTAAAAATATGTTTGAGTGAATTTAACAACAACAATTAAAGTGTTTGAGGCCAGATGTGGTGACACACACCTTTAATCCCAGCACTCAGGAGGCAGAGGCAGGCAGAGCTCTGAGTTCGAGGCCAGCCTGGTCTACAAAGCAAGTTCAAGGACAGCCAAGGACTGTTACACAGAGAAATCCTGTCTTGAAAAACAAAACAAAACAAAAGTGTTTGAAGATTAAAGTTTGAAGTGTATTTAAAGAGTCTTTCCATGAGCTGTTTTTTCTTTTTTTAAATTTATTATTTTATATGTCTGGGTTATTTTGTCTGCATGTATATCTGTGTACCATGTTTGTGCCTGGTGTTCTTGGGGGCAGAAGAAGGTGTCAGATCCCTGGAACTGGAGTTAGGATGGTTGTGAGCCATCATGTGGGTGCTGGGACTTGAACCCAGGTCTTCTGCAAGAACAGCAGTGCTCTTAGCCACTGAGCATCTCTCCAGCTGTCCTTTTTTTAGGTTGAAAGGGAACTTGGGGGTTTTTGGATTCAGCTTTCTGCCCCTGTTTTCCCTCTGCTTATAAGCTTAGCGAGGAAAGGGTTACTTGCCTAAGCATTTATTTTATGTAAAATCTTGGTGGTTTGAGAGCTTTTGTAACATTGACAGTTACCTAATTGGGTACCCCTCCTTGTCTGTTATGCTCCTGATATATGGTTACTCCTAGTTTCCGTTTTAGAACTTAGAAAATTGGAAGGCTTCATGCTATTTCTAGGTGTGTTACTGAAATGCTTTGTGACGTAGCCCTTTGTCCAATAATTTGTATTTAATCATTTATTTAGTTTCTTCAAGTTGTAAAGGTCTGTGACATTAACATGTGAATTTAAATAGGAGCAAATTCTTGTCAACTCCCCTCATTTAAAAAGAACTATTGAACTAATTTTGCTTATTTACTTTTGGGATATGTGTTTCTGATGTATGTTCATGTGTGTTTATTTGTGTGAATGCTGGTGTGCATGTCCATGATCCACTTGAGGAGTCTGGAAGACAGCCTTGGGTCTTGCCTTCCAGCTTATTTGAGACAGGAACTCTGTTTGTGGCTGTGAGTGTCAGGCTGGTCGGGCCATGAATGTCCTGGGATTCTCCTGTCTCTGCCCTCCCCATAAGGAGCACTGGGGCCATTGAGTGGGTTTTGAGGACATGAACTCAGGTTCTCATACTTGCTTGACAGATGCTTTACCTGCTGTGCTCCCTGTCTAGCCGGAAACTAACTTTTAACTTACAGAAAGGTTGCTGAAGGAGTAGAAGGGCCCCTTGGCCTTGTCTTATATCCTGTACCCACTTTGTTAATCTTAGCATGTTTTATAACCTTAGCTTGATCAGTAAGAGCAAGAAATGAGTGGGGCAGTGGTGGCGCACGCCTTTAATCCCAACGCTCAGGAGACAGAGGCAGGCGGATCTCTGAGTTCAAGGCCAGCCTGGTGTACAGAGTGAGATCCAGGACAGCCAGCACTACAGAGAAACTCTGTATGTTCTCTGGAAGAAAAAAAAGGAGAGAGAGAGAGAGAGAGAGAGAGAGAGAGAGAGAGAGAGAGAGAGAGACAGACAGACAGACAAAGACGCTCACAGTTCACCAAGATAAGCTTCAGACCTCACTTGTCTTTTACTAGATTTTCTATTAATGTTCTTTTCTGCTTCAGAATTGTCCCTCTTTTTGTTTTCTCTCGGTGTCTTCCTCCTTCTCTACTCTGGTGCTGAGATCAAACCCAGTGCCTTATACTTGTTTGTCACTGAGCTATCTCCAGCCTATTTAAAAAAATCTTTCCCCCATTTTAATAGCATGTTAGTTATAATAATGGATTTTATTATGCCTGTTCGTACATGTACGGAATGTGTTGTGGTCATATTCACCTTCCTCTCAGCTCCTTTGTCCCTTCCTACTCCTTTGAATCTGGCCCTCTACTTTTATGTCTTTATTTACATCTATTTATTGTGTGTGCACATGTATGTGGGTGCATGAGTGCCATAGTGCACATGTGGGGGTCAGAGGACAGGATGCAGAAGTTGGTTCTCTCCTTCCACAGTGAGGGCTCTAGGGATTAAACTCTGGCTCTCGGTCTTGGTGGCAGGTGCCTTTACCTGCTGAGCGTCTAGGTTCTCATGTCTAATTTTTAGTGACCTGATGAATTTCATTGTAATTGTTTAAAGATTCATTTTAAAATTGTGTGTGTGTGTGTGTGTACTCATATATAGGCAGGTGCTAGAATAGGGAGCAAGGAGTTACAGGTGGTTATGCTGGGAACTGAGTTCTGGTCCTCTGGAAGACCATCACGTGCTTTTTTTTTTTTTTTTGGTTTTGCGAGACAGCATTTCTCTGTGGAGCTCTGACTGTTCAGAAACTCACTCTGTAGACCAAGCTGGCCTTCCTTGAACTCACAGAGATCCACCTGCCTTTGCCTCCTGAGTTGTGAGATTAAAGGCATGCTCCACTATCACCTGGCCATCAAGTGCTCTTAAGCTGAGCCATGCCGGCTGGTTCTTGTTAAAGTTTACAGGAGCCTTAGTGGGTTGGTGGGAGTTTGTGTATAGGGACATCCCGCACCTTACTGCGTGCGCGCACACGCGCATACATGTAGAGGTCAGAGGTCACCATTGTGTGTCTTCCTCTGTCACTTCCCAGCTTACCTTTGAGACAGGTCCTATCACTGTACTTGCTCTCACCGATTAGCCAGACTGACAGGTCAGTAAACTCGGGGTGGGGTCGCAGAAACTCGGGGTGGGGTCGCAGATGTGCATCGTTAGGCCTGGGTTTTTCTTGTGTGGAAGCTTGGTCTGAACTTGGTCCTCATCTTGGTAGTGCAGGTGCTTTACCGAGTAGGACATCTAGTATGCTTTTGGAGTTCATCGGATTGGTTAACTTCCCTCCTAGGTGTTTTTACTCATGTTTAAAGCAGAGAACTGTGCTTTGGGAAAAACTACCCAAATCACTCTTTTGACTCTCCTGACTTGCAAATATAAAAGTAATATTGAAGGGCTAGGACTGTAGCTTGTGTACTAGAATGCTTGCCTAGAATGACAAGGCCCTAAGTTTTTTTTGTTTTGTTTGTTTTTTTTGTCTTTTTGTTTGTTTTTTTTTTTTTTTGGTTTTTCGAGACAGGGTTTCTCTGTGTAGCTTTGCTTTGTGCCTTTCCTGGAACTCACTTTGGAGACCAGGTTGGCCTCGAACTCACAGAGATCCGCCTGGCTCTGCCTCCTGAGTGCTGGGATTAAAGGCGTGCGCCACCACCGCCCGGCTTTTTTTTTTTTTTTTTGGAACAAGGCCCTAAGTTTGAACCTAGCACCATGTAAATTGGTTGGGGCAATGTACTCCTAGGGAAGATAGAAAGGAGGATCAGGAGTTCAGGGTCATCCTTGGCTATCAAAGAAATTAGAGACCATGCTGGGTTAAAATCTTCCTTCAAAGCCTGGTGGTGGTGGTGGCACTCGGGAGACAGAGGCAGGTGGATCTATGTGAGTTCGAGGCCAGCCTGGTCTACAAAGTGAGTTCCAGGATGGCCAAGTCTATACAGAGAAACCCTGTCTCAAAAACCTAAAAAAAAAAAAGGTAATCTTCCTTCAAGTATAGAATGGTTTATATTTTATTTTCTTCCTCTAAATTTTTAAGTAAATAGACGTTTGGATTTTTAGAAATCTTTGGTTCTAAATGCGTTTATCTCTTATGTCCTCTCTGTACTAGGCTGTTGACTAGCGTGTGGGGAAATTGGCTCATACATGCTGAGAGAGCACCGTGCTCTGAGCTGCAGCTCCAGCCTGAAAGCTGAATTTTGGTTTGTTTTTATTTTGAGGTGAGGTTTTACCCTGTAGCCCAGATTGACCTGGAGCGCAGTATGTAGCAGGCTGGCCTTATATAGTACAGCTATTTGCTCAGCTTCCCAAGTGCATTTTCACAGTAGGAAGTCATTTGAAAAACAGACTCTTTCCCCAAGAGAATTCAATTGTTTATTGATTGCACATGGTAATGGAAAAATATGTAATTTGTGTGTCATCCTTGTGCAGGGGCCGTGCTACCCTGTATCGGTCCAGTTTTAGTATGTGTACTGCTGAAGTGAGCACTTGAGAGATCTCATTGTACAGCCTAGGCTGTTCTTGAACTTGTAGCCCTGTCTGGTGTTGGACAGGTATGTAGCTCTGACTGTCTTTGTGCACTAATCCTACAGTCTCTTGGGTGTTGGGATTGTAGGTTCAGCACTATCTGCCTTCAGAATCCTTTCCCCAGGAATACATTCCTTCTGTAAAACGATGTGTTTGCTACAGCTTCCGGAGGCCTGGGGCCAGTGGCAGGAGCACACTGGAAGCTCCTGTGCGTCTGGAGAGCTGTATCCTGAGTCTTACACTGAGGTCTGGGTTCAGGTGTCACCTGAAGTAGCACTTCTTCAGTGAAGTCATTTTTATCCAGACTGCTTAAAAGTGCTCGAGAGAGAGAGAGAGAGAGAGAGAGAGAGAGAGAGAGAGAGAGAGAGAGAGGAGAGAGAGGAAGCCATGTTTTCATAACTGTACATGGCTCTTTTGAAACGCTTTCTTTTACTTGTGTGTCTGTGTGTGTCAGTGCACGTGTTCACAGGAGCTGGCGTTACAGGTGGTTGTGAGCCCCCTGATTCTGCTGCTGGGAACCGAACTCAGGTCTACTGAGAAGCAGCAGGCTCTTATCTGCTGAGCACAGTGGAAGCCTCACAGCTGTCATCTTTACCTAGTGACAGTGGTGGTCTGCACCTGTGGCAGCCACGTGCACTGCACACTGTGCTGAGGCTTTTGTTATTGCCTTTTCCACTCTAGATACAAGCCTGTCTGTGTGGACAGACATCCTACTTTAAAAATGACTATAGAAAAAGGGGAGGAGACAGACAGTTTCATTAATTAGTTACATATTAACTTACTGTTCGTTTAATTTTTCTGTGGCTTTCATTTCTATAGTAACTTCTCATTTGTGCAACTAAGTATTCAGGCAAACAGGTAATATTAGTAGGTTTTTAAAATCACAGTTGTTTCTGTATTTATTGTGCTTGTACATGGATATGCACGCTTATGTGGAGGTCAGAGGACAATGAGTGTTGGTTCTCTTCTTCTACCATGTAGATCTTAGGGAGGGATTGAACTTGGTTTGACTGGCTGAACTGCATTGATAGCCATATAATAATTAATAGTTTTGAATTTTAAAATATTTTAGCTGGGCCGTGGTGGCACACACCTTTAATCCTAGCACTTAGGAGGCAGAGGCAGGCGGACCTCTGAGAGCTCAAGACCAGCCTGGTCTACAGAGTGAGTTCCAGGACAGTTTGGGCTACACAGAGAGACCCTGTCTCAAAAACAAAACAAAACAAAATAAATAATGTTAAAAAAAAAAAACTTTGTGTGTAGAGATGGCTCAACTGTTAAAAGCACAGGCTGCTCTTCCGAGGACCAGGGTTTGATTCCTAGGAAAAGCACAGGCTGCTCTTTGGAAGACCAGGGTTTGATTCCTAGCACCCACATAGTGGCTACAACCACCTGTTATCCAGTCCCAGTCCCAGTCCCAGGATATCTGATGCCCTCTTCTGACCTCCCAGGGTACTAGGTATACACATGGTTCACAGACATACATGTAGCCAAAACACCTATACACATGATGATGATAATAATAGTAATAAATATTTGAATCAACTCTGAAATAATAAAAAAGACAAAGAGTCTGCAGTGTGTGAGCCTGGGTAAAGCCTGTCACTGTTGACAGGTTCTGTTCTGCCATCTACTAAAGCAGGGAAGGGAGTTCATGTCTCCTTTTCAAAGGGTTATAATTGATCAAATGGAGTAATGGAGGAGAAACCTTTCTGTGTGTGTGTTGCAGGGTGTTGTGTGTAGTGTATGGACTTGTTTGAGTATGTAGGGGTGTGTGTGTGTGTGTGTGTGTGTGCGCGCGCGCGCGCGTGTGTGTACGCGTGCACGCCTGCGCTTGGTGGCACATGTGCTTGTGTGTCCACCTGCATACGGCAGTGAGAGGTAGACATTGGCTAGCGCTCGTTAATTCATCCTTACGTTTACTTCAGGCATTGTCTGGCGTGCTTGGCTAGGAGGGCAGTTGTTTGGGATTAGAGCAAAGGAAGCAGAAGTCCATTACATGTGTACTTACTGTTGAGGGGGTGCAGAAGAAAGCCCTGTCTCCTCTGTATCAAGCAGACAGTTGAGAGAGCTGACGTGTTCTCCCAGGCGAGTTGGCAGAGCTGAGCCTTGCCAATCATTGAGAGCTAGAGGACAGGAAGTAGGATTTTCATTATCAGAAGGCCATCCCCAGTTGAGTGAAATGTCACGAGCCTTTGGAGTCGTGCTCAGCAGTTAGAAAATGGCCCATGGTGAGTTTGCTGTGGTCAGAAGACGGACTGGTGGAAAGCATTGAAAGTTCCATGTGTGGGCGGTTCAGGAGGCCCTTGGGGCTGTCTAGTTGTGGAATCTGCTTTTCTCCTGTAGCAGTTGGGAGGCTTTTTTGTTTGAGGTTTTTATTTTATGTATGTGAATGTTTTGCCTCCATGTGTGTACCTCATGCATGCCTAATGCCTGCAGAGGTTGGAAGAAGGCATAGGATCCCTTGGACCTTGGATTTAAGGATGGGTTGTGAACTGTGTGGGTGCTGGGAATAGAACCTGAGTCCTCTGTAAGAACAGCCGGTGTTCTTCTGAGCCATTTCTCCTGCCTCCTACTCCTAGCTTTTGAGACCGGAGAATGATGCTGTCATTGAATGAATAAAGGAAAGTAGAGAATTTGTGTTCATCCTTTGAGAGAAGACATCTATTCAGTTTAGGATATCTTGGGCTTGAAGTGAGTGGAACATTCAGTTCATTTAGGAAGTGGAGATACCTGAAGGGGTTTGCAGTGAGAAGGAACCGTGTGAGCAGAAAGGGTTGGGAAAAAAAGTCTATGATGATGTCAGCACAGTGGAAAGGTGAAAGTTTTGAGGAGTCTGCGCTGTGGCTGGTGATGTGATGAGGAAGCTGTTGCCAGTCAGGGGACAGCTATGAGGCTTTCCCCTTACGGAGTCTGAGAGTGGTGGGACTTTACAGGAAGCTTAACACTGCATTTAAAGACGGGACTGACTGGAGAAGAAGTCTGTTCTTGTTTGAAGTGCCTTGGTTGTGCCTTGTCTGAAGCCACTTGCTTCAGTAGTTTTATCTAACTATGTCTTTAGTTTCTGCAATCGTATTTCATACTTAAAACTTTAAAAATAAATTACTTAATCCTAGGTAATAGTTACTATAAATAACTTTATTAACTTATTATTAACTATTTATTGTTAACTTTATAGTTACTTATTTATTTAGAGACAGGGTCTCCTTATATAGCACTATGTAGCCTGTAACTATCTATGTAGACCAGATTTGCATGCCTTTGCCTCTCTCCTGAGGGGTAGGATTTAAGGTGTATACCACCATGCCTGGCTGAAATCATTAATTTAAATTCACTATATATACATTTTTTTTGTTATTTGTTTTTGACAGGGTCTTATATATCACATGCTGACCTATAACTCACTCTGTAGCCAAGTTTGGTTTTGAACTGATCATCCTTCCTCAGCCTCTTCAGTGCTGAAATTATAGGCTTGAGCCACCATTCTGGGCTGAATCCCTCCCTGTCCTCCCTCCCTCTCTCCCTCCCTCTTTCCCTCCCTCTCTCCCTCCTTCCTTCCTTCCCTGTCCTCCCTTCACATGTGAGTGTATAGTGTGCTTACTTAAGAGAATGCTTGTGGAGGTCAGAGATTAACATCTGTCTTCCTTAGTCCCCTTTCCTTGTTTTTTTGAAACAGGGTCTCTTACTGAGACTAGAGCTCACCGTTTTGGTTAGCCTAGCTGGCCAGCAAACCCCTGGGATCCATCTCTTTCTGCCCATTAGTACACCTAGCCTTTATGTGACTGTTGGAGATCTGAACTCAGGACCTTGTACTTGCACAATGACTTTACATTGGCCTTTCTCCCTAGCCCCAAAATCCTCATTAAATGTTATTAATTACTGGTTTTGTGTGTATGTATGTGTGTGTGCTTATGTGCCACGGCACACTTGGTTCTGAGCACTCAGGTCTCCAGGCTTGTGTGGTGGCTGCCATAACCTGCTGAGCCCTATCTCTGGCCCCACATTTTTTGATAAAAGATCTTTAAATGCTAATGAGGAATGAAATGCAGTTGATAGTGTTGTGTTGTATCCCAAGCTGTACCCTCCCTCGTCCCTCACCTTTAATTGATCAGGCTTTATATTTTATTTTATTTTCTTGAGACAGGATCTCACTATGTAACACTGGCTGGCTTGGAACATCTCTGTAGACCAGGTTGGCCTCAGAACTCAGTGATCTGCCTGCCTCTGCCTCCCTAGCCCTGGGCAAGACCGACGATCAGCTTTAAGCAGGAGGAGCTACTGATACTTAGTTAGCTGGTCTCATGCCCCATGGTTGATGGCTAATTTCTAGGCTCTTTTCTTTTCTTTTTTAAGTGGAGTTTGGAGAACTGGTCCTGAGCTCTTGGGCTCCTGAGAGCCTCTTGCCCTGCCCTCCCTAGTAGCTGGACTACAGGTGAAATTGTGTAGGTAAACTATGGTGTATGAAGTCATTCTGTTGAAAGGGAAAACTTGGAAAAGTGGGTTTGGAGAGGGAAATCTTACGGCACAGGATTCTTAAAGATGACTGCTTTTGGCTCTGAGAAGTGAAACTGAGTGGTGAGCGTTCAAAAGCAGACAAGAGTGTGTCACTGAGTGGCTGGCTCAGGGTGCTTTGTGACAGAAAGTGGCTGTCACAAAGAGATTAGCAATTCCCATTCCACCCACTTGTTTTCAGTTCCTCTCTTTGTATTTTAAGTAGTTTAGTGCCCTTGACATCCGTTTATGTGTTGCTGAAGCGCTTTGCCGTGTCTGAGAACGATGTCTGTCTACGTAGAGCCGGGTTTATTGCCACTAGAGTGGTAAGGTTGGTTGTTGAGTGCTCATTACCTGCTTTGTGGTCCACAGATCTTCAGAAATGATCAGTCCTTTGAACCAGTGACCTGGTTGGTGGCTAAACGTGTTAGTTGTGCTCGGGAAAGGAGATTGTTTGCAGCGTTTTCAGAGCTACTTGCTAAGCTTGATGCTTCTTAACCCGTAACTAAGGAGAGTGGGGCTTGCTGACAATGGGTAGCTTTACAAGCCTGTGAAGCCTGACAGCATGTTCAGCAATGTAAACAATGGCAGCTGTCTTTTGCTGGCATCTCTGTTGTCCAAAGTGTAATGAAACCGCTTCTCACCAGTGGCTTCACCTGCTGACTCATCTGCCAGCCTCGGACCGTTCCCAGCAACCAGCATCATTTTATGTTGGGATTGAGAATGCAGAGCATCGGAGTCTTCAGGGTGGAGTAGGTCATGGAAATCCTCTTTGGTCTCTTCTCACATGGCTTCGGCTGTCAGACGGACATGTTACTGTGGCAGGCGCCACAGTTGAGTTAGAATTAGCACTGCTGGGCTTGAGATCACCTATAAAGTCTGTGAAGGAGCCAGGACGTCCATCTAGGAACCCTGGAGATGAGAACTTTTCAGACTCTTCAGGCAGTGTCAGAAAGCTGCTTGGTGCAGGAGTAGCATACGGTTAATGCCTCTTGTATACCTCAGGAGGACTGTGGGATGAAGTAAAGAGTGACCACTGTGCCAGAAAAATGTACTGTTGCTATGTAATGTAATGAGAGAGGAGTGGGAAACAGTGGAACATTTAGAGATCAACGTAACAATATGTGTATAAGCTTATTTACCTGGCAGTTTTTTTGAGATTTTATTATTTATTTTATTTTTGTTTTGTTTTTTGAGACAGACTGTCTCTGTGTAGCCCTGGTTGTCCTGGAACTCACTCTGTAGACCAGGCTGGTCTCAAACTCGCAGAGATCCACCTGCCTCTGCCTTCCCGAGTGCTAGGATTAAAGGTGGGCAACTCCCGCCTGGCTGTTTATTTTTACTTTTATGTGTATGGCTGTTTGCCAGAATGTTCACCTGTGTACCACATGCATGCAATGATTGAGGAGGCCAGAAGAGGGTGTCAGATCACCTTGTACTGGAGTTTGCAAAGGGTTGTGAGCTTCCACATGGGTGCTAGGGGTTGAAACTGGGTCCTCTGGAAGAACAGCCATTGCTCTTAATCATTGAGCCTCTTTTCCAGTCACAGGCATTTATATTTATTTATTTTTTTGAGGCAGGAGTTCATTGTGTAGCGCAGACTGGCCTTGAACTGGAGATCCTCATTCTCCCCATTGCTGGTCTTACAGTTTCACCCGATACTTGATAATGCTTCTTTAAATATGTTAGCACTTCGGTCAGTGGTTTAGGGTTTTTTTTTTTTTTTAATCTTTAGAGATAGGATTTCTCTGTTACAACCTGCCATCAAACTCACCTCCTAGTTCCTCAGCTTTCTCAGTGCTTGGAAGTCCACTGTTGCTTTGAGCTTTACTGCAGTTCAGAGGTCCTTGACTGTTGTCACTTACAGATGTGAGTGTGCAGAACCTCCTCTTTGTGCTTTAATTCCTTCATCCTTGAGTCTTGAGGTGGGGCTTGGAGATGCCCAGATGCTCAGAGGGCTGGACCAGGTTTTTTATTTGTTTTTTTTTTTCCTTTGCTTTTTGGGACAGTTTCTCATTGCATAGCTCACACAGGTCTTGAACTTGAACCTTTATTCTCGTGTGTGTGTGTGTGTGTGTGTGTGTGTGTGTGTGTGTGTGTGTATGTATGTGAAGCACTATGCCACTATACTACACCTTTAGCCTCCTGGATAGTAAATCATCAGTGATTCAAGATAGTAAATCAAGATAGTAAATCCTGGATAGTAAATCAAGACTGATTCTGATACAAGCTTTTGTCTGAAGATACTCTGTTTATAGATAAGTATCTAGCATTGGAACCAAAGCAGATGCTGCCCAGTCTCTTTTCCCTAGCAGGGCAGGTGAGAGACCAGGGAGTTTTCTTTTTGTTCCCATAGATGATACAAGAGAAATTGAACTTTATGTAAGTGCTGTTTAGTACTTATTCATCTTGCTGTGCTGGCTGCAGTGAGGGCCTGATACAGCTGGACAAGTACTCTCTTACCACTGAACGGTTCTCTAGCCCCAGATATCCTTAATATTCTGCAACTGATTTCGGCTTGACCAATTTCAAGTCAATCCTGTTTTTGTTTTGTTTTTGCAGTCCTTGGAATTACACCAGGGTCTCACTCACGGTGGGCAAGTGCTGTAGCAGTGAACACCAGTTCACCCCTCTTTTCTTTCTTTCTTTTTTTTTTTTTTTTTTTGAAGATAGGGTTTCTTTGTTTAGCTTTGGCTTTCCTGGAACTGCTCACTCTGTAGACCAAGCTGGCCTCGAACTCAGAGAGATCTTCCTGCCTCTGCCTCCCAAGTGCTGGGATTAAAGGTAAGTCATCACTACCTGGCTCAAATTTTATTTTTAAAATATGCCTGGAGGAGCCAGTGAGATGGTTCAGTAGCTTGGAACCTAATTCCATCCCCAGAATGTAGAAGGAAAGGATTGACTGCACAAAGCCCTCCTCTGACCTTTGTGTAAGTGCTGTGGCCTGTGCACTTAGCAGACTCATCATACACACCCAGGGTAATAAAGACTTGTAAGGGTAGAAAAAGTGCTTTATATACTAATGTGCAGAGGCTTGTCTAGTGAGGTTAGGTAGTTTTTACATAACAGGTGATACTTGTTTAATTACATACTGCTTTCTGGTGCTGTGGTTTGAACCCAGGTTCTGGTATGTGTGTGCTAGGTGAGTGTTCTACCGCTGAGCTGCATCCTCAGTCCTCATGTACTGCTTTTTAGTTGCAAACATGATCATACTTTATCTTGAAAAATGAAATAAACCTCATTTGACTCTATAAGGGCCTATTTTGTAAGACAGATTAAGTTATAATGATTGTTTTAAGAGCAAAAAGAGGATTTAAAATAGCGTTCATGGAGGCTCACCAGGGAATTGAGGGAGAGGAAGAGGAAGGCTTACACCTTTGATCCTGCTTCCTCTCACAGCACTGTTTGATTTTCGGTTTGGTTTTTAAGTGCTGGGAACATTGTTTAGTGTTAGAGTGGGTGTGGGTTTTTGTTTTTTATTTTTATTTTTTCAATACAGCGTTTCTCTATGTAGTTTTGGTGCCTGTCCTGGATCTCGCTCTGTAGACCAGGCTGGCCTCGAACTCACAGAGGTCCGACTGGCTCTCCCTCCTGAGTGCTGGGATTAAAGGCGTGTGCCACCACCACCTGGCAGAGTGCTTTCTTAGTATGGACAAGGCCCTGGGTTTGTTCTCTAGCACTGAATGTCCGTCCCAAAACAATACAGAAAACCTGTAAACAGAAATCCAGCTCTCAAGTGTCATTGTAGCCACACTCTGCTGGTACGTTGCCAGGGATGAAATAGTTGAAAGTTGCACATGTGATATAAAGGAAGGCTGTACTTTTAATGATGTGAAGGAATGCAGTGTTGGTGAGACACTGTGTTCAACAGTTTCCTTTTTAAAGTCCTTTGCCGTTCTGTTCTTCTGTCCTGCCTTCCAGCTGGAGCTCAGCAGAGCTGAACCAAAAATGGCTGCTACTGCAGTAAGGGCTGGTACAGGACTCGGCTGTGCTTCCTGGGAGGAAGCAGGAGGAGGAGCTGAGGGGACAGTGCCCTGGGTTAGGGTTCTTTGAGTCGTTGTTGCCAGAATGGGGATTGCTGGAGGGAGAGAGATGCTGCAGTTGGGAGGAAATGCCACTAGTATTGGGATTTATAGCCTCAGCAAGGGACCCACCCCTTCTCTGCCGCAGCAAGAAACCTCGGCAGATGCTGCCGCTCACCGAGCAGTGTTGGCTGCCACCGAAAGCAGCAAGGCGTACGTACCTGTCTGGCAGATGATGACAGCAGTGTGCAGAATGATGCAGACTGCTGATTAGTTGGTGAATTGGATGAAATGCAAATGGTTATTAAGAGTGAAGTGAGTGGCAATGGGGCAGAATTAAACAGGTCTCTTCTGGTGTGAAGCTGGGGTGAGGAATACTTCGACCTCAGAAAGAAGCCCCAGGTGAGAGGTGGGTGTGGTGGATTTGGGAATTGAAGTTGCTGTTTGTATCCCTGGACACTCCCCAGACAGGATACACTGCCAGGTGGATGGATGTGTTTTTGCCTGCCTGAGTTCTTGTTCTTTTTGTCTGTGACCTGACAGACATGATGTGATGTAGGACACCAGGGTCGGCAAAGGAGGAAATAATGTATCTCCATGGGCAGTAAGACAGAAAAAGAAAGAAAGGCTTTTCTTCTTTAACATTTTTTTTGTGTGTGTGTGTGTGTGTTATGCATGTGTGTGCAGATGTTTGTGCTTGTGTGTGTATAGGTCAGAGGTCTTTCTCTGTGACTGTCCAGTAGTTTTGCTGGGATTATTTCCTTAGTAAAGATTTCTGGAGCACAGAACATTACAGCACTTCCTCTCCCAGCTGTTCTCACTTCCCAGTGGGACCCCAGGGTTGGCTTTACATGCACAGCATTTTTACTTCAGTTATTGGAATTAATTTTTTTGTGTGTGCTGTCGAAGGATCAAACCCAGGGCCTCTCTCGTGCCAGGGAAGTGCTTTGTGGCAGAGCTGCTCCCAGCCACGTTTTAGGAATGCAGTAGTTGAAAGTGATGTGCTGATTACATTCACTTTTCTCAGAGCCAGGTATAGAGAGGGCCCGTGGGTATAGCCCGGCCACTTGTGCCAGGCCACAGCGGCTTTTCTGTTTCTTTAGTTATCTAAAGCACTCAGTTCCGTGAAAGTGACCAAAGTGCATTCCTGCACAAGATGTCAGGATGAGACCCAGTATTTTGTATGCATGATCAATGCTAATTAAAAAATAAGACATCTAGGCTGGTGTCCTTTAATCCCAGCCCCGAGGAGACAGCTAGAGGCAGGAGAATCTCTGTGAATTTAAGGCCATCTTGGTCTACATAGTGAGACCCTGTCTCAGAAAACCAAACCAAACCAAACCAAACAAAAATAAAAAGATTTAGTTTTCTTTCTTATTTGTTATTAATTACTATTATTATTTAAAATGTAATATGTCGCTCTGTGTCTTAGTCACTGTTGTATTGCTGTGAAGAGACACCATGACGAAGGCGGCTCTGACAAAAGAAAGTAACCGATTCACAGGCAGAGAGTGGCACTGTGGGCACTCTGGGCCTGGCATGGGCTTTTGAAACCTCAAAGCCCATCCCCAATGACACCTCCTCCACCAAAGGCCACACCTCCTAGTCCTACTCAGACATTCACGAGCTTGGGACCAGACATTCGGATCTAAATGACCCGGTTCAGGGGGCTTTATTACTGAAACCACCACAGTGTGACCCATCTGTCTCCATCTCCCCAGTGCTGGGACTTTCGGCCTGTACCCATACACCTGCTTTTGTGTTTTTGTTAAGAGACAGGGTCTCTACCTAGCCCTGGCTGTCCTGGAATTCACTATGTAGACCAGGCTGGCCTTGAACTCACTGAGATCTGCCTGCCTCTGCCTCCGAGTGCTGGGTTAAAGGCAAGTGCCACTACACCTGACTTTTTTTTTTTTTTTTTTTTTAAGTGTGTGTGCTAGGGGTTGAACTCAGGTCCTTGTGAATGCAAGACAAGCCCTTCCTGACTCAGCTTTCCTCTCCAGCCAGAATTTATTAATTGTTCTCAAACTGAGAGGTAGCTAACTGTACTTGAAAGCCCTCATTATCTGAGTGTTGTGGTTTGTGCACATGAGGCTGAACCTGGGCTGAGGAGGTCCAGGCTAGCCTGGCTGTGTATCTAGTGAGACTGTGTGTCAGCTCCTCCTGCTAAAAGCCTTGAACATTACTTCCCTTTGGGTGATTTTATAGCAGTCGTTTTTTATTTTAGTAGCTATTAACCTGTTTTTTTCCCTTATTTATACAAAGTTTAATCAAAGCTTCAAAGCTTTTACAAAATAGAGAAATAAGGAGCAATCCTCCATCATAGTCTGTCAGTGCCTTTTTTTGCCTTTGCTGTTCTGGAACTCAGGGTGTAGACCAAGCTGGCCTCAGCTTAGTGGAGATCTGCCTGCCTCTGCCTCCCTTGCGCTGGAACTGTAGGCAAATTCTGGCATGCCCAACTTTGTGCCTGAAGCTTGAAGAGGCTGTTGTATAGTTTTAACATGGAGTGTGCCGTTCGGAAAACGGCTTGCTTGGTTTTATGGTTCTGTCGAGTGTTGTTGCGTCATTGTGTAGACTCAGGGTCCTGGATTTTAGGGAAGAGTGCATCACCATGCACAGGCTGCTACTGCTTTCCTTCAGCTCACAGTCCGTGCCTGTGGAGAGGCAGGGTGGCTCTCAGGCTCACCTTTGTGAGCGATCTACATATGTCTAGACAACATTCTGCCTTACAGGGAAAAGCACTTAGTACATTCTTTTTCTTTGTTTTCCGTGACAGAATTTCTCGCTTTAGCCCTGGCTGTCCTGGAACTCACTGTGTAGACCAGGCTGGCCTCAAAGGACAGTCAGGACTACAAAGAGAAACCCTTTCTCAAAAAAACAAAACAACAAAAAAAGATGCACTTGCAGTTTCAGCATTTGGGAGGCTGAATTATGAAGTCTGAGAATTGGAGGGCAGTGGGCTACACAGCAAAACTGAACCCCCTACCCCCCTAAAAAGGGGGGCAGACCTGAATTAGATTTCAGAGCTGTGGGTGATAGGTAGAAAAAGATCTCTGGGGGCTGGAGAGATGGCTCAGAGGTTAAGAGCACTGACTGCTCTTCTAGAGGTCCTGAGTTCAATTTCCAGCAACCACATGGTGGCTCACAACCATCTGTAATGAGATCTGGCGCCCTCTTCTGTGTACATAATAAATAAATAAATCTTTTTTAAAAAAAGAAAAAGATCTCTGGTTTAGAAAGTTAGAAAAAAAAGAAAGAAAGAAAGAAAAGAAAAGAAAGAAAGAACAGCTATTGTGAGTTGGGTATTAATTTTTTTTAGAGGTTTATTTCTTATTATATAGTGTTGTGCCTGCAGGCCAGAAGAGGGCACCAGATCTCATTATAGATGGTTGGAAACCACCATGTCGGTGCTGGGAATTGAACTCAGGACCTCTGGAAGAGCAGCCAGTGCTCTTAACCTCTGACCCATCTCGCTAGTCCCGAATTGGATGTTAATTTAGATCTTCAATATTACATGTGATATTAAGTTGTGGGTTGCATAGTTATTGGGGCAGTACAAATTTTTTATTCATTTATCTAGAGTTTATAGGCTATCATACTAAGTATTGGGGCAGTACTTTTTCTTAAAGTTCATTTATTATGTTTTTTTCATGTGTGTATGTGGCACTTGTGTACTTGTAGAGACAACGCTATGGAATTGGTTCCCTTTCACATTTATCTGGGTTCTTGGGATTGAAGTTGGTTCCCAGACTTGGCGGCAAGCATGGTCACTCGCTTCGCCACCTTGCCAGCCCCTGCTACAGTGATACTTTGGGAGTATTGCGTATTAGAGAGATGCAGAAATGAACTGATTTCATTTCTCAGTGGGTGTGCCCTTTAGTTTTTATTTCTACATTACTTTTGACATCCTCTTAGAACATTTATTACCCGCATACAGTTAGTCAGGTTAACAAACTAATGGCCGCTGACAGCCACTACCCATTTTCCTTCCCATTATAAAGAAGTCAACTTTCTTCTCCTTTTGTGGTGTTAGGTGGGAATCAGGCTGACAGCCCCACACATGCCTGGCAAGTGCTCTACTGCTGAGCTCTCCTGTCGTGGGCTTTCTGAGTTTTCAGTTTCTTCTATGGGAACTTTGTGCAAACCAATAAGATGTAGCATTCTTTGAAATTCTGTAAGCCTGCACACCATGATAAAAAGATGTGAGTGCTGCAGGTGTAAAACAGAAGTGTTTCTTTTTAATCTGAGTACCCCTGATTAGCATGGGATCCGCTCCTGAGCCACTGCGGCCCTTGGATGTCAGAGATACTACCCAGTGTTGGCTGGTCTGCTCCAGTTCTGCTTATTTGTATTCCAGTTAGCAGGAAGGAGAAGGGGAGGACAAGAGTCGCCTGGTGTCTTAGAGCACCTGCCTGAGCCCCTTCGACCCTCTTATTTTTATCAAGGAAATCGGGGAGAAGCAGAAGTTGGGGGCAGCTAGCAGACTTAAGTGGGGAGGAGTTCATTGAGAATGTACACCTGGCATTGATGGGCTCATTGTATGTGAGTCGGGGGTGCTCAGGACTGACCCGTCCTTTGCTTGTTACAGACTATTCCTTCTGCAGCTTTCTGGAAAATAGATGACAAAGGTACCTGCCAAGACTAGATTAGCTTTAAATTATTTTTTTGTCAGACATACATTCATATGAATGAAATAGTTACACAGTGGTTCATTAAAATGGAAACAAAAGAAGCCTGTTGTGTATTTGCTAGCTGTTGAACAAGATTGTGAATGAAGTCGTTTTTTGAGATGTACTCTGGCGAAATCCTTTTTCTTCCAGCCCACATGCTCACATGTAAAAGAATTTTAAACAGTATAATTGAGTCATAACCCAAATAACAGAATTACATCTTAAGAGTGTATTTGATTCAAGTTTATGGTACTTAGTAATTCACCAATAAAGACCTTGTTAGACTGTCCAGGAACAGTCTAATACTTGTGAACTCAGATACATGTAGGCTTGGTTTCTCAAGAGCTTCTCAGCTGCTGTTAAGTTACTGCTTTATTTCTGGTCTGCCTGATTTTCAAAAAATGTAATATTTTTGAAATCTAATTTTTCATTGTTTGAAAGACTCCAGCTAGACAGGTATAGATCACAATGAGTTGTGGGCACCATCTTTTGTTTGCATTGCTGGGGGACAAACTCTAGGCTTTACACTGACTGGGCGAGCACTCTTCCACTGAGCTAAGTTCCCCAGCAACAAGGTCTCATTACTTAATCAAGGCTGACCTCCAGCATGGTGTCTTTCTGTTTCTGGCTTCTGAGCCTGGGCTGGTCTATGATTTTATATATATTTATATATTTGGATTATATCTTTTTTTTTGTTTTTTTTTTTTGTTTTTTGAGACAGAGTTTCTCTGGGTATCCCTGGCTGTTCTGGAACTCACTCTATAGACCAGACTGGCCTCGGAACTCACCTGTCTCTGCCTTCCAGGTGCTGGGATTAAAGGCGTGCCCCACCACTTGGTTTATGCTTCCATCTTGATGACTGCCTCTCTTTTCCCTGAGGTAGCTGTAATGTGCCAGTCAGTGGGGTACAACACTGTCATTTAGAAAGCAGAGTTTGTGCTTGACCTCAGCTGCTTGTGAAAGGTAGTGCTACTGTGGTCAGCAAGATGGCTCAGCTGGTAAAGGGGCTTGCCACCAAGCCTGATGACCCGGGCTCCATCCCTGAGATCCAGATGGTGGATGGAGAGATTCTAACCCTGCAAGTTGTCCTCCAATTGCCATACCACATGCATGTGGCACCCCTTCCACAAGTAAACAAATAAATTCAATAATAATAATTAAGAAATCCCTGTTCTTAGATTTATTCTGGTCAATTATATTAGTCAATTCTGGAACATTGTCATTTTGTGTAATAGGATTTTTTATTTTGTTTTGGGGCAAGTTAAAATGCTTACATGCCAAATACATAAAACAAAACAAAACAAAACCCGTTTCACTATTTAGAGAACAGTATTTATCTTTTACTCTTTGTGGTCCTGCGGAGCCTTTGATAGGCTGTATAAAATGCTCTACCCTTAAGCTGTATTTCCGGAGTGGTTTCCACAGTTTCCCTGGCTGGTCTTGAACTTGTAACCCAGGAAGACATTGACTTTGCAGTCCTCCTGCCTGAAGTAGCTGGGATTACAGACTCCCTAACCTTGGCCCCTGTGCTCCCTCCTTTCCCTGCCTGTCTCCTTCTTCCTTTCCCTTTTCCCTTCTGCCTTTCCCTTCCTTCCCTTGATGGCACCCAGAGCCTTGGCATAACCCTGAGCCGCTAGTTTTGTTTTTTTTTTTTTTTCCTGGAGCTGAGGCCTGAACCCAGGGCCTTGCTCTTGCTAGGCAAGCGCTCTACCTCTGAGCTAAATCCCCAACCCCTGAGCCCCTAGTTTTAACTGCTTTAGTTTTCTTACAGTATTTGGAGTTACAGTTTGGATAGAAAGAATCAGAATTTAATGGGAAGGGTTTTTAGAAGAATTCTTGAATGTTTGGACCTTTCAGTTTTTTTTTTTTTTTTACTGCATTTCAAGGCTGGAAATGTATGTTTGTTTGTTTGTTTTTCTCTCTTTGTCCTGGTTAGATTTTTTTTCTTTCTTTTTTTGGTCAACTTGACATAAGACAGCAGTCACCTGGGAAGAAGGAGCCCATATTAGAAAATGCCTCCGTTAGGTTGACTCGAGGCAAGTCTAGGAAGCATTTCTTGATTAAAAGCTGATGTGTGAGAGCCCCACCCACTGTGGGCTGGCCCTCCCCCCCCCCCCCCCCAGCAGACAGTCCTGGGTGGATGAGAAAGTAGGCTGAGCAATCTGGGGAGAAAGCCAGGGAGCAGTGTTGGTCTATGGTCTGTGCTTGAGTTCCTGCCTCTAGTCTCCTGCCCTGAGTTCCTGCTCTTGGCTCCGCTTCATAGTAAGCTATAAACTACAACCCTCTTCTCCCCAAGTTTCAGTTGGTCATGGTGTTTCACAGCAGTAGAAACCTCACTTAGACACTGAGTTTCAAGGAAAGTATCTGTCGACTTGTCTTCAGTTTGCACACAGCAGTGTTCGTTGTGTTGGTAATGACCACCACACTGGTCATTTGGAAAGTCTTGGCTGCATATGAAATTCTGGAGTGATGGATTTCCTCTCACTGTTTGAGGCACCTGAGACGCATCTGTTCTCTTATAGCATCTGAGGGGGGCCTGCTGCAGCCATCTGTCTCCTGCAGCATCTGAGGGGGCCTGCTGCAGCCTTCTGTCTGTCTCCTGCAGCATCTGAGGGGGCCTGCTGCAGCCTTCTGTCTGTCTCCTGCAGCATCTGAGGGGGCCTGCTGCAGCCCTCTGTCTCTCTCCTGCAGCATCTGAGGGGGCCTGCTGCAGCCACTCTTCCTGTTTGAGGCTGTGTGCTCTTTTCCTTGGGCTGCCTTCAAGCTGTTTGATGTGCCAGGGTGTTGGTTGGTTGTTTTTCTAATTGTCTTGAAATTTTCTTGAGTTTATTGGTTTGTCTTGAAATTTTCTTGAGTTTATTGGTTTGCTGTCTTTGACTATTTTTGGAAAATTAGGCTATCATACTAAGTATTTTCTTACTTTGTTTTTATTTTTTCCCCCCAAAAAGGGGGTTTCTCTCTGTACTTCTGGAGCTCACTCTGTAGATCAGGCTGACTTCTAAATCACAGACATTGGCCTGCCTCTGCCTCCCAGATGCTGGCATTAAAGGTGTTCCTCCTCCCCTACCCCCCCCCCCCCCCCCCCAATCTGGCCAACTTGGTTCTTTTGCAGTTTCAGTTGTTTGCATGTCAGGCCTTCAGTATTTTCTCACATTAGTTTGATTTGGATAATTTCTTTTTCTTTTCCTTGCCTCTCCTTTTAAAAGATGTCTCATGTAGCTTAGGTTGACCGAGGACTTCTGATCCTCCTGCCTCTCCTGAGTGCTAGGATTCCAAGTGTGAGTCAAAATACTAGCTTTCCCGAATCACTGGAGGTGGAGCTCAGGGCTCCGTGCAGCTAGTCCAGTGCTTGTTGCCAGAGCCACGCCCTGGTCCCTCAGTTTTTAATTCTCTGCTGTGTCTTCTAATCATGGATCATTTTAAGAGCTGAGCCCAGTCTACTGGCAGCTCATTTTTTATTTCTACTGTTTTCTGTTAACATCCCAACTTTAACATTATTTTAACACTTTCGTTGATTTAGTAGGAAGAAAACTCAGGATCTTGCAGTGGTCTAACCTGACCTCAGTGACTTCTCAGTGAATTCTCCTAGTGCCACTGTCATTGAGGAAGCAGTGGAACAATGTAGAGCACACTCGGTCACTAAGGTACCTGCCCTGACCTAAGTGTTTTTTTACCAGCTTGGTTTTCTGAAATAGTATGTGAAGAAGTTAGCTCTGGTCTGACTTTGAATGCTGTTTCCTGCTTCAGTCGGATTTGGTGTTTCTAGAAGAAACTGTCCCCATTTGAGACTATATTCACAACAGATTAGATATTTCTCAGTTAGCAGAGCGACATGGCTTCAGGACACAGTGCCTTGGGCTGTGGCTCTGCCTTCATCCTGGTCTCTAAGACTGCTGTGTAGCTTCTGTGTCCTGCAGAAGACTAAGATTGCTCCCCCCTCCCCCCCAAGACAGGGTTTCTTTGTGTAACTTTGCACCTTTCCTGGAACTCAATCTGTAGACCAGGCTGGACTCGAACTCACAGAGATTCACCTGCCTCTGCCTCCTGAGTGCTGGGATTAAAGGCGTACACCACCATCACCCAACCCCTAAGATTGCTTTTAAAAACCGCGGAGGTGAGACACTTTTCCATGCTTCATCTCCACATGTAGTCTTTGTTCTCTGAAGTAACATTGACCTTCATGAGGCTCTTCTTCATGTCTTTAGAAGTGAAGTTTGGAACAAACAAGGAAGTTCTGTTTAGTCAAAACAGAGCTCTCTGGCTCTCCAGAGCATCTCAGGGAAAGCTCTGTTAGGTGGGAGTAGACTGGGTAGTCTGTCTAGGGCATCCGTTCGGGAGACTGACAGTCTGCACTGTCAAGAAACACTGAACTGTGGCTGGCCGTGGTGGTGCACACCTTTAATCCCAGCACTTGGGAGACAAAGGCAGGTGGGTCCCTGGGACTTTGAGGCCAGCTGATCTACATAGTAAGTTCCAGGCCAACCGTACATGGTCAACCCCCCCCCCCCCCCCCAAAATCTAGGAGAGCCAAGGTTGTTACACAAAGAAACCCTGTTTCGAAAAACAAAAAACAAACAACAAAAAAATTAACCGAAGCCCTGGCGAGATGATCCTCCAGGGAGTCCCCCAGAGGACATGATGCATCCTCAGTGAGGTGATGTTTCTTACTGCTGGAGTTCTGGTTTTGGGATGTTACAAACTACTCACATGGGAATTAGTAAGTGTGCCTGTCGCCTGACAACTCCACGACCTACCTTCGTTCTTTCTCCCTCTCCCCAGCCTCTCTGTGTAATGTGATTTAGCAGTGCTCCGTACAGTGGCCTCTGAGTGTTCAAGTAGAAAGAATTCCCGTTTCTCACTGAGCCAAGTGGTTAAGCTTCCTAAGTCAGGCATGATGTTCCTGTGAGTGCTGTGGGAGAAGGGAACTGGATGGTAGAGTATATGATAAGACTTGTTTGAACCCCAGAGTCCTAGAAAGTTTCATTAGCATAAGTTTCAAGGACAAGATGTCCTTGAACATAAATGGGTGAAGAAAGCCACTTACTTGCTCCTTCACCATCTGTCGTCTGCTTGCGTGTACCAGTTATTGTATGGAGTGCTTTGGCTGTGGGTGGGTGTAAATGAGCATTTCCCCCTGAACTTACACTGTAACATAAAGTCCCTGTCATCACAATGTCAGTGTCCTGTAGGAGGAGGGTGATGATGCAAGGTGCGAGGATGGAGAGATTGAGACATAGTTGCTGCTCTAGGAAGAGGAGCCTTGTTTGTGTGGTGCTGGCATCTAATGGGGCCTTGCTCATGTAGTAATAGTGCTGTTCTGAGTTCTGTCCCTGGGTCCAGGAAAACTACTTCTATTATTTACTTAACTATTGTTATGTATATGGGTGTTTTGACTCCATGTATGTCTGTTTACTCAGAGATACCAGAAAAAGTTGTAAGAGCCCTTGAGACTAGAGTTAAAGATATTTATGAGCTACCACGTGGGTGCTTAGAATTGAACCCTAGTCCTCTGGAAGAGCAATTATTGTTTTTAACCACTAAGCCATCTTTCCAGACCCAAAATGCTGTTTTCAAGAAGAAAAATTCCCAGTGAGAGATGAAGGCAGTGGAGTGCTGTACCACTGGGCTGCTCTACCCATCCCAGTGGTAGCTCTTAGGGAGCATACGGCCAGAGCACTTGGCCATTAGTGTTCCATTTATTTATTTATTTATTTATTTATTTATTTATTTATTTATTTATTTATTTATTTTGTGTGTGTATGCACGCGTGTGCATGAAGGTGTGCATACATATGAACAATTCATAGGACTCAGTTCTCCTTCCACTACGTCGGTTCTGGGGTTCTCAAATATCTTTTTTAGATTTTTATTTATACATCTCTGTGTGCGTATGCCACATGTGTGCAGGTGCTCACAGATGCCATAAAAGGGTGCTAAAAGCCTTGGAGATGTGTGGTTCTCCTTCTTCCTCAGGATTGTTGGCTGCCACTCGCTGAGGTGGGAGGGAGCCGAAGTGGGGAACAGGGTTCTGAAGACTGTGGAACCCCTCCCGGCTCTGGGAGATAACTTCAATGAATCAGTTCAACTTTATTCCAGAGTATAGGAAATGTATAGGATTGGGCAGCCTGGGGACAAACCCTCATTTCATTAAGTGGCACACTTCTATCACAAGGCTTGGTGTATGGCAGCAGTCCTACAGCAAAGCTCCTAGGACAAGTCTTAGTTGCCCTATGTGCAGCAGGGGAAACTCTCAGCAGGAAACTGTGCCCAGGGTCACGCTAGAGATAAATTAGGCATCCAGGCTTAGGGACGGCTTTCAGATAAGGTCAGGCCTCCTGGCTTAGAGACATTATCCAGATGAAGGCAGGTAGAGAGCAGGAAGTCTCTTTGGGGAGGGAGTCCCTCATGTTGTCAAGCGTTGGAGAGAACTGCCAGGCCATGACAGACTGCAACCTCTGACCAGCAGGGCCTCCCAACAGACATAGAGTTACATGTGGTTGTGACCCAACCAGTCTTGGTGCTGGGAACTGAACTGGGGTCCTCTGGAATAGCAGCAGCACCTTTAACTGCTGAGCCATCTCTCCAGTCTCTTAAGGAATTTTTGGGGTATACATGTTTGTGTGTGTGTGTGTGTAGGTGTAGGTCAGAGGTTGAAGTCAAGTGCCTTCCTTGATTGTTTTTCACTTTATTTACTGAGGCAAGGTCTCTCACTAGAAACCAAGGCTCACTGAATTATTTAGCTTAGCTAGTCAACTTTTGGGTGCTCTGTGTCTGCTGCCACACCCTCTTTCTGTGTGTGCTATGGAGGTAAATGCTCATCCTTTCATAAATACCTGTTGGAGGGTGGCCTAGATGTGTTTCCAACCCTTGCACTGATGTTGAGACCATCAGAAAGCTATGAGCCCCAACAGTGCTCTCGGGAAGTGCCTGCCGCTTAGTGTTCTTGTCTTCAGGGCATGACACCGTTGGGGGGTGTCCTGTCTCTCTCCGGACCTGTATGGCGGAATGTTGCTTCATTGTGATCTTCCAGAGAACTTTGTTCTCTGCCTTTAAAGTGAACTGTCTATTGCAGTGTCGGTCCTCAGTTCCTGTTTTCCTTTAGTGTCAGTAAATTTACGTCTGATGGTTGGAGCACGTGTTCTCATGTCCTTCAGAATAGATACTAAAGGCCTCAGACCAGTCTTCCTCTCTTTTCTTCCTTTTTTTCTGGTGTTCTTTGATTAATTTATTTTTGTTTATATTGCTTTTGAGACTGAGTCTTACAGAGCCCAAGCTGAGGATGACCTTGAACTGTTGATCTCCTGCCTCCACGTCTGCAGTGTTGAGATTCAAGCCTTAACCAGGTTGGGGAAGTGCTAAGGATCAAGTCCAGGCGTTGATGGCAAGCAAGCACTCTGCCAACTGAGCCACGTCCTCAAGGGGTCTCACAATGTTTAGCTTTGGTCTAGTGCCTCCGGAAGAGTGAATCCAGGGCCTCCTGCATGCTGAGCAAGTGCTCTGCCCCTGACCTGTGGCCTTCCTCCCTTCTTCTCTCCTGTTTCTTCTCTTTCATTCTTCAGGGTTTATTAAAACTCTGTAGCTCAGGCTGCCCTGAAACTTGTGGTCCTCTTTTGTCAGCCTTCTGAACAGCTGGGATTACAGGCCCTCATGCACGCCATTGCCTGGCAATTATTATTATTATTATTATTATTATTATTATTATTTATTTTGTTTGTTTGGCTCAATGTCTTGTGGTAGCCTCAGAATCAGTGTGACCTAGGACAGGTTAAAAAAAAGTTGCAGATTGGGGCTGGAGAGATGGCTCAGGAGTTAAGAGCACTGGCTGTTCTTCCAGGGGACCCGGGTTCAATTCTCAGTACCCACATGGCTGCTCATGCCTGTCTGTAACTCCAGTTCCAGGGGACTCAACACCCTCATACAGATGTACAAAACAGCAATGCACATGAAATAGAAATAGAAGTTGCAGGTCTTTGAGACCAGTGTTGTACAAACTATTAAATACTTAGATAATTCGTCGTTAATAGAGAATGGGAAAGATACAGAAGATATCTCATAGTGGAAAAGCCTGACCATGGCATGGAATACCAGTTTGCATAGAAATCCTTGTTATTCTTTATCTGTCTATCTGTCTATTAATCTAATCTAATCTAATCTATTTTGACACAGGGTCATTTCTCTATGGAGCCTTAGCTATCCTGGATCTCACTGTGTAGACCAGGCTGGCCTTGAACTCACAGAGATCCACCTGCCTCTGCCTCTGGAGTGCTGGAATTAAAGTCATGGGCCATCATACTCTATGTATAGCATGGGCTATTTATTTTGTATATTTTATTTTGCTTCTGGGTCTGTTTGGAGGTCAGTGGACAGCTTTTGAGAGTCAATTTTCTCTTTCCATCATGTAGATCCTAGGAATCGAACTTAGGTTGTCAGGCTTGGCAGCAAGCACCTTTTACCCACCAGTCTGTCTCGCTGACTCAGGAATCCACTTTTGAATCGAGTGGATTATGTTGCATTTACTTCCATGTTTGCACGTGTGCAGTGTGCCTGAATACATGATGTGGGCTTGCATCTGGCCTCCGCCGCTGTACTTCTCACCTTGGGCTGGCTCTAAGCTGGAGTGAGAACGGCCTGAACCCGGCTTGCTGCTGAACAGTGCGCTTACGCTCTGTTCACAGGTGAAGCAGCCTGGCAGAACAGTCCCCAGCTGATGTGCTAAATGCACTGGAAAGAAGTGGTTCACACATTTAAATTGTGTTACTTGCTGACAAGAAACTTCAGTATTGTTAGCCTGGACTGTGGTAATTGAATCACAGTTGATCCTGAATTAGCACAAACTGGGATGAGAAAAATCTGTCTGACTGGCAGTATTGAAGCATTAGGTGTGTGAAAGTGTATCAGATGAGGTGCCTGTTTTGAAAGGACCACCTTTAACTTTGAAACAGTTGTCTGTTAATCTGGGATATGTGAAAAGGTCTCTCCCATGTACTTTATACACAATAAATGAACCGAAACCGTATGTGTCCGGTGTTCTCCACCCTGTTTGGTTTTCCCACTGTTGGAGAAGCGGGTTGGGTATTTGACTCCTTGTTCCTGCTTGTGTCGTAATTGCAGTTTCTGCTTTGGTGTAAGAGGTTTCTATCTTCAACATCCAGAGTGCGTGGCAGGAAGGGCATGCAGTAGAGTCTGTTAGGATCTCCTGAGTGCTTGTGTTTGAACTTGTTTCTGGAACACGGAAGTTCATTTTCGGGGGAGGTGGTAGAGGATAGTGGCCGCAGGCTTGCCTGGGACTGGAGCTTGGTGACCTGAGTAGAGTCTGTGCTGAGTCTTACTGGCCATGTGACCTGGGGAGAGTTGTGTGATCACTAAGGTGTAATGTAGGTCTATTAATAGCACATACTGTTTATGTATATGCTCTTTAGGATCTTAAGTGACAAGCAGGTGAGTACTTCACTTGGTGGGAGTACTGGACGTAAGCTATTGCTATATTTGTTTTATAATCCCTCTTCCCCAAATCAGGCTGTGGCTCTTCTGGAGCAGACTGAAGTGGGGCAATGAGCTTTTCCTCTATTTATTGTAGCAGTGTGCATTCTTACTTGGCTTCAGGTTTTAGGATTTGAACCTCCCCTCCCTGACTCTTAGCAGTGGTATCATTTTAAGACTTACTTGTTGAGCATGTTTGAAGCAGATTACTTGAAACATTCCTCATTAAAAGACCTTCCTCATTAAAGATGTTGTTGTTGTTGTGTGTGTGTGTGTGTGTGTGTGTGTGTGTGTGTGTGTGTGTTACCCTTGGAGGCCAGAAGAGGGCATCAGATTCCCTGGCTCTATAGTTAGAGCCGTTGTGTTGTGGGTGCTGGGAGCCAAGTGCTCTCAGCCATTGCTCCAGCCTCTTCCCTGCTTGCCACATAGTTGTGGTTATGGAGCATAGTTGAATTGTACAGAGAAGGAGTTGGGGAAGTTAAGTCGTTGGATTGTGGCTCATTGGACTTCTGGGCAGGTGGTGAACATTGAATGTCGTGAAGGAAGTGCTTCAAGACAAGTGCAAGGTGCTGGCCATCCTTGTGTGGGGGACATTTAGGGGCAGGGTTAGCAGAGGGACACGCTCTTATCAGAACAACTCCTGTCGTAGTTCCGGGTTTGTGACTGTAAAGCTGGCAGGGAAGCATGGTGGAAGGATTTTCCAGCTGAGCAGAGAGGGAAGCAACCATTCTCGCTGGAACTCTGTGCGTCTTGTGCTGGCAGGACAGCTTAGCAGAGGGCAGGAAAGGAAGTAGTCCTTTGTGGGTGAGGTCGTGTGTGTTGGGCTGGAGTCCACGGTAAAACAGCTGCGGAGACCCCTCTGCTGGCTGAGGGTTGAGGATGAGTTGTTTCCAAGGCTGTGTAGGAGGGCAAGTGTGCTCTTCCTTTGAGACATTCAACTTTAGGTTACAATAATAATAACGCTGACTTGCCATATTTCTAGAAGATTTATCTGTCATTGCACGTGTGTACCTGTAGATCGAGGAAACGGAATCTATACTTATTTTAAGTATCTCTAAAAAAATACTCTACTCTCTGCTTCATGGCTGTTTATATGTACAAAGTATTCCTGTGTAGGAGCTGTGCTTCACCAACGAGCTTGTAACCCCTGCACTTGGCAGGTGGAGGCAGAAGGACCACAAGTGTGCGGCAAACCCAGTTCCGTGGTAGTGGGATCCTGTCTCAAAACAAAACCAAAATCAGATCATTTACAGCCGCTGTGAGAGCTCCCGCTTGGAAGGCTAGGAGTAGGGTAACAAGCGTGCCCATTTGTTGAACTTCTTAGGCCCTGTGCTGGCCTTCTTACCGTCTTAAAATACCCCTGTAATCTCAGCACTGGGGAGGCAGAGGCAGGAGCATCAGAAGTTCAAGGACGTCCTCGATATTCAGTGATTTAGAGGCAGCTTGGGCTAAATGAGACCCCATCTCAAAATACACATATCTGTTATTGTACAGTTTAGGAAATGTAAGCTTGGCAGTGGATCTGGAATTATTCCAGTTCAGATCTGACTTTAAAATTCACATTCTTACCCTTGTACTGCAATGCCTCTTGGGTAATTTGAGTTGGTGAGATGTGTGTGCAGTACTATATAGTCTTGTATGTCCCATCAGTCAGTTAGGATGTGCACGTTTAAAACTGTTGTTTTTTTAACTGAATATGGTGGTGGTACATGCCTGTACCCCATCTCCTCAGAAGGGTGGATTGCTTGAGCCTAGGAGTTTAGCTGGGGCAGTATAGTAAGCATCCCCCATCTCCTAAAAACAAATGCACATATGCATCTTTTTATTTATTTATTTTTTTAATTTTAGGCAGGGTCTCACTATGTAGCCTTCACTAACCTGGTTCTCACCCTGTGGACTAGGCTGGCCTCTAACTCAGATCCTCCTGCTTCTGCCCTGTCTCCTGAGGACTGGGGATAAAGGCTTTAGTCACCATCACCTGCTCCGTTTTCTAGCCTTTTTCTAGCCGTCTTTGTCATGTTTTTTGGTAATTATGAATGACTGGTAGCTTAGACATTTCCTCTCCTCTCCCAAGCCTCTAGTTATTGGGTATTTTGGATCATTTTAGAATGATCACTAATTTTAGAAGCAGCTCTTAGCGGTTGTTAAAATGTGTCCGTGTAGACATTCTCTGCAAAGATGCATGAGCAGCTTGAGGCTGTTGACTTTGAGGATTCAGAGATCGGGACATGGGACAAGTGCTTCCTGTCCCACACCCTTCCTGGTGCTTGGTTGCAGTACCTCTTGTCTGGTGTGAACTTTCCTCCAGTAGTGGTGGTGCTATTTAGAAAAACACTGAGTAGTACAGCATGGCTGCAGAGCTGCAGAGCTGCAGAGCTGCAGACTATGGCTATATCTTTAATTTTATTTGCCTTGTTTTTCAAAATGCTTTTTATTTTTTGGTTTTGAGATAGGGTTTTGCTGTGTAGCTGTGGTTGGCCTTGAACCTAGGGCAATTCTGCATCAGCCTCCCAAATGCTGAGATTACAGACATGAGCTACCACACCTGTCTTAAAACACTTGTTTACCAAGTAAAGATAGCTGACATTCTTTTATCATATTCCTTTATTCTCACTGAAATGCGTTACGTACCTAAAGCTTGGCGCTTGAACCTAGATCTGTATATGCTACACAAGTGCTCTGCCACTGAGCTCTATTCTCAGCCCTCTTTTTACTTTAGACTTGACTTAGGGACTAAGTTGTCCAGACAGGTTTTGAAGTTGTTATACTCCTGCCTCAGCCTTCCAAGTACCCACCTAGTTGAAGTACTGTTTTATTTCACAAGTCAGTATGGTTTCAGTTGCCGTTTGAAATGCATAGGAGGTGACTGCTTACAGGCCATGAAGCCTTCGAAAGGAGGTGCAGACTGCATCGGCTCGGCTTCTTACTGTTGCTGTCACAGTTGTCAGGTAGCTGCCTTAAGTGGCCAAATGCGTTTATAAAATCTTAGAAAGACGAGCATGAAGACAAATGTGAGGCACACCATTTCTGTGTTTAACCCGAGAGTAGAGAAGGAGTCATTGCTTTGCTGACGGTCAGAGGGAATGCTGTCCCGATGCCAGTCCCCTGGAGTGTCTGTATGCGTTTGCAGTGTTCTCACCCACTTTAGTTAATGTGGTGGCAGCTTCACCTTTGTATCAGTTGGTGAAGATTGGCATCGATCAGAACACTTGTGATCTATACCAAGGCTTGCTTCCTGTTTTAAAAGTAATAAGGATAGTGGATGGAGATGGCGTTCTGTTGTGCTACTATGCAGACACAGCACTGAATGCCTTTTGTTAAAGAAGTTCCTTTGGTGATGTCTTCTGAGAAACACCTGATGCAAATGTTTGTCTGTCTGTCTCTCCTTTTTTCTTTCTTTTTTGTTTTTCCCTGAGACAGGGTCTCTCAGTGTAGCCCAGGCTGTCCTAGAACTTGCTCAGTAGATCAGGCTAGCCTCCAAATCACAAAGATCCACCTGCCTCTGCCTTCTGAGTGTTTGGGATCAAAGGCGTGCGCCACCACCTCCCAGCACAGATGTCTGTCTTGAGCCTTTCTGCTGTCTCTCCAGCAAAACTGATGGCATTATCCTTGGGAGTCCTCCACAGAGGTAGCTGACAGCATGTTCCATTTCTTTGAATGGTCAGTGGGAAACAGGAATGCAGCTTCTAGAACTCTGGTGGGAACAGCTATGAAGTCTTTCTTGCTGGTCTCTGTTGATAGACACACTCAGTAGCTGCACCCTTGCGCTGCATCATCCCTGGACCTTGAGCCCAGTTGGAGCTGGGAGCTGAGGAGCTGTCCCTACAGAAGCAGACCCATCCTCCACTTCACTTGCCCTTGTTGTTCTTCTTAACTATATACACTGACATTGAAAGGACTTGTATTCACCAGAGAAACAAAGAGTGCTTTCACGGCGTGGGGTCTCCAGAGCCACTGTGCAGGGCCTTTGTTGGGTGGCACCGGCCCTGTTGCTTGCCACCCTCGACCTCATTGTTGGTACTTTCCGTCTTTATTATTTAACAGTTCACAGTTGCAAAAGGAAAATCAAGCTTCTTGAAGTACATGTAAAGGCGAAATCTTCCCTGTTATTTATTGGGTAAGGCATCCTTCTACATCAGAGTGTGCCACCCTGGAAACCTTGGTCTTGTTAAAAAGCTTCTATTATTTAAAACTCACATATTTTGGTTTGTATGGCTGCAGTTCCCTAAGGCATTACTGTGCTTAATATTAATTCATGAACTACAAGAATCAATCACCAGTGCCAGGTGATATTTTAGTTCTGTTTTTTAAAAAAAAGATTGCGTGCGTGCGTGCGTGCATGCGTGCGTGTGTGTGCAGGTGTGTGCAGGCGTGTGTGCAGGTGTGTGCAGGCGCGCCTGCACTCACATCTGGGCATTTGAGTTCAGGTGCAGTGGAGGCCAGAGGCTTCGGATTCCCCCAAAGCTGGAGTTATGGTTTACAGGTGGTTGTAAGCTGCCCAGTGTGGGTGCTGGGAACTGAACTTAGGTCCTCTGCAAGAGCAGTCCATGCCTTTAAGCACTGTGGTATCTCTCTGACCCTGATAGTTCCTATTTTTATGTTATATCAGATAATGTAAAGTGGAAACTTTATTTTAAAAAAAAATTTGCTTTTGAGACCTAGTCTTGCTAGGTAGTCAGTCCAAGCTGGCCTGCATCTGCCTCGGCCCTGAGTGCTGGGTGATAGCTGTATTCACCAGGCCCAGCTTAAAGAGTCTTGTGAGAATGCAAATAGGAATCAGGTGTGGTGGTTCAGGCCTCTAATTCTAGCCTGGGGTGGCTGAGGCAGAAGGATGGAGAATTCCAGGCCAGCCTAGACTGCCTGGTGAGTTTGAAGCCAATTTAGGCTATGTAACAAGATTCTGTCTTAAAAAATTGAAACTAAACCAAATCAAAACTTGTAAAAAGGCCAGACAAACTGGAATCCGAACCTTGAGATGCCTGACACCTGTCTTAGGATGGGATTATAATAGAGTGCACACAATAGAAACTCTCCTGCATGTCCCCAAGCTAAGTGTCAATGTGTGCCTGAAGCCCAAGGCAAATTGGGGATTTTGTCATTGGTTGAAGCATTGGGCTTCATTTTGACCTTTTTGCTGGAGAGACACCAAGCTCTTGATCTCGTTCTTCCTTGCCTTCTCTGCCAGTTACTGGATTAAATGTTGTCAACAGTAACGGAATCCTTTGCCTTAGGCATTACTGTTTCCTGTATGTTTCGTGAAGAACCATAGTGTTTTCTGAAGTTATCCTTAGCTCTTGTGGTGGCAAACCGGCAGCAAGTAGGCTAACTGAAAAGCTGAACCATGGACTATAGGTGGCTGATGGGAACTGACTGCTTCCTGAGGCCCGTGTATTAGAGATTTTGTAAATCTCTGTTAGTCCGGAATTGATTTGTTTCATTCGCATCTGGGATTGCCTGACTCATTCACAGATTTGAGGGGTTTTATGGGATGCGAGGGACCAACCAGAGTGGTTGGGATATCATTTGCTGTACACGGCCAATGGAAACACTTGGTAGTAGTGGCTGAGGCCTGTGCTCAGCTTCTTAAACCTACCACTGCCAAAGAAAAGGAGGAGGGGTGGTGGAGCGGGGAGCAGGAGAACGAGGAGTCTTTGTTTTGCTGGTGATTTCAACTGTTTGGAGTAGAGGGAGGTATGCGAAGACCCCAAGGGTTCAGGTGAAGAGTGGTGTGGCTGTGGGCCCAAAGGCTGCCATAGAGGGCCTGCCCCAGGCAGACAGCAGAAAGAGCCACTCACTGTGGCCACTTTATTTACTGAATGCTTCTGCAGAACACACCAGCAGATATATCAATTAGTTCTTTTTCCATAAAGAGCATTAATGAGTAATCATATTTCGTCTCTCAAACGCACAGTGGTTCTCTGTCAGTGTGAATGAAAAGCTCTTTGGATTTTGTCTGATGACCTCATTGGATGACCATTTTTGAGTTAATGTAGCATGGCACCATTGAAGGGGTCTCAATCAGAGATTACTGGAAGTGTTAACCAGCCTAGGTGGGCTTTGCAACTCTTTTGTCAGTTGCACTCAGAGTTGACTTAGTCACATTGATTTACATGATAAAATACCCATCATAGTAATTCAGGCTAAGAAATAACAACTAGGGAGCTGGAGAGCGGGCTCAGCGATTGAGAACACACATTGCTGCTGCAGAAGGCCTGAGTATGGCTCCCAGCACCCTGGTCTGGCAGCTCACAACTGCCTGAAACTCCCAACTCCAGGGATCTGCTGTCCTCCTGGCCTCTGAGGGCTCTCCCACATACCTCGTTCACACTCACAAATACAAAGAAGCCTTTTCAAAATCTTGAAAAAGTTAAAGTATTTGCTTTTTACTTTCAGTTTAAAGGGATATCAGCAGTCTGTGACTTATGCTGGGGACACAGCTGTGTGAGAGGAGGCACTCAGCTGCAGGCTGGTGGAATCAAGTCAGCTCTAAAAGCCTTTTACATGCTCCTGATTCTGGGACTCACCTGTCTTTGAACAGATCCCCAGTGCTTGGCTCTGGCTGACCCTTCTAGGGTTTTTAAGTGGAGATGTGGTCTAAACAGCAGCTTAACTAAAGGTTAATAAAATACCTGTTTGGAAGTGATTTTATATATAAATTATTTCGATTTTATGTGCATTGGTGTTTTGCCTACATGTATGCCTGTGTGATGGTGCCGGATCCCCTGGAACCGGAGCTATAGACAGTTGTGAGCTGCCATGTGGGTGCTGGGAATAGAACCTGGGTCCTCTGGAAGAGCAGCCAGTACTCTTAACCTCTGAGCCATCTCTCCAGTCCCATTTTAAGAATTTCAATTTCAATTAATTTTACATTTATTTGTTTATTTATTTATTGTGTGTATGTATATGTATGTGTGTGTGTGTGTGTGTGTGTGTGTGTGTGTGTGTACGCGTGTGTACTCTTGATTTCAGGAACCTCAGGAGCTGGAGTAGAGGTAGTTGTGAGCTGCCTGATAGGAGTGTTGGGAACTGAACTGAGTTTCCATGTGAGACCAGTGAGTGCCGAGCTGTCTCTTCAGTCGCCTTAGTTTTTGAGAAGAGATCTCTCTGACTAGTCCTGGCTAGCCTCCTGCCTCTTCTTCCTGAGATCTGGGATTACAGCCACCACACAGAGCTCCTTAGGTTGATTTGTTTTAAGTTTGTTGGGCTTGTAACCAGACTTGAGCTACATTGCTTGATTTCTATTTGACTATATGGGTTTTTTTTTTTAATTTTTAATTTTTTTGATAGTACTGCAGTTTTGTTTTTATATAGTCTGCAGTTTTTAGTTGTTAATTCATAGAATATAAGAATGAAATCAGCATTCTTTATTGTAGAAACAGAGGAAGAATGTTCCTGTAACATGGACAAATGATGTCTTAGCAATCTTGTAATTACAGTCATCTGATTAGCTAGCAGAAGAACAGAAAGGGGGGGGGGGTCTTGAGTGGTTCAGGTTCTCAGGCAGAGCACTGAATCCCTTGAGAACTACCTCTCCCGTCTTGGGAATTAGTCCTTCCTGAGAAAAGCAATGGCAGTTGGCAGTGCAGAAGAAAGTATGCCTCATTTTCATCTACCTCACAAACTGTCGAGCTCAGCGTGAAGAGTGTGTTTCAGCTAAACGGTCCTTCATTCTCAAAGAGCTGTGAGCTCGTAATGAGGACCTTGTCCTGTTTCTACTACTGTGTGTGTGTGTGTGTGTGTGTGTGTGTGTGTGTGTGTGTATAGTGTATACAAAGTGTATATATATATAGTGTAATGTATGTGTGGTATATATAATGTGTTTGTGGATTGTGTGGAGAGTGTATGTATAGTGTGTGCTGTGTGTAGTTTATATGCATAGTGTGTGGAGTGCACATGTAGAATATGTGTATGTATAGTGTGTGGTGTGTGTGGAGTGTGTATGTATAGTGTATATATGTATAATGTGCTGTGTGTAGAGTGTGTGTGCCATGTGTATGTATATTGTGTGTATGTGTGGATTGCGTATGGGTAGTTTGTGGGTTTAAATTGTGTGTGCATGTAGTGTGCATCATGTGGATTGTGTGTGTGTGTTGAATGTGGAGGGTGCATGTGGATTGAATGGTGTGTATGTCGTGTGTGGTTAAAATGAAGCGGTTCCTTTATAAAATGTTTCAGACCTATTGCTTCCCAGTGCAGCATTTACAGAGAGTGTGTGTGTGTGTGTGTGTGTGTGTGTGTGTGTGTGTGCGCGCGTGCGCGCGCGCATGGAAACAAAGTATTTAACTGTTGTATGAGGTTGCTAGTTTAAAAACTGTCTAGAGACGGCTGTAGTCTCTTTAGATATTTTAATGACTGAAACACAGGGTGTGTTTGTTTTGTTTTGGGTCATCTGAGCTGGCTGCTTGGAAATAGAGAATCTACTAATGATTCAGACTTGGCAACTTGGAGTCATTCTTAAAATGTAAACAAACAAAAAGCCCACTACTTTTGTTCTTTTACTCTGTAATTTTTTAAGATTTATTTATTTCATTATATGAGTAGTACGTGTGCGCACGCAAACCATGTGCACTCCTGGTGCCTGTGGAGGTCAGAAGAGGGCACCAGATCCCCTGGAGCTGGAGTTAGGGATGGTTGTGAGCAGCCACCATGTAGGTGCTGGGAACTGAACCCAGGGCCTCTGTAAGAACAGCCAGTGTTCTTAACTCCTGAGTCATCTCTCCAGCTCTCTTTTTTCTTTGAAACAAGAGTCTCAGTGTGTAACCCTGGCTGGCCTAGGACTCATTCCGTTGACCATTCTGGCCGTGAGCTTTCAGTGATTCTCCTGCCTCAGCTTCCCAAGTGCTGGGATCATAGCTGAGAGTCACACCCCTGCTGTAGCTCTTAGCTTGTCTTCCCAACTCTCCACGTGAATTAGAAAGAAACATTATACAAGAAGTATTAAGTATGTGTTGGGAAATTTTTTCATTTGGGATTTATGACACAATAATTAAAAAATAAATCAGCCAGCTGGAATCAGATTACAGGATTGTTGGAGTTAAAAAAAAATAGGTGAAAGTCAAATAATTTGTATCATTTGTAGCTATTGTAGAAAGTGCATAGTCCAGCATGTAATGGCATCATGCAGGAACAGTGTTGTGTCTTTGTCCCTCTTACATATGTCTGATTGTATAAGCAGTTCTCTTCTAAAATAATGCCACACCAGCTAGGACGGTTCCTGTCTTAACATAAACAATAAAAGGTCCAGCCTATATTGTTTTCTCCCAGGGTCTCCCAGACTCTCTCAGGAAGAGTCTAACAGCCAGCTGAGGATCTAATCTGGGAGATATTCAAATGAATCTAAGCACTCTGAGTTTGTTAGTCCGTTTATTCTTCTAAGTCAGTTCTACCTACACAGTTTCTTTTCTGTTCTCATACTTAGCTCCTCTCAGTCCGTCCTGCTCTCAGTCCCTTCTGCTGTTCTCTCATGTCTACCTAGTTCTTTCCATCTCCGTCCTCGTCTTTGTTCTTCTCCATCAATCCTCCCAGTGCTCTACGAGAACCAGTATATATACCCAGACAGTAATTCTTTGGCAAAGCAATTCCGGCAACCTGTTTTCAGGGTTGCAGGATCCACACATAAAGCAGTAAATGTCAGCTTCCAATTACAAACCAAAAGGGGAGTTCTCTGGTAGGGTCAACTAAAGCTAAGATCAGTTAGGGCATCTAGGAATAGCACCTGGCTGAGGAGGAATTAAAACTTAATTTGCACAAGAAAGAAGCTTGTCACCTATCGCCTCCCTGGCCTGGAGGCAATCTCCTGGGGTCAGTGGGAAGTAACTGCCTTAACTTAGTATCTAGCAAATGGCTAAAACTTCATCCCAGGAATGTGAGCAGTAAATCTCTTAAGTTAGGGTCTTGTGTAAATAACCCAGAGTGAAGGTAAAGAGTTGAGGATTTAATTGTTAGTGGTTCTTTTCTCTATCTGTGGGTGAGATGTGCTGTGTGATGGTCTGTATGGCAAATGTGTTGCTCTGATTGGTCAATAAATAAAACACTGATTGGCCATTGGTTAGGCAGGAAGTGTAGGCGGGACAAGGAGGAGAATAAAGCTGGGAAGTGGAAGGCTGAGTCAGAGAGACACTGCTAGCCGCCACGATGAGAAACAGCATGTGAAGATGCCGGTAAGCCACGAGCCATGTGGCAAGGTATAGATTAATGGAAATGGATTAATTTAAGCTGTAAGAACAGTTAGCAAGAAGCCTGCCACGGCCATACAGTTTGTAAGCAGTATAAGTCTCTGTGTTTACTTGGTCGGGTCTGAGCGGCTGTGGGACTGGCAGGTGAAAGAGATTTGTCCTGACTGTGGGCCAGGCAGGAAAACTCTAGCTACAGAGATGAGCTAATGTTTATCTATGTACAGTTTTGTCCTTGGAAAAAGGTATCTTTGCTGAAATACTTTTGTCTGGAGACTGGCCCTGGCCAGATATATGTTAATGAAAAATAAACACAGCTGGGAACAGTTATCCAAATACCCCAAATGTATAGGGAAAGTTGTGCCCAAGATTGAGATGCAATCATGAGATTACATGTACACATAACATGGAGATGCACGGTAAATGGGGAGAATCATAGCTGTTATTGCACAAGAAGTTTACGACAAGAGACAGCCAGTTCATCCAAAAGGCAGTAATTCCATAACGCCTTGCATGATGGTTTCCTCTAACAGAATCCTTAGTTCTGATAGGTTGACCTTCTGAACTCTAGTTGTCACTGCTGTTTACTCCATGGACTTTTGCTACCAGTGGCTCTTAATACTGTCTCCTAGTTTCAAGTTAAATAAAATAAAATGATAGTCTTTTGTCGTTTAATGCCTTTGTGTTCTGAAATATTTTAAGTGATTGCTGAAGAACCTGTTTTTAAAAATGGGGAACTTGTCAGGCAGTGGTGCTGTACTCCTTTAATCCCAGCATTCGGGAGGCAGAGGCAGCCTGGTCTACAGAGTGAGTTCCAGGATAGCCAGGGCTACACAGAAACCCTGTCTTGAAAAACCAAACAAGAAAAATAATAAAATAAAATAAAATAAAAATGGGAAGCTGGTTGGTAGATGTAGAGAAATTAATTCAGTTAAAAAGTTCATAGAAAACGGGAACAATTGAGTTTGCTCTGTGTGGCTAGAACAGACTGGAACATTGTCATTAGTTCCTTGAGGCGGACCTCACACTAAGGCAGCCCTGCTTCAGCTATACAGGTGCTGGGAGTTGAGGCAGGAGGCTCCACTGCCCTCCGTCCGTCTGTCCGTCTGCTGGCCTTGCTCTCCTGGTTACGTTACTTGCACTTCTTTTCTGTCTAAAGTAAAGGTGGTCGAGTATCTGGGCTTAAGGTTTGGGGACTCCAGTCATTGTTTGCTTTCCAATGGAAGTTTATCGTGGGAACCAATTACCACATTAGAGAATTTGAAATACTTAATTTTCCAGTTTCTTGGGAGTAGTAAGTATACAGCACCACAGGTTGGGTAAAAACCGTGTGTCACTGGCAAAATTTTCTCTAACTGCTAAGCAGTTCCATTTGAATTCTCTCCTTAACTCGCCTTCCAGAATTCCTAGAGGACCCGTACAACAGCCTCTGGAGGATCGGCTCTTCCCTCCCACGGTCTCCACAGTCTACAGCACGGTGAGTATTCCAAGCATCTTTGTCATGTTTCTGTGTGAACACGTTAGTGCTCGGGATCCTTAACAGTGTTGGATTGACATAGGCATCAGGTGGAAGGTCAGTCAGATTCCCAGTAGAATCAGATGCGTATTATGTGACTGGTTAACCTTTACCCACCATTGTAATCTTAAGGAGTAGGAGTGAGGTGAACATTGTGTTATGATCAACTGGATTCCACACCTGCCCATTTCCCTTTTTCTGTATGTATTAAACTCTGGCTTACATTGTTAAGTGTTGGGGATGTAGCCCAGGGCCGTGTGCATAGCAGGAACTTAGGAATTCTACCATGATGCTGTGTTTGCACTTTTTTGTAATTTTTTACACTGATTGGTTTTTTTGTTTTTCGAGACAGGGTTTCTCTGTGGCTTTGGAGCCTGTCCTGGAACTCACTCTGTAGCCCAGGCTATCCTTGAACTCACCGCCTGCCTCTGCCTCTCGAGTGCTGGGATTAAAGGCGTGCGCCACCACCGCCCGGCTACACTGATCTTAAATTATTATTTTCTAGTTTGTGTTTGTTTTATGTGTATGGATGTTGCCTACATGTCTGCTGTACGCCTTGTGTGTGTAGTGCCCTCGGAAGCCAGAAGAGAGCATCAGATCCCCTGGGAACTGGAGTTACAGATGGTTGTACTCTGCCATGTAGATGCTGGGAATCCAATCTGGGCCCTCTGGAAGAGCAGCCAGTGAATGCTCTTAACCACTTAGCCTTCTCTCCAGCCTCCTGATTTTAAATTTTTATTAAATATTCTTTTTGTTTGTTTGTATTTTGAGACAGGATTTTTCTGTGTAACAGCCCTGGCTGTCCTGGAACTTGCTTTGTAACTCATTCTGTAGACCAGGTTAGCCTTGAACTCAGTTTTCCCTTTCTTTTTCTGGTCACTGCAAGGGAGGCCTTCTACCCACCGAACCTTCCTCTACAATTTATAGAAAGCTTGATTCTCAGCTGTTGGATTTATTTGTGAGAATTTTTTGACTTTTAATATTCACAGTTTCTGTCATACATGTAACATGTGCACATTGTATATTATTGTGCCTCTTCTAGAAGGACAAGGAACTTCAGGCATTAAAAACTACCCTTAAACAAGATGTTCTCAGCCTGGCATGGTGGTGCTTGCCTTTCCTGCCGGTACTCAGAAGGCAAAGCCAGAGACAGGTGGACCTCTGCAACTGAATTGTGTTGTTCGAATCTTAGTTTGTCTTTTTATTTTATTTTATTTATTTATTTATTTATTTATTGGTTTTTTTGAGACAGTTTCTCTGTGTGGCTTTAGAACCTTTCCTGGAACTCACTCTGTAGTCCAGGCTGGCCTTGAACTCACAGAGATCCCCCTGCCTCTGCCTGCCACGTGCTGGGATTAAAGGTGTGCCCCATTAACGCCTTGCACTTAGATCTTCTTTTAATAAAAAACCCAGAGCCAGATATCAGGGTGAAAGCTGAAAGATCAGAGAAACAGAGCAGCCAGCCACTAGTTCTTATCCTCAGCCTAAAGAGAGTGAGTTTCTGTTCATACCTTTCTCTGCCCTGCCATATTACTTCCTGGGATTAAAGGTGTATGTGCTTCATAAGCAAAGGCATGAGATCTCAAGTGCTGGGATTAAAGGTGTGTGTTACCACTGCCTGGCCTCTGTGTCTAATCTAGTTGCTGACTCTGTCCTCTGATCTTCAGGCAGGTTTATTAGGGTACACAATACATCACCAAAAGCCTGCTCTACATAGTGAATTCCAGGCTAGCTGAGGCTGCATAGTGAGGCCTTGTCTCAAGAAGTCAGAAACCAAAACAACAGAAAAGATGATCTGCGATCTGCTTTTTTCCTTCTGCTTTTTTTTTTTTTTGGTGTGTGTGTGTGTGTGTGTGTGTGTGTGTGTGTGTGTGTGTGTGTGTTGTGTTGTTTTTTGAGACAGGGTTTCTCTGTGTAGCGTTGGCTAGCCTGGAACTTGCTGGCCTCAAACTCAGAAATCTGCTTGCCTCTGCTGGGATTAAAGATGTGTACCACCACTGCTCAGCTGCTTTCTGTTTTTTTAAAGTCTGGTTCTTTCTATATTACATGAATGGTCCCAGACTATTGGGGTGAAGCTATCCGTCTGCCTTAGCCTTCCTAGTTGCTGGTTTCTTCCCCAGTTTAAAAATTACATTTGTTTTACTTTAAGTTAAGACCTTTGTGTGTATCCATGGCTGGCCTGTAACTTGTGATGTAGAGTAAGCTGTCCTTGAACCCACAGATCTGGACCTGTTTCTGCCTCTGGAGTGCTGGCATTTCTAATGAATTATTTACATTCTTTCATGTTTGTTTATTTTGCATTAGTGGCTACTATATATCTCTGGTGGTTCTGGAGCTTGCTATACATGTCAGACTGGCTTCACATTTTCAGAGATCATCTTGATTTTGTCTCCAGAGTGCTGGGATTAAAGGCATGTGCCACCACACCTGGGAAATTATTTACATTCTAAATAATTGAAGTTGCCCACTCCTGACTTTTGTATTAGCGTACACATTTTTGTCATTGTGTAGGGAAGTATGTGACTGGGTGCTTTGAAGTCTTTAGTGCCTAGTTGAAGTCTCAAGATTCGATATTTGGTCATTATTTTTCTGTTTTTTTCATTTGCCCCATTTGTGTGCCATCAAATGAAGGCTAATCCTCAGCTCATCCCCCACCTCCTTGGCATGTGGTGCTTATTGTGCCACTTGAATTGAGTTGGTTAAATTCCTTGAAAGGCAGTATTTACTCATGGCCAGTGTAGAAAGTTCTAGCACCCTGGTCGGTCATCTTCTGTAGACTTGAGTAATTACTTCTGATAGATGCTCTGCTGGTCATCCAAAAAGTACCCAAAGTTGCACAGGCCTATTGGAATGCCTCCATGTATTAGTTAGGTTGTTTTATATTCGGTTATTTATCAAAGTCTGGTTTGAGAGATCAGTCCCATTAATGAACCATGAACATTCCAACAAATACTTGAGCAATTGTGCTAGAGTATTACGGAGTAGAGGAGAGACGGCAGACTGGGTAGGCGGGAGCTGATCTGCAGCATGTTTGTGGTTGACTTTCTGTAGTGTGGCCATGCAGTAAGTCTCTCATGTTGTAGAATTTTGTCTTCTGTATTTAGAGAAATCAGATTTTGTGACTGTTCAGCCAGTGTATAATGTGATTGTAGTCACATGTAGTAATTGAATAGTGACTGCTGTCAGGGTGGAAGTCTGTCTTCAGGATGACCAGAAGGAAGGCTTTCCTATTAATTCATTTTCAAAGATTGCTGTGTGCTACTTAAGTTGCTCTTCAAAGAGGAATTGCTTTCATGCTGTTACGGTTTTGATCCTTGTAGGCAGTTTACACTTTATATATATATATATCATTAAGTCCCGGTTCTTCATCCTGTAGCTGGATGTAATATTCCCCAGCCACTGAGTACTGAGTAGACCCGCACATCAGTGGAGGTCCTATGGCAGAGGAGCCTGACCTGGCTCAGTCAGTTCTTGTTGGGCAGTAGTGTCCAGCCAGGTGGGAGTCTGCTGATTGCTGTCACCCACAGAACAGTCCATTGTTGTAAGACCAGCCAAGTGGTGATGCCCAGTGCACTGCGCACGTTCAGAATATGCACATTGGTAATTTTTGAGAACTCATGAGAATGGCAAGACAGCTGGCATTCATCCCAAGAAGACCGAGTTTTACTAAGTAGCCAAGGCTATCCTGGAACCCACAATTCTTCTGCCTCAGTTGCCCAAGTGTTAGGGTTTGGGTGTGGCCATGGGTCTCCTTTTGTCTCTTTTTTTTTTTCAGGCAGGGCTTACTATATAGCTGAAGCAGGGACTAGAACGAACTGGCCGAAAACTAATGGCATCTTCCTGTCTCAACCTCCCAAAATGTTGCATTTATAGATATGTGCTGTCATGCCTGCTTTTTGGGTGCGCGTGCGTGCGTGCGTGCGTGCGTGCGTGCGTGCGTGCGTGCGTGCGTACGTGCGATATGTATTCCATTTGTGTGCATGTGCATGTTTGTGTATTGGAGTGCCTGGACGGAACCTGTGTTTGATCATATAGACACCAAAGATTGATGTAGGGTGACTTCTTTATTGCTTTCTACTGATTTATTTATTCATTTTGGTTTGTTTGTTCATAAGACATGGTCTCACTATGTAGTTCTGGCTGTCCTGGAACTCACTATGTAGACCAGACTGTCTTTGCCTCCTGAATGCTGGGATTAAAGAATGTACTACTATTCTGGGTTTCCATCTTGTCTGTGGTAGAATATTATTTTAAGGTGTGTTAATTTTGTTTATGTTGCACTTGTTTAACTCTGTGAAGCTGTGCTCCTGTGCCTGTGTAAAACACCTGATGGTCTAATAAAGAACTGGCCAGTAGTGAGGCAGGATAAAGGACAGGCGGGACTGGCAGGCAGAGAAAAGATACAGAGGGAAAGATCTGGAAAGAGGGATAAATCTAGCAGCCAGAGGAGGAGGAGGACTCCAGGGGCCTGCCACCTAGCTACATAGCAAGTAAGAGTAATATTTACAGAAGTAAGAGAACGGGAAAAGCCCAGAGGCAAAAGATAGATGGGATAATTTAAGTTAAGGAAAGTTGGCTAGAAACTAAGCCAAACTAAGGCCGGGCATTCATAAGTAATAATAAGCCTCCGTGTGTGAATTTATTTGGGAGCTAGGTGGCAGGCCCCCCAAAAAGAGTAATAAAATAACCAACCACACTTGTCTCTGAGGGAGTCTCTCCCGAGCCTGGAGCCCACTGTTGCACTTGACCGGCTGGCCGCGAACTCTGGGAACGCACTATTTTTGTGCCCCCAGGCACTGTGTTTTGTGGGTACTGGGGATCCAGACTCAGGTCTGCTGACAGCAAGGCAGAGCAGATGTTTTCCCAGTAAACTTCTCCGTGTCCTGAAGTCCCTCTGAAGTACTCCTGTCTGCACCATCGGGCCTCACTCAGGCTGTTGTCACCAGTCTGGGTCTGTCTGCCTGTCTGTCTTTGGATCTGCCAATGAATGACATTTATGAAGGTTTAGATTCTTCGTTAATATTTCATGTGGATTTCTCATTAAATGTTAAGTCAGAGACCTAATTAAAATATTATTTAATATGTATTTGCTTGATTTCCTCCTTCAGAAGAAGGATTAACCTTGGAAATGTAAAGAAGTGCTCGGCTGGTAAATGCCAGTTAGGAATGACTTTCAGGGTTCTCAGATAAGAGTAGAAAGAATCTGTGTCAGAGCACTTTGATAGTGTTTCTCTAAGCTGTGGAATATTCCATCCCCTGAGCCATTTTATAAAGTGTCCCATGAATCATTGCTCAGAAGCCAAGCAAACTCTGTGGAATGGTAGTGGTCAGACAGGTCCTCAGAAGTTGGACGGGCTGTAAGTACTGTACTGAATGAAGGTTCAGTTAGTTTTAGGAAAAGAGAAAGAGTAGACGTAAGATGCTGTCTTAGAGAATGGATATATTACTGTTACACATTGGTGGCATGAGCGGAGAGATGATTTTTAACAGTAATTGGGTAGACACTGGCCAGTGTACCTTGCAGTTGGTGCTGTTGTCAATTTCATGAGCACACCTGGCTCTCTGGGACTCCTGCAGGTCACAGCTTGAGCAGGATTGACTGTTTTGGGCTTTGCCCATTGTGTTTCACTGTGACTCTGGGGCTGGGGTCATAGTTCATGGTAGAGCCCTTGCTTGGTGGCTGGCTTTGAGTTAGGTCCCTAGAATTGGAGGCTGAGTATGTATGTTTGTGTAAACTGTTCTGTGGTTGTTCAATTTCCGTATAGAACATATCATAGAAGGGTATTTTATTTCTTTAGGTTTTACAGATTCTAAAGATTCATTGGATATCTTAATTTTTAGACCTATAAAACCAGTGGTACAGTTTTAGTCTTTCAAGATGTATTTTTAAAAGTTTATGTGTATTAGCCGGGCGGTGGTGGCGCACGCCTTTAATCCCAGCACTCGGGAGGCAGAGACAGGCGGATCTTTGTGAGTTCGAGGCCAGCCTGGTCTACAGAGCGAGATCCAGAAAGGCACAAAGCTACACAGAGAAACCCTGTCTCGAAAAACCCAAAAAAAAAAAAAAAAAAAGTTTATGTGTATGGATGGGTCTCTATGTCTGTGCCATGTGTATGGCAGTATCTGTAGAGGCTGGAAGAGGGCATTAGATCACCTGAAGCTGGAGTTACAGGTGGTTGTGAATGCTGGGAACAGAATTCAGGTCCCTCTGGAATTCAAAGAATATCAAGTGTTCTTAACCTCCAAGCCATCTCTCCAGCCCCTTTATTCTTTTTATTTATTTGGTTTTTTTTTTCTTTTTTCTGTTTGTTTTTTTGAGACAGGGTTTCTCTGTGTAACAGCCCTGGCTGTCCTGAACTCACTTTGTAGACCAGGCTGGCCTCGAACTCTGTCTCATCCACCTGTTTCTGCCTCCCAAGTGCTGGGATTAAAGGCATGCACCACCACTGCCCAGCATTTATATGCTTTTTTTGACACAGGGTCTCTTTCTGTAGTCTTGGCTGTCCTGGAGCTTAATATATAAATCAGACAGGCCTCAAGCTTGCAGGGATCCTCCTGCCTTTCCCTCCCAGGGTGCTGGGATTAAAGAAAAAGGCGTTAGCCATCACACTTCTTTAAATAAACATTCTTTAATAATTAAAAAATATCCCAAAAAATACAGTAAGGATCATGTGTGAAGTAATTATTTTAAACTTCCTCAAGGAAGAGGCTTTTGAAAGTCTAGCTCAGGCCTGTGTGTGTGTGTGTGTGTGTGTGTGTGTGTGTGTGTGTCTGTGTGTCTGTCTTTTCCTTCATTATTAAAATCTTATACTTGTACATACACATGTGTGAAAGAGGCATAGTATTTAAATGTATGATTCTGATAGGTTCTTAGGCTATGATCGCTGGGTTGGGTGGGAAGCTTTATAGAAGAAAACGCATTACAATTTGAAGGTTGGTCAGACATTGATCTGGGGTGCCAGTTGTGTTCTAGTACAAGCAGGGTAGTCACAGTGTGAAACATTGGACCCACACAGGCTTTGGGGCAGGACTCTTTCCTCTTCTTTGCTTGTTTATTTACATATTTTTAAAAGAAAGGATCTAGTGTGTAACCTTGGAGAACCTGGAATGCCATCTGTAGACCAGGCTGGCCTTGAACTCACAGAGATCTATCTGCTTCTAACTCCCTAGTGCTGGCATTAACAGGCATGAGTTAGCACTTGCTTTTGTTTTTTCTGTGCAGGGTAGGTTCCAGAGAAGAAAGGGCAGTGGAGAGGGAGGTTCCTTCACCTGCCTAGACTTTAGTTGGGAACTCAGGGTGCACTCACACAGGGGAGCGCAAACTGTAGAACGTGGAGAAGAAAAATAGTTTCGACCTCACTGAAAATGGAAAAAAGCCCAAACTAACTGGCAACACTTGAACAAAAGCAGACTTCTCTGACTGAGGCAAATCAGAAAGTCGTATGTGCAGCACCATAGTCTGCTCCTCTGTCATGTTTGAAACACTGCCTGCGAGGTACTGTGTTTTCTTTTTATTCCCTTCTTCTCCTCCTCCTTCTCTCCTTCTCCTTCTCCCTCTTCCTCCTTTTTTTTTTTTTTTTTTTTTTTTTTTTTTTCCGAGACAGGGTTTTTCTGTGTAGCTTTGGAGCCTCTCCTGGAACTCACTTTGTAGCCCAGGCTGGCCTCGAACTCGCAGAGATAGCCTGCCTCTGCCTCCCGAGTGCTAGGATTAAAGGCGTGCGCCACCACTGCCTGGAGGTACTGTGTTTTCAAGCCTCTTGTCCTGAGGGAAAGTGGAAAATGTTCTGATAAAAGCAGGGCCAACAGTGCCTTTCAGTAAGGTTGGCAAAACATGGAAACCCAGCCATGGAGGCAGTGTTGAGTTGAGGAATTAATCTCTTGAGATGAGATTTAGCTTGAAATTATACACATGAGCAAAACCCACGTAATTGAAAAGGGCACGTAGGTTTATGACATTTGAGTACTCTAGGGACTTAAAAAAAAATCAGAATATTGTTTGTTGAACTTTGAGGGCGTGAATTGTAAGAGAGCTAAGTGATAGCCTCAAGTGCAGTGCTGGTAGTGTACTGCCCTGATTCCACAAATCTGTAGAAAACAGCAGGGCTTGGCTTTGCATGTCTTTAATCTCTGCTCTTGGAAGGCAGAGGTGATGTGGCTCTCTGAGTTCAAGGCCAGCTTGGTCTCTATAATGAGTTCCAGGTCAGCCTGGTCTATGTAGCGAAAGACCTTGTCTCAAGACAAATAAAACCAAAAAAATATGTGGAAAGCTTGGATAGTCATAATGTTGAATGTGTGCCTAAAACAAGGTTTAGGTTACGTTTGGTGTACAGTGTTGAGGAGGTCTGTTCACACTGGGTACATGCTGGAAACAAGCATCTTTGTTTGAGGAGGTGAGTTCTTGGCTATCTGAAAATTTGGCTGTGTAGACTGCATCATTCCCCAGGGATTTCAAGCTTGCTGGTAACCAAGTGGGAACATCAGGAGAGTAGAGTATAGGAATGTAGGCTGTGGAGAGGGTAGACTGAGGCAGCAAAGGAAGTGCTTGTTGGGAAGAAAGCTCGGACCTCGATGTTTGTGGCAGCAGGCTGTGTTGGTACACATTGGTCACACAACATAGCATGTGCATGTCCAGTAGGTTGTCTACAGCTAATTTGTGTTACGGTTCTGTGGGCTGAAAACAGCAAGCAGGACATTGGGGTGCTTGCTGTGCCAGTGCTGCTGGGGCCTCACTATCTGTAGGTCTGCATATTTATCCAGTTTCCAGGTGGTGCCAAGGCCTCTAGTCTAGGGGCACACTGGAAACCACTGCGCTAGATTAAAGCCCTCATATTCTCCCAGGTGTGAAAATCAAAATCATAGTACCAGTTATTTCAGTCTGAAACTGTCAGTCAGGATTTTAAAACCAACACTTTAAATGTTGGTAACAGTTAAACACAATAACTACCGTGTTTGAACACTTTATACCAGCATTGTGAAGCCAACATCATTTAATGGATTACATAAATAGGTTCACATGCTAACCTTAATTTTATATTTTATTTTTTAATTTTTTTAAGGTTAAGGAAAAGTATTTTATTGAGTGTACTGCAGGAGTGCAGTAGACTGTTCAGTAACTAGAATTCTGCTTGCGTCGTAGGGCAATGGGCTGTAAGAGTCTCTATTCGGGAGAAGTAGCATTATGGTCAGGGTGTTTCCAGATGTGTGATTGACACTATTTGAAGGTGGACAGTCCAGATTGTACAGTTCTGCAAGGTCAGTTTGAATCACTGTGTAATTTCTTCCGTGCAAATAAGAGCCATGTAAGACACTCAGACCTGTGCCGTTGCAAGACAGGTCTTTTTTCCCTTTTGCAGAAAAAGAAACTAATTTTTTTGGGGATTTATTTATTTTATGTGCCCTTGGAGATCAGAAGAAGGTGTCCAATCTCCCAACTGGATGTGAGATGGTTGTGAGCTGCCATGTGGGTGCTGGGATTTGAACCCAGGTCTTCTGCAAAGAGCAGCAAGTGCTCTTAACCACTGAGCCACCTGTAGTCCAAAAAACTAAATTTTTGTGCAGCTACACCAATACTCAAGCCTGGGTCTCTGACTCCAAGACCAATATTCTTAATGCTGTTTGGCCTACTTACAAGATTCCTGGAATAAATGTTTAAAGTCTACATGTTTCAGTTGTAAGTTTTTGTCTGGAAGGTAATGATCTGTAACTTAACCTCAGAATGGGGACTTAGTGACACTTCTTCTGTGACATGTGCTATTCCAGAGTAATTTAACAATGTGGTTTTGATAACACATTTGAATTTAGTATTTATTGTTGAATACCAAGCACAGAGCACCACTGGTACCCTGTAATTAAAGCCAGTTGCCTGGGTCACTTATGTACCTGGGTCATTAACAATGTGAGGTCAGCAGGAAGAGCAAAGTGTAAGTGTAAAAGTCATGTTTTAAGATGGAAACTGCCCGAGTGGTGGGGTCACGGGCCTTTAGTTCCAACACAGAGGCAGAGGCAGGTAGATGTCTGTGAGTTCGAGGCCAGCCTGGACTCCAGAGTGAGTTTCAGGACAGCCAGGGCTGTGACTGTGTGAAACCCTGTCTCAAAAAAACCCCAAACCAAACCAAAACAAAAACAGATGGGAGTGACTCTGAGGCCGCCCTTACTGTATTTTGCAGTAGCTTATAGTCCTCGTGCGGCTCTGCCCTCTGGGGAAAGCCGAGGCCCTTGACAGTGAGCTTCTGAACGTGCTGTCCTATTGGTTGGACACAGCCTGGAAACCAGCTCTTGGGAAGCTGAGGCAGAGATTGTTGTGAGTTTGAGGCCAGTCTAGGCTACATAGTTACAGGGTACTCTTCCTTTGTTGTAACGTAAGACCCTGAGTCAAAAACCCCAAATCATAAATCATTTTCAGATCTTCTTTTGACCACAGGGACAGTAAAAAAACAAAACAAAACAACAAAACGGAACAAAATCAATGTAGATAATCCTTGAAAAAGACATGGTGCTGTCATTGTCAGCCTGTGGAATGCGATTGTGCATAGCTTTTCTGACTGATGGACTTTCTTTCTTAGTAGGATCGAATCTCCTTGTCTCTTTCTTCAGGACAGTAGTTGTAGTAGATGGAAGTTAGACTCGATTTCAGTTGTCTAGGTTACTGTTAGCACTGAGAGAATTGAGACCTACCGTGTTACAAGGCTGCCCTGGCCACTTGAGGTGTTGATGAGTTGCTAAGCTAAATAAATCTTATCCCCAAGTAGCCATAGAACAGGTAGTATGGTATTTTGAATTAATGTCATAGTGTAATAATCGTTGTATTTAAATGCCCAAGAGGTCACTTGGTGATAAGCAGGCCATAAGTGCTCACTGAGTTTGTCCATGAGGACTGCACAGGTGCAGATGGTGACAGCCGTGCTGCTGCGCTTTAGGGCTGCAGACACAGAGGACTGCCAGCGTGAGTCCCCCCTCCTCTGCTCATCCACTGGCTCATGCTGGCCATTTTTATTTTGGGTGGCTGGGGGGGGGGGCGGGGCGGGGGAGGGAGGTGTCAAGGTTTTGCTAGGAGTCTTAGGCTGGCCTCAGTCTGGCTTTGTATCCCGGCCTAGGGTACAGATGTGTGCCACACTCTGACATCTTATATGGAATTTTATAGACCAGTGTGGAAACTGCCAAGTTCCAAATAGCAGATTTGAAATGATATATACTTGCTAGAAAAATAGAAATCCACATTAAAATATAAGGGGTGGGGGAGTGCTGCACCTTCCGGCTAATGAACTCATGCCACCCATTTTTGTATTTTTTTTTTTAAGCCTGGTGAGATGGCTCGGCCACTAAAATGGCTTGCCAAGCAAATCTGGTGCCTTGAATTTGATTTCCAGATCACCAAGTTGGAAGGAGACAACTGACTTGTGAATGTTGTTCTCTCAGCTGCACATGATGCCTGTGTGCCTGCACTTGCACACACCATTTACACACACAGAAAAAAGACAAAACGTTGTAGATAGACATTTTTTTAGGATGTAGTTATTTGTTTCCCAATTGACTTGGTTTTTTTGTGTATGTGTGATTATTTTACTGTCACAAATATAATAGATAGCAGATTCATAGCCCTACATTTGTTTTTTGATTAAATAGTAACAAAAACATAAAGAGAACTAAATTATGATACCACTTCATTTTCTAGAGAAACACCAGATTTTAGAGGGAAGTGGTTTTTTTGTAGACATAGAAAATGTGCATGCTAAACTCACTATTAAAACTTTTAAAATATTGAATTGTTTCTGGTGTGCTTGATGGATATATGTGGACATGTGCATCATGGCGCACAGTGGAGCTCAGAGGACAACGTTGTGGACCTGCTTCTCTCCTTCTACCTTACAAAGGTTCTGGGGATCGAACTCTGGTTGTCAGGCCTGTGTGGCAAGCCCCTTTGTCCACTGAGCCATCTTAGCACCCTTAATTCATACTTTCAAACACAGCTTACATTTTGCATTTTTCTTACCCTATCATATATATATTGTTTTCTATAGAATTATGCCTTGTTTTAGTAGACCATGAATGTACCATAAAATACTGAAAGAAATAATTTCTAACTTTGAGGCATATTGAGAAGAGACTTTTTCAGGGGAAAGCTGTAATCAATATTCTTGCTGTTCTCCTCTGCTTATTACTGTTTCTCCAGTCATGACATTTGGATTACTCTGATACTTTTAAGGGGGAAATTATAAGGTCTCAGGTTGCCTAGCTGGCCTCAACTCTAGCTGAGAATGACCCTAACCTCCCAGTCCTCCTGCCTGAGCCTCTGGAGTGTGCGTATCACCATGCCTGGTTTTATGCAATGCTGGGGATTGAACCTAGGACTTGATGCATGTCAGGCAAGCACTCTGCCAACAGAACACACCCCCAGCTCTATATCAGTATTGTATTTACAATTATACTGTGTTGAGTACCCGTGCTTACAGGTCTTGGCCGTCTTACTTGTCTATGCCGATACTTAAAAAACTTATTGGCATTTGTCCATCTTAATAAAATGATCAGAATAATGGAATACATATGGTTTGTAAAAAAAATAACACAGAAGGATTTTTAACGAAGGAAATAATTTCTACTCCATTCTTTTGTTTAGACAGAGCCAGTTGGGAGCATTTTACTTTTGGTCTCTGCCATTTTTGTGATAGTTTGAGTTTGAAAGGTTCCCAAAGCCTCATGTTTTGAAAAACCAAAAAAAAAAAAAAAAAAAGAAAGAAAAGAAAAGAAAAAAGAAATTATACCTTGTCTGAATGTTTGATATTACAGGACACAGAGAACATTTTCAGTGTTTTTCAGAATTGATTGCTATTTTGATCTTATCATCTGGTTTCAATTCCGAGAGCACTGCTTTGCATAAATAATAGTACAGAGGTATCCCTTTCATTGCTTCATTGTTACTTTCATTATCAAAATAAACAGTTCATCTGCTTCTTTGTTACAGCCCTTGTAACTGAACCCTTTTCTGAGTTCATCATAAAACATGGAGTCTGCTTGTTTCTGTGCTTAAGCATGACTTGAGGATTCATGGAAATGCTTCTTTCATTTTCCTATCTGTCTGTCTATCTATCATCTATCTATCTATCTATCTATCTATCTATCTATCTATCTATCTATCATTATCAAAATAAACAGTTCATCTGCTTCTTTGTTACAGCCCTTGTAACTGAACCCTTTTCTGAGTTCATCATAAAACATGGAGTCTGCTTGTTTCTGTGCTTAAGCATGACTTGAGGATTCATGGAAATGCTTCTTTCATTTTCCTATCTGTCTGTCTATCTATCATCTATCTATCTATCTATCTATCTATCTATCTATTCATTAGTGTATTTTGTTTTTGCATCCCAATCAAAGTTTCTCCTCCCTCCCCACTTCCTAGTTACCTCTACCCTGCACCTCATCAGTCTTTCTCCACCATTTCTCTTTGGATGCAGGCTGGCTTCCCATGGATATCAGCCAGCCATTGTATATCAAGTTGCAGTGAGACTAGGTACCTCCTCTTCTATTAGGGCTGGATGAGGCAGTCTGGTAGGAGGAATGCGGAATTGCTTGTTTTATAAAAGGTCAAGATGTACTGAAATAACTGGGATTGCAAGTAGTCCAACCTAATAAGTGTAGAACATAAAAAGGGAGAAAGCCCTCCTCCCATCTGTCTGTTCTTCCTTCTTGTGGATGGATGGTGATGGCAAAATTTGAAAACTGTCATGATGTTAAATATTAAATATGTCTTAGTATCCACTGTACTAGTTTACTTAGAAAATACTACACATATTTTACATTTCCTCTGTGTCTATGTGTGTGCAGGTGTGTATGCTCCACAGCACACATACAGTGGATAACTCTTCTTTGCTTCTGCCATATGGGTCTCAGATATCAAACTTGAGTCCCTGGGCTCTGTATGCCTTATCCACTGGCCATCTCGACAGACCCATACTATTTCCTGAGTAGATCAGCTTTCATTATTTTCTAGTATCTGTTTGGGGAAATATATGTTCTGAGGGAAGAGCTAGAATGATAAAAAACTAGTGAGGGCTATCACATCTGAAAGCAAAGCTCAGGCACCTGTCTGTCACCCTGGCTAAATGTGGCCATTTTGTGTGGGACTGCACCCATCTGAATGTTACAACTTTTGTTTTTGTTATTTCTTTTAAAGAGCTATTTATTTTATGTGTGTGGGCCTTTTTCTTGCATGTATGTTTGTCCACCATGCATGTGTGTGTACTTGAAGTAGGTCAGAAGTAGGTGTTGGACCCCTAGAATCCATCTGGCATTATAGATGGTTGTGAACCACCACGTAGAAGCTGGGAACTGAATCTGGGTCCTCTGCAAATGCAATAAGTGCTCTTAAGTGCTGAGCCATCTCTCCAGCCCTTTTTATGTTTTATTTATTTGGCTTTTGGAGATAAGATCTTTCATTGTGTTACGGAGTGACCTGGAATTCTGTGCATAGCCCTGGCTACTCTTGAATCCCTGATTCTCCTGTCTGGGATTACAAGTGTGGCCCACCAATCAGGCTTAAAGTAATGGATGGTGATTTCAATAGAAGCCACATGCCCTTTGCCTTTATAGGGACAATTTATTGCTGAAAAAGAGAGACTAATTTACTTGATGGGACTCTGAATGATGTCAGATTTTTTTTTTCATAAATGTTTTCTTACTGTGCTTAATTACGTGTTTTCATCAGACATAAACACGTATGATGGAGTGCTTTGTGTGGGTCTGAACTGCCTCAATTTGCTGATACTGTGGAGGTGACTCAGAGCTGCATTCACAGTGACTGCTTCTGTGTTTCAGATGTAGTGGATGACTTATTAGCTCATACTGTGATTGGAAAGTCAATGGGGTTATATACGAAATCCTTAGTTTTGGTTTCTATTGGAAGTTTAGATGATTATGTTATCACTCCATATTCCTGCCTGGCCCCACCCCCTAGTGATTATTCTTCCCAGATCTGTGTTTATGTCTGGCCACTGCCCCATGTTTCCTAAAAAAGGATTATCATGTTCAGGATCTCACCTTACCACACATTGTAATTATTATTTGAAAATGGTAGTATGTTGGGGTAGTTCTAAATTACTGTATTTGACCAAATTAGTTAAGATAGTGATAGATAGATGAATTGGTGTACTTAATGAACAGTTTAATTTGCATTATTTTTATGATTTGCTGTCAAATGTCATTGATTTTGTGGGAGATTATTTTTAGGTAGAGATTTTGAGGGAAAACTCACAAGTCAGCTGGGCTGTGGTGGCATATGCCTTTAATCCCAACACTCAGGAGGCAGAAGTAGGAGGATCTCTGTGAGTTCAAGACCAGCCTGGTCTATAGAGGGAGTTCCAGGACAGCCAGAGCTACACAGAGACTCCTGTCTCCAAAAAAAAAAAAGGGAAAAAAAAAATACAAACTCACAAACCTGCTGCAGTTTTCAGTAAGTTCAAGATTTCAGAATGTCCAGGGGACCTGGGTGTGTTAGATTCCATGTGTGTGTGGAGGGGGAGCTGGGCTGTATTAGATTCCATGTATGTGTGGAGGGGGAGCTGGGGTGTATTAGGTTCCATGTGTGTGTGCAGGGGGAGCTAGGGTGTATTAGATTCCATGTGTGTGTGGAGGGGGAGCTGGGCTGTATTAGATTCCATGTATGTGTGGAGGGGGAGCTGGGGTGTATTAGATTCTGTGTGTGTGGAGGGGGAGCTAGGGTGTATTAGATTCCATGTGTGTGTGGAGGGGGATCTGGGGTGTATTAGATTCCATGTGTGTGTGGAGGGGGAGCTGGGGTGTATTAGATTCCATGTGTGTGTGTGCAGGGGGAGCTAGGGTGTAGTAGATTCCATGTGTATGTGGAAGGGGAGCTGGGGTGTATTAGATTCTATATGTGTGTGTGCAGGGGGATCTGGGGTGTATTAGATTCTGTGTGTGTGTGTGTGTGTGTATGTGGAGGGGGATCTGGGGTGTATTAGAATCTCTGTGTGTGTGTGTGTGTGTGTGTGTGTGTGTGTGTGTGTGTGTGGAGGGGGATCTGGAGTGTATTAGATTCCATATGTGTATGTGGAGGGGAATCTGGGGTGTATTAGATTCCATGTGTGTGTGGAGGGGGGCCTGGGGTGTATTAGATTCCATGTGTGTGTGGAGGGGGGCCTGGGGTGTATTAGATTCCATGTGTGTGTGAGGGGGGTCTGGGGTGTATTAGATTCTGTGTGTGTGGAGGGGGAACTGGGGTGTATTAGATTCTGTGTGTGTGGAGGGGGAGCTGGGCTGTATTAGATTCTGTGTGTGTGGAGGGGGAGCTGGGCTGTATTAGATTCCGTGTGTGTGGAGGGGGAGCTGGGGTGTATTAGATTCCATGTGTGTGTGTGCAGGGGGAGCTAGGGTGTAGTAGATTCCATGTGTATGTGGAAGGGGAGCTGGGGTGTATTAGATTCCATATGTGTGTGTGCAGGGGGATCTGGGGTGTATTAGATTCTGTGTGTGTGTGTGTGTGTGTGTGTGTGTATGTGTGTATGTGGAGGGGGATCTGGGGTGTATTAGATTCTGTGTGTGTGTGTGTGTGTGTGTGTGTGTGTGTGTGTGGAGGGGGATCTGGAGTGTATTAGATTCCATATGTGTATGTGGAGGGGAATCTGGGGTGTATTAGATTCCATGTGTGTATGGAGAGGGGCCTGGGGTGTATTAGATTCCATGTGTGTGTGGAGGGGGAGCTAGGGTGTATTAGATTCCATGTGTGTGTGGAGGGGGGCCTGGGGTGTATTAGATTCCATGTGTGTGTGGAGGGGGGCCTGGGGTGTATTAGATTCCATGTGTGTGTGGAGGGGGGTCTGGGGTGTATTAGATTCTGTGTGTGTGGAGGGGGAACTGGGCTGTATTAGATTCCATGTGTGTGTGGAGGGGGAGCTGGGCTGTATTAGATTCCATGTGTGTGTATATTCATGACGGCATGCATTCCTGTGCCTGAGTGCGTGGAGACCAGAGGCTGATAGCAGGCCCACTCGTGCCTGTCCACCTTACTTTTGGAGGCAGAGTCTCTTAATGAGCCTTAGGCTAGACAGGCAGGCTGTTGAGCTTTAGAGCTCCCCCAGTTTCCATGCCCTTCTCTCGCCCAGAACGGGTTTACAGGCATGAGTCACCATGCACCTTTTTTGTGGGTGCTGCAGATCAAATGTGGGTGGGTCTTCATGCTTCTGTAGCAAGGACTTTACTCACTGAGTCAATTGAAAATACATTTAATACACCTAACGAAGCAAACCATACAAGAGTAGCGCAGCCTGCCTTTCCTGTCCTCAGAATATTTACATTAGCCTGTAGTCAGGCAGAGGGCTTTCCAGCAGCGCTTGCTCTTACGTAATTTATCGACTTGTAGGTGTGCTCTCGTGCCGTCTACAGTTTGGGAAGTGAGTCGCAAGCCACTTTTAATTGAGAAATATAACTTTTTGTCCGTTTCTTACAGTTGTTTTGGTTTGAGACAGTGTCCTGGAGCCCAGGCCAGCCTCGAAGTTGATCTTGCTATGTAACCACAGATGACCTTGAACTCCTGATCTTTCTACCCGTGCTTCCCGAGAGCTGGGGTTACAGACAAGGACCATCAAACCCAGTTCATGTGCTGCGTGGGTGTGACCCCAGGCTTGATGGCATACTAGTCAGAAGCTCTCTTCTAGCCTTTCCCTTTCTCTCGAGACAGCCTCTCTGTGTAGCACGAGCCAACCCTGAATTCAGCATTCTCCTGCGCACTCCTCCAGAGTGCTGGCATTATAGGAAGGGGACTGTTCTGAGAGTCTCCACAAACAAGTCATGTGATTCTCACTCATACTACAGAAAAGCTGGGCCTCTGCAGTCTCCTCCTCACTCCCATAGCCATTCATTTCTTGTGTCTTTTAGAAAACACTTGATACAGTTTCAAGTTTCATTTCATTTAGCATTGTTTTTTGTTTTAGGATTTTTGGTTTGTTTGGAGACTGTGCTTTAGGAATTTATCAGACAGATGGACATATTCATGTATTCTGAGATAGTAAGACCTCTTCATTCTAGCATTTAGTTTACATCCAGTTTAAACAATGATTTCAGCTGTACTCGTAGATCAGGTGATTAATCTACTGTTCTTTTATTTCCTCACAGGTAACACAGGTAGCAAGACAACCGGGACCCCCAACCCCTTCCCCTTACTCAGCACATGAAATAAACAAGGGGCACCCCAATCTTGCGGCCACGCCCCCGGGACATGCATCGTCCCCTGGACTCTCTCAAGTAAGAAATGCAGGTTTTCTTTTTAAAAGACATTTCCTATAATCCTTGTATTTCATTTTCTCTAAAGGCAACTCTGTTCACTGATGGTTAGCCCTTGAAGGCTTGGGTCCCTTGTTCTGTGTGTCTGCCGGCAGCTGGCACTTGATGCTTTTCATCTTGGAGTGATTAAAAAAGAAACTGAATTTATATTTAGTTTTTCCCATTTGTTTGAGAAATTGGTCAGTGATTCTAAAATTAAGAAACTTGGGTGTGCTGAACCTGCCTTTCACTGTCCTCTGCCCTTCCCATTCCTTTCTGGTAGAGGGGACAGTGCTTTTCTCCTTTCGGGAAAGGCGGATGACCTTTTCTATGAGGTAACTTGGGTGAGTGTTTTGTTTGTTGGTTTGTTTTTTTGCAGGAGTTCTTGGGGTTTATTACATATTGGGGCTCTCAGCAGGTTTTACTTGATGGTCAGCACAGACATTCATCCGGCTTTAGTGCATCTCTGGGTCTCCTGCATCTCAAGTCCTTCCCTAGATACCGTCAGCTGGTGATGATGCTGTGATCACATGCTCGTTTCCTTTGCTAAGAGCGGCCTAGAGTTAGGAAGTCTGTGGTGAAGGAACCTGGGTCCTCTGGAAGATGGACAAGTGCTTGTAACTGCTGAGCCATCTCTCCAGCCTACATTTAAAACTTGTGTTTTCATATTTTAGGCTTTTTAGAACTTGACTATTAGGGAGCTTCTAAAATTAATAAAAACAATTCTAAAACTAGTGACATTTGGGGTTGTTAATCATAAACTATAGAATGTTCCCAACAGGAATTATAATTTGCTAGACCATAATCAGTCTGTTGCTGTATTAAGGACTATATGAATTAATTTGTCATGGACTCTGTGAAATATTTGTTTTCATGTAATAGAACTCTCAATTTTAAATATTTAAACCCTTACTTGTTTACTTAGCTCCTGGACAGAATCGTCCAACCTGTAATTAAGATGTATTAGTGTGAATCTCATCAACAGAAAAGTTGCAGCAGCTTGACTAGGGAAGTTGAATCTAATGAATTAAGTATAACGATTGTAGTAGAGATGGATGTAATGAGAAGAAAGGACTGCAAGTGTGTAAGAAGGGCAGATGCGTGCAGAAGCCCCTTTCTTCAGCTCATGTTGAAGCTGTGACTCCTCATGGTGGAAGGGCCTCAAGTGCTGCAGCGCAGTTGAGCTTGCTCGAGGTCCGTCCTCTGGAACCTGCTAGAAGCTTGTCCTGTAGAATGTTGGGAAGCTTGTTTCTCTTGCACTAATCTCTACAAAGAGCTGCTGTAGTGCCAATGGTCCAGGCCTTAGAGCGACAGTGGGTGAATGGGTTAGGAGTTGCCAGTGGTGGGAATTGTGCCCACAGCTATGCTTGCTGCAGAGTTTCCTTTTGTCCTCTTCCTCCCTGAAAATGTAAAACTTCCCAGTGACTCTCTAAGTCAGCCACACACTCAAACATAGCATTCACTGCACAGAAAATGCAAAAAGACCTCCTTAGCTTTGTGCCATTTTTTAGATGTGGTATATTAGTTTGCTTTCAGTTGCTTTGATAAAACACTGGCTGTCTAGGGTTCTATTGCTATGAAGAGACACCATGAGCATGGCAACTCTTATAAAGGAAACATTTAACTGTGGTGGCTCACTTATAGTTCAGAGGTTCAGGCTATCATCATGGCCGGACATGGTGGTGTGTAGGCAGACATGGTGCTGAGGTAGCTTCTACATGTTGATATGCAGGCCAAAGGATTAGACTATCTCACTTGGCATGGCTTGAGCATATATGAGATCTCAAAGCCCACCTTCACAGTGACACTTCCTCCAACAAGACCAAACCTACTCCAATAAAGCTACACCTCCGAAGAGTGCCACTGTCTTTGGGCGCCATTTTCTTTCAAACCACCACACTGTGGCCAAAAGCAACTTTAAAGGAAAGGGTTTATTTCAGCTTACAGCCTACAGTACATCATTGAAGGGAGGTGGGGCAGAAGTTTAGGCACAAACCCGGAGGCAGGAAATGAAGCAGAGGCTGTGGAGAAACAGTGCTTATGGGCTTGCTTCCTGTGGCTTGTTCAGTTTCCATGTTTATAGTATCCAGGATCACCTACCCAGGGATGGCACCACCCTGAGTGAGTTGAGCCTACAAGCCAAGTGGATGGAGGCTATGGTTGTCTGAATAAGAATGGCCCCCATAGGTTCACATAGGTGTGGCCTTGTTGGAGGAGCTATGTCATTAGGGGTGGACTTTGAGGTTGCAAAAGCCCATGCCAGGCCTTGTCTGTCTTTCTCCATCTCTCACTCCCTTCCACCCCCCTTCCTTCCTCTTCCTTTTTCTCTTCCTCTCCCTGTCTCCCACTCCTTTTCTCTCCCCTTTCGGTCAGGATGTAGCTCTTAGCTATCTCTCCCGTTGCCATGGGTGCTGTCATGCTCCCACCATGATGATCATGCACTAACCTTCTGAAACTATAACAAGCCCCAATGAAATGTTTTCTTTATAAGAGTTGCCTTGGTCCGGGCGGTGGTGGCGCATGTCTTTAATCCCAGCACTCGGGAGGCAGAGGCAGGCAGATCTCTGTGAGTTCAAGGCCAGCCTGGGCTACAGAGTGAGTTCCAGGAAAGGTGCAAAGCTACCCAGAAAAACCCTGTCTTGAAAATCCAAAAAAAAAAAAAAGATTTCATTTGGGGCTGGAGAGATGGCTCAGAGGTCCTGAGTTCAATTCCCAGCAACCACAAGGTGGCTCACAACCATCTATAATGAGATCTGGTGCCCTCTTCTGACCTGCAGTCTTACATGTTGTATACTAAATAAATAAATCTTTTTTTTTTTTTTTAAAAAAAAAGAGTTGCCTTGGTCATGGTGTTTCTTCACAGCAGTAGAACAGTGACTAAGACAGAAGCATCTTCTCAATTGAGGTTCTCTATTTTGTGTCAGGTTGACAGAGCCTTAACCAGCACGGGTATATAATGTCCCCTTCCTGGTTCTGGGGAGGTTCTGGGCCCTGTTGAAAGGGAGTGATACGGCCTGCTGAGTGGCCCTGGTGGAGATCTACCCTTTGGAGTGGGCTGTAGTTCTGCCTTTGTGCTGTTCTCTGGAAGGTTCTCTGCTACAAATCTGCCGTGTAGTTAGCGGTGGGCTGCTGAACACTCCTTCCCGCTGTACTGCAGGGTGCATCTGGACAGAGCAAGCTGTGCCCGTCCGGGAGCTGGTCAGCAGAGGAACCCGAGTTTGGAGCCGCTCTCGGGGTGGCAGGAGCCAGAAGGCAGTAGCTCCTGAAGGTTGCTTGTGTAGCGTCCTCTGTTGACGCTGGAATATTTATAGAGCCAGATCCGTTTTCCCACGACAGGCAAATAGGGCAACTTTTGAGCTGAAAGGCAAGCAACTGACAGTTGGTAAAGAAGGGGAGAGCGTCCTCCCCAGCCGAGGTGTTCGCTGTTTCAGGGTGTGATCTGACCAAGCAGCTGGCCCGAAGCGCTTCTGTTTCCCCAGTCTGCATTTCAGAAAGAATGTTCTCGGTGTTAGTCGCGAGGCCACAAGAGCCATTTCGTCAGCTCTCCTTGGACACTAGAACACGTGAAGAGCTAGGAAGCTGGGAAAAGGCCTACCAGTTATTATCTTAGGATCCTTGGGGTCTGTCTGCTTAGATCACACCTAGTTTGATGAGTGGACCCAGTAAGTGGAGAGAGTGAGAGTGTGTATGTGTGCACACACACAGATGTTCCAGACAGGTGTGTCCCCTGAGCTATTTTCATAGTCGTCTTTTTACTCAATGTTGTGAGGCTGAGTCTCACTAAGTTGCTCAGGCAGGCCTTGTTTGAGGCAATCTTCTATTTCAGTCTCTCCCTAGCAAGAATTATAGGCTTTTGCCACTAGACCAAACTTTTTATCTTTTGATTATTAACATGACTGATCATTTTACTTATTGGTAGCTTTTATATATTTAAAAATTTCCATTTCTATGAGGAAAACATTTGTAGTTTCATGACTTGGACAAGTAGCCTTACTATGTAGGGAAGTTAATTAATCTTGTTGTCGAACTAGATGAGTGTTGTATTTCCTTAAAAAGGAAATCAAAGTAAAATTTACAGTTTTTATATTTCTTTTCCATCTTTTAAAAAGGACGATGGTGGCGCACACCTTTAATCCCAGCATTTGGGAAGCAGAGGCAGGTGAATCTCTGTGAGTTCGAGGACAGCCTGGTCTACAGAGTGAGTTCCAAGACAACCAGAGCTATTACACAGAGAAACTTTGTCTTGAATAAAAACAAACCAAAAAAAAAAAAAAAAAACCCGAAGACTTTTAAGTTTATGCATATACATTGTTTGCCTGAACATATGTGTATTTGTGTATGTGCACCACATAAATCCCTGGTGCCCAGGAGGCCACCAAGAAGGTGTCAGACCCCCTGGAACTGGAGTTAATGATGACTGTGAGCCACCTGATGGGGGTGTTGGAACAAGTCCTCTTAATGACCGACCCCTTTCTCAGTCCCTCCCTCTTTTCTTCTTGCCTTTGGAGGGAGTGATGTGTGGAAGCCATCCTAGGGGCAGCTGAGGGCTTCTTGCTATCTGTAATACTGACAACATGCAGGCCCTGTTGGTACCAACTGCTGTTTGCTTGTTTTTGATAATATATTATCATACTTAAAAACACATTTGAAAAAAAATTTCAAAAACTGTTGTCCTTTTGTTCTTGTTTGAGCCTGGGACTTGTGTAGCTCAAGCTTGCTTGGAATTTACTATAAACTGAAGGTGGCCTTGAACTCACAATCTTCCTGCCTCAGTCTCTGATATGCTGGAATTACAGTATACCATCATGTTCAGCTAGAACAGGTCCTGTCATCTATCTGTCTTCCCAGTTGTTGTTAATATAAGTAAATATTCTCCTGCTGTTGTGGTTCGTCACTGTAATCCCAGCACTTAAGGGATGAGTCAGCAGGATCAGGGATTCTAGGCCAAGTTCCCAAAAGAGAAGGAAAAAAAAATGAATAAGCTATAAATACCTGGAACAACCAAATGGTTTGTTTGTAGTATGTTGCACAATTGTGGTGGTTATTTGTATTTGTGGTGGCTTAATGTGACAGAGCACCTGGGGAATTTCCACTCCCTCGTCCTCTTCTGCCTTTCTCTACTGGACAGCTGCAGTTGTGTTTATAACAGAGGATTTTGCCTAGAGCATTTCTGTTGGTACCTCCACTTAGCTCTGGAAAGCTTACCTTGATCCCAAGCCTGGAGCAGCGTTTGGGTGCTGATTTCATGGTGCTTTTCCTTGCATTGCATCACACAATTCCATGCTTGGTTTTTTAAGTGCTGCTGTTCGTAGTAAAAAAAAATCCAAATTGCATACAGTGAGCCCAAAGGTTAGGGTTCTGCTTGGCAAAACTGCTCCATCTACACAGGTAGAATCCACATTAGAAATCTCCAGTCAGCTTCTTAGAAAATGAAACGGCTTTATAAGACTCAGACTGGCCGTGGTTTCATAGGCATCACAGGCACTCCTTTGTTGTCTTTTATGTGGGTCCCGCTTTGGATTGATGCTCCTCATGTTCACCTCAGTTCTGCCAGGAGAGAGAACACTTTTTTCTGGACACAACTAGGGACTCTTCTTGGAACCCCCCCCCCCCTTCCTGTCACTGGATGTTTTGAGAAAGTTATTTAAAACAAACAAGCCTTCCTGTCCCGTGCAGGTTTCCCTCAGTGGACACTTGTACTTTCCATAGATCTGTCCTTTCCACAGATCTGAGCGCTGCCATTTTCTAGAACTAGTGAGACATCCAGATGATCGGTCAGTCTGTCTGTCTGTCTGTCTGTCTGTCTGTCTGTCTGTCTGTCTGTCTATCTATCTATCTATCTATCTATCTATCTATCTATCTATCGTTTTTGATAGTCATAGGTGTTGCTATTTCCACTCAGAGCAATCAGCCACATGCAGGTGAATCTTGGGAAGGAGAACTAATGTGGGTAGTATTTTTGTTTGTCTCTTGTTTTGAATGCCATGCTGGGGATCAGCTTGTGATGCAGGTGCTCTGCCACTGAGCTAGAGTCACAGTCCTGAAACAGATTACTTTTCTAGAGAACTAGGAAGTCAGACAGTTGGATTACTCCAAGTGCTGGTAACATTTCTGGCAGAAGTACTCTGTGCACTCATGCATTCGCTGGCGCAGACTGTGGGGCGGACTGACGGGACCCCAGAGGAAAGGTCAGCAGAGGGGATGAGCACCACACTCACAGAGGAGCCAGGTTTGTGGGAGAGTTGTCAGGGGTGTAGGGAGTGGGGCAGGACAATTCAGGAAAGGCTTTAAAGGGAGCAGATAGGAAGGTTGTTTGAAAGTTTGTGAACTGTAAAGAGCAGTATTTAACAGCTCTCTTTCTTTCATTTCTTTTGAGACAGGTTCTCATGTAACTTAGGATAGTCCAGGCCTTCCTCTGCCTCTCAAGTGCAAAGATCATTTCTAAACTGTCTACCACTTGATGGACCACAATTGCTTTTCCTACACAAAATAATTCTCAATCTGTTTAATTGCACCCTCCTTTTCTATCTACTCAATAGATTTTTTTCCCCGTGGATGACCACTAATTACGTATATATATGAAATTAATATTGCCAATATTTTGTCATATTTCACGGGTAAAGTGAGTATCTTTTCTGTTCATTGTTCACAGGGCTCCATTTCCAGGCACCATTCTATATTACCAAGACTTTGTTACGTCTGAACACCTCTGGGATTGTCCATCCACTTCAAGACAGGCCTCACTATAGTTGATGCTTGCCTTCACCAGATAACCTAATTAGTTAAGAGCAGCATATATTGACAAAATATTGTTGGGAAGAAAAACGTTAAGGTATTTCAAAGAGAGAGGATTCAAAATATCCATTTATTATATTGACTAAATGATTAAAATGAGGCTGATGTAATGTAGAAATTAATACTGCAGGAAGCAGCTGACATCATACAGCTGCAGAAGTGAAACGGAGATGGTGGTAGTGCAGAAGCCTGGGTGCTTAGAGGATGTTAGGAATGAAGTTCAGGACTGAGGTGGTAGGCCGCTTCAGTGCCCGTTATCACAGGATACCCTTCATCTGTGTAGTCTAGAGTTATATGAGCTCCTTACTGCCCTTGGCTCCAGTCCAAGTTATTCCTTAGTGTGAAATGTCCACTCTGTACTTTTTATTATTTCACTGATGATGTTCTTCTCTTAGCCTCAGAGGACTAAGAGGACATGGTGTCCAGGCTGTAGTTCCCTGTGTTCAGAGCATCAGCGCCTGACTCTGTTCTCAAGGCATCTACTCAGGGAATGTGATTGCTAAAGAAGCATTTGGCAGTAGACTTTGTTTTTGTTTGTTTGCTTGCTTGCTTGAGAGTTTTGCAGTGTAACCCAAGCTGGCTTGCACTCTCCATCCCCCTGCCTCATCCTTGCTAGGGCTGGGATTACAGCTGTGTGCCACCATGACTGTTCTTGCCTGTTGTAAAGCTTTTTATATTGTACACACATGAAGATGTTCTTCTTTTAGGAAACTAGAGTAGGTTTAGAGAGAAATGTTTTGGGTTACCAAGTAGACAAGTAATAGAAACCAGTATTTGAACAACAGCTCATTTGCCACTCCCCTGGAGTGAGGGAGGTCAGCTGTCCAGTTTCCATGTTTAGGAAGTGACTGAAATTGTGACTGCTGTGAAGAGTTCATAGAGTACTTCAAGGTTCACACTGGAAATGGAGAAGTTGGGAACAGAAGTGATGACTCAGACGCCAGCTGGCTCATTTACATAACTGTTTGCAGCCTTTAGAAGGGAGGAAGTAGCTGAGGCACTGGAGGCTAGCCTGGGAAGGTGAGCTGCATGGAGGGCTGACCTGCAGGTATCACTCTTGCCTTTTCTGCTTTGAGACTGGTTAAGGCAACTTGAGCATCAATAAAGGCCAAAGGTTAAACTATGGAGACAAATACCAAAGTACTAGAAAGAGGGGTTATAAAGCTTTGCATTATCTATATAGAATGAAAACTATCAAAAAATATGGGTGCATACACAGAGACTTTTGTCTTCTGTTTAGCTTGTCCTAACTCTAGAAGTTATAAGGAATAAAGACTTCTTGAAGAGTGACCTTCTCTGTAGGATCTTTGAAAAGGATAGTGTCACACTGGATGATAGTGCTATAAGGGCTCTCCGTCTAAGGAGTCAGAAGTACAAATTCTAAAACACACCATGTCTTGCTCAGATTAGAGATGGATGGTAGGCATATCTGACTCTGCAAACATTAAAATAATTGTAACTAAAATACTAAAAGCTGTTCTTCCCAGATCACAGAACTTGACTTGTTCATGGCAGAGCACAGGTAGTGTTTATGGATACTCTTAGTTCCAGGTTGCCAGGATGATAGCTGGATGGTCAACACTTAAGTTTTCAGGGCACCTTGTGACACACATATGGTTATTTCCATTCTGTAGATTGAAACAGATTGATTTGGTAGGTGGAATGTTGTGTCTCGCATCTTCAGATAGCATCCTTCATAAGCAGCCAAGTCAGCACCCCCAGTTCCCAGCTTCTATGTATTTTTTCTGGTACTGAGAATTGAACTTGGGGCATTACCCATTTGAGCTAAGTGCTCCACCACTGAGCCACGTTCTCTACCTGTAGCTCCCAGCTTCTCGACTCTCTTCCTTGTACTCTCTAATTCGCTCTTGTACTTCAGGTTCGTTTTTAGATGTGCAAGACTTTTTTTTTTTTTTTTTGGTTTTTCGAGATAGGGTTTCTCTGTGTAGCTTTGTGCCTCTCCTGGAACTCACTTGGTAGCCCAGGCTGGCCTCGAACTCACAGAGATCTGCCTGGCTCTGCCTCCCGAGTGCTGGGATTAAAGGCGTGCGCCACCACCGCCCGGCTTTTTGTTGTTGGTTTTTTTTTTTTTTTTTTTTTTTTTGAGATGTGCAAGACTTTTGTAACTCATCCTCAAACACAACTGTCATTCACAATATGTCCTTTGAAATACCGTTTCTGGTCTGAAGATGTGGCTCAGCAGTTAAGGGTATTTGCTGCTCTTCTGGAGATCAAAGTTCATGTCCTAGCACCCACATCAGGCACTTGACACCACCTGTAACTCTAGCTGTCGCTCTGACATCCTCTTTTGACCTGTGGACAACTATACCCTGTGTGTGTGTATGTGCGCGCAAAAAGAAAAGAAATAATATATTTCATAATGTGTTTTAGGATTGGGAGATGGCTCTGTACATAATTACTTGCTGTGCAAGTAGGAGGACTCAGTTCTAATCCCTAGCACCTACATAAAAAGCCGGGTGTGATGGCATCTGTTTATATTTCAAGCTTTGGGAGGCAGGAACAGGAGGATCCTGGGGGCTTGTTGAGCAGCTGTCTAGCCAGTCGATGAAATCTTGAGACCCTGTCTCAAGAAATAAGATGGAGAACTGAGCATGCTAAACCTGATGTCATGTCTGTCTTCTGCACATGGGCATGCACCTGCTGTACATACGTGTGGGCACACATGCTGTACACACACACACACACACACACACACACACACACACACAAACACACACACACACACAAATGTATTCCAGTTTTTAAGCAGTCAGCTTGAAACACCTTTGCTAAGCAATTGGGCTTTATAAAAATTTATTTGTGCAGGCCTGGCAGTGGTGGCCCATGCCTTTAATCTCAGGGAGGTAGAGGCAGGTGGATCTCTGAGTTTGAGGCCAGCCTAGTCTACAGAGCAAGTTCCAGGGCAGCCAGGGCTACACAGAGAACAAAACATTTTCAAAACAAAAACATTTTCTGTTCAGCATTCAAAAATGAAGAAGAGTTGTAGGACCTACAGAAGATTATGTATATACTTTTTTAAGATTATGTATATTGTGGCAGATGCATAGGATGAGAGCCGTCACTGCAGATAATTTTGGATGAAAAGTATCTAGACACTAAATAAAGGTGGGGCTAGAGGGAGAAAGCAGCGCAGATAAGAGAGGGTGTCAGAGCAGGTGCAGGCGGTGTTGTGTCTATCAGGCCCAGGCCCAGGCCCAGCTGAGCAGATGCTGTAAATGTCTTTGGGTGCCTGGGGACTCAGTGAACCAGCAGGATCTTCCTGCCGGCACCCGATGTTTCATGGCATCAGAGAAGGAACTGGGTTGCTGTGCTTTGTAGGGTGAACAGTATAGTTACTATTGTGACTGTGAAGCACCCAGACATCCATGTACTCTGAGTGCCATCCTCTTAGATGAGTCTATCATGGCCCAGGGAAAACCATGGCATGTCACCTTGAACTAATTATATAGACAAAGTGGTTGTCTGTGGAGCTCCCTGTGATGCCACTGCTCAAAAATGAGGCTCACCCCATGGTTCTTAGTCCCATCTTCCCACTGGAGTCAACTGGTACTGAGTCCCATTCCTCACAGATGCACATTTCATTGCTTGGATCTCAGCCTGGGTACTGTGATGAGTGCTCAGCCTTGAGAAGGCAGGCGTGGAAAGTGCCCTTTGCTCCTCACTACCAGAAGTGAGCTTCCTGAGGAGCTCACAGCCCTGTCCTAGAGCACACACAGACACAAGCGAAGAGACGAGGCTGTTTATTCATCTAGAGACGCATTGCTGACCGAAGCCATATTTGTGTAGTTCTACAAGAGGTATTCCTTCTGTGGCTGCATTAGTCGGTCGCTTTTGATGGTAGAGCCGGATTATATCCTGAGGTGCTGTGTGGTTTTGATTGCAGGTGCCTTTCCTTCTGTGCAGTTAGGTCTTGTGGGTTTCTAGCTCAAGTTCAGTGGTTTCCAAGTGTTTTAAAGGCAGAGAACTCTTCCTAGGATTTGGAGCAGCTGACCTGTCCCATCATATGTCCTGAATCTTTGGCCAGTGAAAATTAGTTATAAACGAGAGTTTGCAGTTCTTCCTTTTGACTATTTTACAGTGTGAATGCTTTGTTTATGTAAAAGAGAAGAGCTGCTTTATTGAGAGTGAGTACTGATACTGAGAAACTTGGAGTAGAACTGTATTTTGGACATAGAAGTGGACATAGAATGCCAAGTCTGCCGTGGAGATCTTTTTCTGAGGAGGAAGGAGTTCTTTAGTTCTCTGTCTAGCTCTTCTCTGTCAGGACTCACTGGGGGCGTGACCTAGAGAATGCATCAACTTTTTCTGAGCAAGTGATTTTTTTTTTCCGGAACTGAATGTTTCCAAAATACAGTCAGCAAATAAGCATTCGTGGCAACATGGGCAGTGTTTAGATACAGTGAAATACTGTCCTCCTGCAAGCAGGTGATTTTAAAGTATGTAAAGAAATGTAACAGGAGAGATGAAGGCGTTTTTGTTGGTTTATATGCTTGTTTTCTTTTTGTTTTATATACTGTGTTATTAGTATTTCAGTTTACAGAGTATGGTGAGAAACCAGTTTGCTTTCAGAATTGCCACATTCTAGGATTCTGTTGCTAATAATAAATATTTTGACTTGGGCTGCTGAAGGTGACAAGTAGAGCTGTTGAAATGGGTGGTAATGAATGACTAACACTGTTTCAGTTTGTTGAGGACAATGCTCATTAGCTATGTGTTTATAAGGTAACAGTAAGGGTGATTGGATGGCTTTAATATGGACTAAATGTGTACTGTGTTTTAATGAATGGATGAATTGCCTAAAACATTCATTCACAACTTGGCACAAGCCACAATTAAGTAGAGTAGTATTTGTGGCAGATAGCCCTCTACAGTTGTACACTGCCCCTGGTGTTGAAAAGCAGTTTCATTCAGAAATGAATAACCTCTCCACTGGAGCACTGTGTGGAGAGGCCTGGAGAGGAGCAGAGCAGTTGCGTTTTGTAAAAGGCGTGGGAGATTTTCCTTCCCTAAAAAGGGATTGATCGCACATCTTGCTGAATATAATGCAGTTCTCAGTTTGCTGTGCTATAAAGGCAGCCTTAGACAGCATGTGTGCTGGGACATGCTTGTAATTCCAGCATTTGAAGCAGTTGTCATATATGTGAAACAAAAGTCATATATGTGAAAGGGAAGCTTTGGTGGCACTTTACCGACCGAGTAGTAATTTCCCCAGTATCTCATTTAAAAATCCTGAACTGGGCCAGGCGTGGTGCCACACACCTTTAATCCCAGCACTCGAGAATCCGAGGCAGGTGATCTCTGTGAGTTCAAGGCCAGCTTGGTTTACAGAGTGAGTTCCAGGACAGCCAGGGCTTTATACAGAGACTTTGTCTCAAGAAATTTCTTTTTAATTAATTAATTTTTATTTCCTGTGCTCCCATTTGCCAGCATGTACATCTGTGTGTGAAGGTGTCAAATCACCTGGAAGAGTAATGCTCTTAACTGCTGAGCCATCTCTTCAGACCCCCCATTTTTTTTTTTTTTTTTTTAAAGCGAACTGGACATGAATCTCAGTTCTACTCTTAACGAACTGTGAGACCTGGAATAAATTCAGGTTTTTACAGGAACAGGAATGTTGAATACTGTAAAACCAAAGCAAAGAACAGACATGAGGGCCCTGGCAGATGCTGGGTGTGTATTCATCGCTTTCCCTTTATACCGAGCTTCTTGTGAATGTTAGGGCAATTCCAAGTCATTTTCTGCCCCGCCCCCAGGTTTTGACATAGAGTTTCTCTGTCGCCCTGGCTGTCCTTGAACTTGCTCTGTAGACCAGAACTCAGAGGTCTGCCTGCCTTTTCCTCCCAAGTGCTAGGATTAAAGCTGACATTCTGAATTTCTGTAGCAGATTTCTAGTGCCTTTTCTTACCTCTTTAATGTTAGTTTGTGATACTTTCTTTTACTAAAGGTTTTGGTGTAAATTTTGCTGCTTCATGTTTTAGGAGTCTGGTAGTGTGGCTCTCAGTATAATTGCTGTGTATAATTTGTTTCTTTCGTAGTATATGCTTTTAATTGTGTGTGTATGCACACACACTCATGAGAGGTCATAGGAAACTTTATGGAGTTAGTCCTCCCTTTTACCTTTATGTGGCTTCTGGGGATAGAACTCAGGTAGTCACGCTTATGTGCCAAGCACCTTTCCCACTACCTCTGTAATTTTGTTTAAAAAGATCACAAAACCCATCCTTCAGGTAAAGCTGTGTACATACAGTGCATTAAAAATCCAGAAAGTTCCTCCGAAGTGGAAGTTTTTGAAACAGAAAGAGTGACTCTGGGCTTTTCCTAAAAGCACTCAGCAGCCTTTCTGTTGAGGTAGCCATAGGGCCTGTGTGAAGGGAAGTTATGGACCGCAGCTCCTTTGTCCTCTGCCTCTGCCAGTCAGTTCTCAGTCTGCTCCTGTGGGTTTGGAATTAGTCTGTAGTTAAGCACATAATCAGCTTTTGCAGATATGTATAGGCTTTTGTTTTGTGAGGTGTGTGTGGGTGCACTTGTGGAGGCCAGGTGATATCTGTGTAGTTGGTTCTCTCCTTCCATCTTTTTGTGCTTCTGAAGGGTGGACACAAGCTTGCGGAGGGTTAACAGCAAGTGCCTGACATGCTGAGCCATCCTGAATCCTGACTTCTGTACATTGTGGCTGTTCCACCCTGATGGATGGCTGATGGCGTTCCCTCGCACTGGGTCATTGTTTCCCTTGTGTGCAGAGGCCTTTTCCTCAGCGCTGTCTGTTTTGCTGTTATTTCTGGAGCTGGGACAGTCCTAGTCAGATGGTTGTTGGTCTCCAGTGCTTTTATTCCCTAGGAGTTCCAGGGTTGTAGACCTTACGCTTTGGCATTTGACCCATTTTGAGTTAGCTTTTGTATATGGTACAAGGTCCATGCCGTAGCATCCTTTTTTGGGTTGGTGGGTGTTAGCAATGGGACCTGCTCTTCCACTGAGCCACTTCCCAGCCCGCACGTTCCCTGCCAGGCTTGTATATTTTTTGTTCTCTCAGTACCATTGATTAAAAACACGGCCTCTTTGGGTGGTCCTGTCCCATGTATTTGAGGTTGTTTTCTAGGCACCTCACTCAGTCTTTGTCAGCAATCTTGTTATTACACCAGCACTACTCTGACTTGGTTTGACGAGGGCTCTGAGCTACCCAGCTAAATTATGATATAAATAAGAATTATAAATTCTTTTAAATTTATAAATTCTTATAAATTTTTTTCTCAAAGAAACAAACCACATGATCATCTCATTAGATGCTGAAAAAGCCTTTGACAAAATTCAACACCCCTTCATGATATAAAGGTCTTAGAGAGATCAGGAATACAAGGAACATTCCTAAACATCATACAGGCAATTTACAGCAAGCCAACAGCCACCATCAAATTAAACGGAGAGAAACTCAAAGCGATTCCACTAAAATCAGGAACAAGACAAGGCTGTCCACTCTCCCCATACTTATTCAATATAGTACTTGAAGTTCCAGCTAGAGCAATAAGACAACAAAAGGAGATCAAAGGGATACAAATTGGAAAGGGAGAAGTCAAACTTTCACTATTTGCAGACGATATGATAGTATACATAAGTGACTCCAAAAATTCTACCAGGGAACTCCTGCCGCTGATAAACTCCTTCAGTAAAGTAGCAGGATACAAGATCAATTCAAAAAAAGTCAGTAGCCCTTCTATATACAAATGATAAAAGGGCTGAGAAAGAAGTCAGGGAAACATCACCCTTTACAATAGCCACAAATAATATAAAATACCTTGGGGTAACAGCTGAATTCTTATAATGGCTGTTTTTGCTGTTTAGAGTCCTTGGCCCATTCCAGCACTCAGATGAACTTTTTGTTTCTAGAGAGCATCCCATTACATTGAATGTATAGATCCTGTTTGGGTAGGGTTGGCATCGTGGTCTTTTAATAGGTAGCATTTTCCTACTCATTCCTTAACTTTTCTCTTGGCAAAGTTTTATAGATTTCTTTGTCACTTTTGTAGTTTTGTGTTTGGGATTTCCTTTTGATAGTTAAAGTTTAATTAACTAATACAAATGAATTTATTGCTTACATTTTAAAAATCCAGATCAGGAAAACTGTCTGTTGAGAAGGCCTCAAGCAAGCATAAATCATCTTTGTGGAGAAATAGACCAGTAGACCAGTATGGCTATACAGTGGCACCAAGAGCAAGGGACAGGGCTTCTGGGCCCAATGCTTTATCAGTGTCCTGGCCATTCAGCCATTGAGTTCTGTGTTCCCTCAGGAGCGTCAGAGCTTTGCCTTGATTGCTTGCTCAGAGGCTCCTGCTGTTTCAGTACCTTTCTTCACTTTTAGTTTTTAGCATTTGGTGCATGAGTGTGATTATGTGTGCGTGCACACACCTGTGGGAATCAGTTCTCTCCTTCCACTGTGTAGGTTCCGGAATCAAACCCAGTTGTCAGCAAGTACCTTTACCTGGTGAGCCATCTTGCTAGCCCTCCTTGGTATATTATTTGTCCTGTTTACCTGGTTTGTTCAGGTTCATTCATTGCAGGTACCATAGACTTGAACTATTACTTTAGTAGCCTTTTATCATCTATCTACATCAATCTCTGTCCTGGCTTCCCTTTTGTGTTATAGTTCTCCTAGTTAAACACATCTGAGGATAACAAATGCTGCCTCATTGAGCATCTTCTAAGATAATTCCTGTTTCCCTTGACACATGATTTTAGTCTGTCCCTAAAACCTCATTCTCCGACTTCACCTCACTCCACCTCATTTAGTTCTTCCCCTGTGGTCACTTCCTGCTTAGGTAACATGTTCTCCTTTTCTAGGTTCTCTGTGCTCCACCGTGTGCCTTGTTCTGCCTCCCCAGGATGCTGCTCTCTTTACACTGATGACTGAAGGTCATTGTTTGCTAAGTTGTCATTGTTGAAGCTACCTGGAAACCTCCTGGTGAAATCCTCTTCTCTGTACATTTTACTTGTTATCCACATACCTGTAATGACCTACATTTCACAGTTATTTAGTGAATTGTGAATTTCTTGTTCACTCATATCTTTTCCCATCTATTCATCTGTCTCACTGTTCTCAACAACCAACCAGAATTCCATACACTTGCTGAACTGCTTCTCTTATACTGATCTGAAGAAACCGACTTTGGGAGTCAAATGTTGATTACTGGTGATGTAATGAGCATCCTCAGAGGAAAATGAAGCAGTTTTACTCTTCAGGATGTGCTAGAATGAAGCCCTAGGGATGTATTGTTCATGTTCAAAATGTACAAGTCATATAGAATGCCTGCTACTTGCCTCCAGGTGAACTAGAGACTGCTGCCTCAGACGCAGACAGGGTACACTTGAGTTAAAGTGTCCTGCCAACCTAGTTAAGGAAATGGACTTACTGGTTGGAATGGGAAGAGCAGCCGAAAGTTACGGGACTGCAGTTGCTTCCACCACGTTTCTGGAAATCAAAATGGAGAGCTGGGAGTGGGGTGGGGCTGGGTGGGGTGGGGGGTGAGGCGGGTAGGCAGGTGACGCAGCTCTTCTTTGAACCTGCTCATGTGATGTCTGTTTATTCTCAGGGTGAGTTCTGTGTAGTCACGTTACATAGCAGGCAGTGTTAGCAGGGTCAGCCATGATCTAAATATAACTTGTGGGGCTTTTGTTTTGTTTTTATATTCGTTTAGTATTGTAAGATGGAAGTCACAATGGAGACCCAGTATTGAGTGCTTCCCTTTATAAATGGTATTATATTCTCCTCCTGTACTATTACTCTACTTAAAACATTATGATGGGAGCTTTGATCTTTTTTTTTGTTTTTTCGAGACAGGGTTTCTCTGTGTAGCTTTGCGCCTTTCCTGGAACTCGCTTTGGAGACCACAGTCCTAATGTCCACGTTCCTTCGAACAAAAGCCTGGTGTGGCCTAGCACAGCAGTACCCTAGTCCCTGGTACCAACTCCTGTCTTAGTTAGGGTTTCTATTGTTGTGAAGAGACACCATGACAATGACAACTCTTTTTTTTTTTTTTTTTTCCTTCTTCGAGACAGGGTTTCTCTGTGTAGCTTTGCGCCTTTCCTGGAACTCGCTTTGGAGACCAGGCTGGCCTCGAACTTACAGAGATCCGCCTGCCTCTGCCTCCCAAGTGCTGGGATTAAAGGCGTGCGCCACCACCGCCCGGCGGGAGCTTTGATCTTTAAATACAGAATAGGAATGGAAGATATCATTCTCCTCTAGAAAGCATTTAGGTACCATTTTATTTTGTTTTCAATTCAAATAGGCTCTTTTGGTGCCATCATCGATGCAGTCATTGTTAAATTTTTATGTAAGAACTCTGTTTTCCTGGTTAAGAAGTTATAGCAAGTCTTCTTCGGATTTGTTGGATTTCCTTGCTATTGAATACTGGTAGCAGCGCTCACATTATGGTTTGTACGCACTCCCCCAGAGGAGTGTTTACACCCCGTGTGCTGTGACTGAGTCTTCGGTATGTCTAGATGTGATTATGACTGTGATGCACCAGCCTATTTATAGTCTGCCTTTTGAGGGCAAGAACACTGAGAACCCAGGCACACATAGTTACACATTTGTCTGGGAAGCAAGGAGTTGTTCTCCTTGGCACTTCTTTTTGATTCTTGGGTGCCCCTGCTCTTTGAGGGTCAGCATATGTACCCCATTAACATGAGTTCCAGATTATTTTTAAAGACAAAAGGAAGCCTGGATTCATTAGAAAGGAAGTGCAGTGTTCTGTTTGCTCAGTTCTTGGCTGAGTTGGGGTATTGGGTCACCATGCTAGTTTACTCACTTAAACCATGCTGTATAGATAGAAAGACAACACACAATGAACTGTGCACTTGCGTTTCATGAGTTAGTTTAGTTTAGTTAGAGACAGGAATCAGTTGTGAGCTGCCATGTGGGAATTGAAGAGCAGCCAGTGCTTTTAAGCCCTGAGTCATCTCTCCGGTCCCGATCCTGCACTCTTATGTAGAAAGAACTGATGGCCACAAGTCCTCTGACTTCCCCGTGTGCCATGATATGCATATGGGCACACGCGATAAACAAATACATGTCTTAAAAAAGGTTCTGAAAAACCTAAGGCGTTGTGCTGAACTAATGATTTGTTTCAAGGAACGAATAATAAAACTTTAGGTTGACTCGTGCTGTACAGAGATGAATTCAGCTTTAGGGACAGGAAGAGCGGCTGCTGTTGCTCCTGCCTCCCCAAACTTCCTTTGCCCCACAAGCTGCCATGTGAAGATGATGTCTTTTCCTTGAGTCCTTTTCAGTGTCTGATGTTTCTTGTTGGCATTTGGGGCATTTTGGTTTTGTTTTCAAATGACACCTCTTGCATGTAAAATGAGGAAATATTTCCTTTCTAAAATAGGAAAATAGTGTCTTTTACCTGGATTCTTAGTCTCTGTCCTTGGAAATGAAACATAAGTACTATTCCTCATAATCCTCTGTACAGAAAGATCTGCAAGCTGTGTTTTGTGCAAACCAATAAGTATAGGTTGTCTGGTGTGTACTGATGGTTTTGTGTTGCTATCTGCCAATCCCCAAATCTGCTGTCCCCAGGGCTGAGACTCAGCCACACTCAGCATTTCCCCTTGAGTTCTGGGGATCAAACTCAGGTTCTCTTGTTTTCAAGGCAAGTGCTTTACTGCCTGCGCTCTCTCTCCCTAGCCCTTGAGTCACAGCACCTTACCTGTGACATTCCACAGTGCAGTTTTAACTGGAATCTGAGTGATCCTGTTCCCCCTGCCCTTCATAGCCCATGAATTTTGATTATTTTTTAATATCCTCATCTTTATTCAGATTTGGTGAATTTTCAGCAATTTTTGGAGTTAAGTTTGAGCTGCTATTTCTCAGCATCCTGGCTGTAAAATGAGCCTTGCTTGGCTCACTGCGTGCACCTGAGTCTTGAAGGCTGTGTACGTCTTCACAGCTGCTTTTTCTTTTCAGACTGGAAATTTTAGCTGGCTACTGCTGAACCTCTCCAGCATGTGAACTGCAGCAGGAGCTGTATGTTTTTGTTGGCTAAATTTGTTGTTTTCCATCGTAAAAGTAGAAAATCCATCTTAGTTCTCTGTCTGTTTCTGAAGTCTTTGTAACCCATGTGCAGTCTTGTTGGGCACATCTTCCAGTAGAATTCACCTTGTAACTACTGTAAAAGAGGAGTTACAGCCCTTTGTAAGGACAGAAAATGTTGACATCAGGAGAGTAAAGCTTACTAATTATTTCTTTCTACACCTGTGCTTGATAGAATGCTGGCCACATGCCACCATTAAATTTAAATTGAGTGGTTAAATTGCATGTAAACAGAATGGTTAATGCTTGTAATTGAGTAGTTAATTTGCATGTAAATAACATGGTCAGGGCTGGGTGCCTTTAATCTCAGCTCTTGGGAGGCAGAGGCAGGTGGATCTCCCTGGAGGACACAGCCAGAACTACATAATAAATAAATAAAACAAAAAAAAAAAAGCATGGTCAGTGCTTATCAAGTATAGTCAGTTTCTGACTTGCAAAAGGGAAAGTTTTGGATGGGCTTTAGTAGCTGTATAAAGCACTGTTGTATTGTGCGCTTCCAATAGCCAAGATAGTTTAAACAGTTGTCCCTGGTATTGGGATGGAACCCAAACTTCTACACATCTGGCAGGCCTTTGCCATTAGATACAGGCCCAGTGTCTTCCCCATCCCCACTTCTGTTGTTTTGCTTATTTCTAAATTAACAGAAGGGGCCAGGAAGTTGCTCAGACTAGCCTTAAACTCACTCCATAACCCAGATGGCCTAGAACTTATATGATCTTCCTTCTCATACATATATTTGTAGCTGGAGTTTTCCTGCCTGGCCCACAGTCAGGACAAATCTCTTTCACCTGCCAGTCCCACAGCCGCTCAGACCCGACCAAGTAAACACAGAGACTTTTATTGCTTACAAACTGTATGGCCATGGCAGGCTTCTTGCTAACTGTTCTTACAGCTTAAATTAATCCATTTCCATTAATCTATACCTTGCCACATGGCTCGTGGCTTACCGGCATCTTCACATGCTGTTTCTCATCGTGGCGGCTGGCAGTGTCTCTCTGACTCAGCCTTCCACTTCCCAGCTTTATTCTCCTCCTTGTCCCGCCTACACTTCCTGCCTAGCCAATGGCCAATCAGTGTTTTATTGACCAATCAGCAACACATTTGCCACACAGAACATACCACAGCATATATTTGTATATGCAAAATGCCATGATGTTAATATATATGTACATTTACCTAATTCTTTTAAGATTAACTATCTCCCCAGGCATGGGAGCACACACCTTTAATTCCAGCACTTGGCAGGCAGACACAGTTGTATCTCTGTAAGTTCAAGGCCAGCCTGGTCTTCATAGTTCAAAGACAGCCAGGGCTACATAGTGAGATCTTGTCTCCAAATAGTAACAGTAATAATAATGATAATAATAATAATCTATTTAGGAATATAGAATGTTCCCATTTGAGGCTGGTGAAAGCATGAGGTTTTATCTATAGGCTGTATTTATTCCTAGAAATGGGATTTCAGCGTGAGGAAGGTCAGTATCGTGAAGATGACCTGACGACAGTCTTGGGAAGTTGGCAGCTCGGCTGCCCAGTCCTGTGTGTGTACATTCTCATGCTCACACTGTACTGAGTTTAGTCCAAATGGCATTGTTTATTTAAGGTGAACAGATTGCCTTAAAACAGGAAATGACTCTTTAGCTCCGAGTTATGTTTAAAATCTTGGAGCAGTGGCAGGAGAGATGGCTCAGTGGTTAAGAGCACTGGCTGCTCTTCCAGAGGACCTGAGTTCAATTCCTAGCACCCACATGGCAGTTCACAACTGTCTGTTACTCCAGTTCCAGGACTTCTGATACCTTCACACCAATGCACATAAATAAAGTTAGATAAATTATTTATTTATTTATTTATTTATTTATTTATTTATTTTATTTCATTTTATTTTTTTGTTTTTCAAGACAGGGTTTCTCTGTGTAGTTTTGTCTTTCTTGGAACTCACTTTGTAGACAAGGCTGGCCTCGAACTCACAGAGATCCGCCTGCCGAGTGCTGGGATTAAAGGTGTGCGCCACCACCGCCTTGCTAGATAAACTATTTTTTAAAAAATCTTAGAGCAAATAGCATGTGAAATGCAATGAAGGGTGTGTATTTTATATCATCATTGTTTTGGTTAGCTAAATTTGTTATTTTCCCTTGTAAAAGTAGAAAATTCATCTTAGTTCCATGTGTTAGTTTCATGTGTCTGTGTCTAAAGTCTTGGAACTAACTTGTGTGCAGTTTTGTCTGTCTCATTCTTCCAGTGAAATTCACCATCGGAATCACTGTTTAAAAATAGTTGTTATAGGCCTAAAAGTTCTGTAAGTGACTAAGGCCTTCTGCAGCTGGCTCGTCTTCTTCAGCTTGCACTTTGTTAGCAAGTTATCAAGACATGTACCAAAGTTCGTTAAAACACAAAGCTAAGGAAAGTGAACCTTCGTCTGTGGTTCTTATGAGCTTGGACAGTGAACCAGGTCCAGTGTGCACAGGGAGTACTGTCGTTGGAATTGTTCTGACGCGGGCTACTTTTTTTTTCTTTCTTTCTCTTTTTTTTAAAAAGATTTATTTATTTATTTATTATGTATACAGTGTTCTGCCTGCATGCCAGAAGAGGGCGCCAGATCTCATTACAGATGGTTGTGAGCCACCATGTGGTTGCTGGGAATTGAACTCAGGACCTCTGGAAGAACAGCCAGTGCTCTTAACCGCTGAGCCGTCTCTCCAGCCCCCTACTTTTTCTTTCTGTTTGTAGTGTCGAATATTAAATCTGAGGGCCTTGTGTGTGCTAGGCAGTTGCCCTGCCACTGAGTTCCAGCCACAGTCATGTAATGGCTTTGAAAGTCATTGTAAAGGGAGAGTTATCAAAACCACCAATAATTTTTGAAATGATACTTCATTGATCTATCCCTAGCCCTCCATTCATTTGATGTTAGGAAGCGAGGTCAAAGAATATTTCCACCAATACCGGCAAGGTGGCTCAGTGGGTAAAGGCCGATGACCAGAGTTGCATTTCCAGGATCCACACAGAAGGAGAGAACTAACTGTAATCTCTACATGCAGGAAGTGACACATGAACACATGGGGCAGGAGCAGTCACACCTGAGAAGAAAGAAACATAATTTCAAGTCTAAGAAAAGGCTGTTTGGAGCCGGAGAGATTCATTAGTGGTTAAGAGCAAGCGCATACTCTTGCATAGCACCCAAGATTCAGTTCCCAGGACTCACATTGGGTGGCTCACAACTATCCATAACCTCAGCTCCAGGGTACCCAATACCCTCTTCTAGATTCTGCAGGTACCAGACTCACACATGCACATACCACACACAGTCACATATTCACATAGTGAAAAATAAAATAAATATTAAAAAGAATGCTTTTTTTGTTGAAGTGTTTGCATTATTTTTAGTAAAACACAGTAGTAAATTAAAAAGTCCGTCAACAAACGTGATTAATTGTTCTTTAAGTGTAGGAAAGAAAGGATATGGAGGCATCTGTTCCTTATACTGCTTAGAGTACAACAGGAGAACTGCCCAGTGAGAGATGTTGGCAGAATTCCTTACCCAGCGCCACGGGTGAACAGCACATGTTGCTGGGGCACAGTAGTTTATGTTGTAACAGCACAGTTTGTGTGCCTGCACCAGACAGTGTGTGTTGTGTGTGTGTGTTCTTGCACCAGACACTGTGCGTTGTCTGTGTGTTCTTGCACCAGGCACTGTGGTGTGTGTGTATGTGTGTGTGTGCATGCATGTGCCAGGCACTGTGCGTTATGTATGTTCATGTTTGTCCAGCAGGTACTGTGCGTTGTGTGTGTGGGCCTGCACCAGATACTGTGTTGTGTGTTCCTGCACCAGACACTATGCTCTGTATGTGTTTGTGTGAATGTATGCCTGCACCAGTGTAAATATATAAAAAGGAAAAGGATTTGGATTTTTTTTTTAAAGTATGTTAGAGCAGATGCTTAAGCTACAGGGAAATAAAATTCTTGGTGGTGCAATGTTATAATAGTTTGGGAGCAGTGATGCAGTTTTGAAAGTACATAGGAAACAGCATTTACAGTACCTCTGGTTAGAGTGTGCTGTTACTACTAAATGGAAAAGCCCTGTCCCTAAATGCTAATTCATGTTCTTCTCCATTGGCTATGTGTGGCCTTTGTTGGCCAATGTGTTGAAGACATTACTAAAATTTTGACTTGTTGGTCACTATGGCTGTCAAGCATATTTCCAGCATGGTCCCTGGAAAGGCCATGGCTTCCTTTTCAGTGGCACAGCATGCTCTGCAGAGTCTGAGGTTGAGCAGAGAACATTTCTGTATGTTTATACACAGCATCTTAAGGCTTTTGAGGCAGGCAGGGTTTGCTGTTTAGTCCAAACTGGTCTCAGACTCCCATTTGTTACACCTACGTCCCTCAAGTACCAGGCTTTAAGATGTTTGCTTTGATACTATATTTTCAAACTATTTCCAAATGTTTGAAGAAATACTTTTTGATCTCCATTAACCAAAATTGATAAGAAATTCACATACCGATGGGTGGTGGTGGCGGTGGCGGTGGCGTGGGCGTGCGCCTTTAATCCCAGCACTCTGGAGGCAGAGGCAGAGGGATCTCTGTGAGTTTGAGGCTAGCCTGATCTCCAGAGTGAGTTCCAGGACAGGCTCCAAAGCTACACAGAGAAACCCTGTCTTGCATAACAAACAAACAAACAAACAAACAAAGGAAAAATTCACATACCTTTTGAAAAAGTTGATGTGGTCAAGCCTTTCAGTGTAGTATATGATGAAAATATTTTTGGTAAGACAAAAGATAACCTTGAATCAGCTTGTTCAGTGTCTTCTAATTATTGACTGTGTAATAATCATGACCAGGTAACTAACTGCCCTGTTGTTCAGTTTGGGGCTAGTAATAGAATTTGAGAAAGGAAAGAACTCGAGGCAGTGTTAGCCTTCTGTCTGCTGTGAACTGGTTATGGAGTGGGGTCGCTCTTGAAGCATTGCCCATCATCCTCTGGCCGCCACATTCATAGCCTCCTCCTCTACAACATGCACACACAAGAAGGAGATGGTTTGAAAAATTCGTACCTAGATTTGGGTTGCTGACAGCTCTGTCAGGAGATAAATACACTGACCTCTGAAGTCTCCATTGATCTAAGTTGCTGAACATTATGATAAAGTTAGCACTTTAAAAAAAAATAACTGCAGGCCACAATGCAAACCACTTCTGTGAACTTTAAAAAAATGTGTTGGATTTGCGTTGCCATGTCATTTTTTTTTTTTTTAAATGTTGTTTTTGCCGTTCTCTGACAGACCCCTTATCCCTCTGGACAGAATGCAGGTCCAACCACACTGGTCTACCCTCAAGCCCCTCAGACAATGAATTCACAGCCTCAGACCCGGTCTCCGGTAAGTGTCAGCAGCTGCTCTTTCCTCTGGGTAGCTGCTGTGATTTTTAGTGACTACTCACTGTGTTCTGGGCAGACTCCTCACCACTACCATCATCACCAGTACACTACACTGTCAGTGCTGGTACCAGGCAGCACTTGAATTTGGGACGACTAGAAGCCCTGGATGTTTACATTTCTTAGGGAGGAAAGGGTAGAGCTGTGTGTGCCATGAGCTTCCTTCTACACAATCCAGTACATTCAGGTTTTTCTCCTTTAAGTTCTTCATGTTTGATTTGTAGTGTTCAAAATTTAGGAAAGTGAAGCAGAATGATGTTAGAAGCAAATTGGGTTTTACTGATTTGCCTGAGACTTGAGTGCTGTGGGAAGTAGGGCTTCTGAACCCATGCCACCAGATCGTTCTAACCATTTGACAGTATGATCACGTGCATGATACCCACCCAGGTGTATTCATTTCTTCAGTGGTAAATATTGTCATACAGGTGTAAATGCAGTCATCCTCCTTGTTCACCCCTCATGTGGATTGCAACACTTACTAAGATGGACTCCAGGTCATCTTCCTGTTTGACAGTGCACAGTGGCTTCAGCTGTCCAACTGTTAGCGTCGTTTCCTTTCCTTCCCTGCATGAGTAGCTTTGGGCAGAAGGTGTCTGTAACATCTCATTGTACCCCACATCCCTCTTTGTCCTTCAGCTCTGTGTATTCTTGGAATACAGGGATCTTCTTTTTGCACCCCAACCCTGCTTTTTTGCTTGTAGCATAGGAAGGTCATTGCATTAGTTCCTGCTCATTTGATTTCATGCATGAAGTTTGAATTGTTGAAATGTTCCAGAGACCTGCTTAAAGAACTAGGAGAGTCTAGACTGCACACAGCAGCCTGTCTTTCTCACCTCTTCCTGCTTTCCTCTCCCTTGGTGCCTTTTCCAATACCTGTTCTTAGATCCTGGTCCTCCCCAGAGGGCAGAGGAACCGTTTCTAGAGTTGTGGGACTTGAGTCCTTGTTGCCTGCTTGCTTGTCTCCTTTTTCACTGAAATGGTGAACCTAACGTCTGGTGCAAGTTTTTGTTCTGAGAGTGGTTTGGGGATGTGGATACTTGGCTATTGGATGGGCCTGAGATCTCAACAGATCCATTTCAATAGGCCCCGGTTCTGATTGTTAAGCATGGAACATTATGGTAAGCTCTTACTGCAGAGAACTCTGTGGCCCTCTCCCCTCCCCCATTTTAATAATTGGGGAAGAAAATCAGAGTGAAATTACATGGATAGAGCTTGGCGCAAAAACCTGACTGAAGAGCTGCATCTCTAAACCAGTTTTCTTGACAGCCCAGCAGAACAGTGCCAATACATTGCACAGACAACTGGAAGAGGAGGAAGGTTTTGGAACAGACTCCCGTTTACAGGTCCTTGGCTGGAAGAGGCTGGATAAAATACTGCATTGTAAGCAATATAACAAACTGTACTTCTTGCAGGCAGCAGTGCCTCTGGCACGCGCTAGTTCTGACACAGCCATATATTGGCTGGTGAACAGAAACGCATTGATCACGTCTTCTCTGGAAGTCCAGCCTGGCATGCTAGCTTCTGCCAGGCGCAGTGGGAAAACCATAACAAGTTGGGTGGGTCCCTCTATTGGGAATTAGACAGGAATAATTTGGGTTTTGCATTTTTCCCCTTATTTTAAATGTGAAGTGGAATATCCCTTTCTGATTTGAATCTAAAAGATAAATTTCAAGGCTTCTTGTCTACCCGTTACATTTTATAATTGATTATCAAGGTCTGCAGTTATCAGCCACTTTTTTCTGTGGTCATAAACTTCTCAGATGCCATCCTTTTGCAATTTTTTTGCCATTTCCTCTGGTAGTGACCGTTACCACCTACATTACCAAAACCCACACGTGCCACATTCCATTACATGCCCCAAAGCAAGTGCAAGACTAGACGAGCCCACACTACTCTTGCTTGTTGTTTTGGGTCTGCTGTCTTTTACTTGGTTTGTGTTGGTGCCGGGAGGGTAGCACTGGGGCGAGATTTGACAGGACTGCACTTTCTCTCCATCCCAGTTGCCATGGTCTTGTCTCTTTCATCTCCAGCTGCTTGGACTGGCAGGAGAGGCCTGGGCTGCGCTGAGGGGCACTGCAGCTTGTTAGCAGTGATGGTTTATTCCATTCTAGTTCTGCTTTCATAGGCCATTGGCAATGAATGCTGCTTAGGCTAGCCTTTTCATCCTTCCCGGACATCTGCTTTTTCAATCCTGCTGGCTCCAAGTGCCCCCTCCCTCCTTCAGGTTCTCTTCCTGTCTATATTTCTAGTTGATACGTACTCTCTTAGTTACATTCATAGTACAGAGAATCTTGTTCCACATTTAAAAATGCTGCCCATCTGCCCCACTTTCTTGATGGAGCTCTTCAAACTGCAGTTTATTTTTAAATGGCCTGAGAAAAATAGTGAAGTTACTAGAAGTCTATTTGGAGTGGGGACGATTTGACCTTTGTAGTAACCAGTCCTTGTTCTATTGGTTGTACTCAGTTACCGACTGTGCACAGCAGGGGAGGGTGTGGGTAAGCAGCACCAGCACTGGATTCCAGTTCCCATAGGCTGCTTTCCTTTATAGCTGGAATCCTCACCATCTCAAAGTGAGGCCTTTTAAGAGACAAGTTTCTGTTTGTAACATGGGCCAGCAGTGACTACAGTTTGTTCTGTTGCTTACAGCCATCCCTAGGGTCAGACTGGTGACACTTTACAGGGAAACCCCCCAGCCAGCGGAGACCAGTCCAGAGTAGTCCAGGGGAGCTCCAGGGCCTTCCTTCACACACACACACACACACACACACACACACACACACACACACACACACGCCCTTTTTTAAGATAGTTCTCTCTTGACTGGAACTTTGCAGTTGTCTAAAGTTGGTTTTTTTTGTTAGAATCTTAGAATTGGGGCCTTTCTGCAGAACAGTGAGAAGCCGTCACTCCTGTGCTCAGCTCGGTCTTTGAAGTGGCTCTTCTCTCCTGTTTTCTTCAAATGTGTCCTGCAGAGACCTCTCCTTCTACCCTCTACTTTTGTAGCATATGGATGGTATTACCTAATCTTGAAAATTGATGCCCACAGTGGAGGAATGATCTGTTTGTTCTGTTCTCATAAATGAAAAACTGATCATTTAAAACCTCAATTTCTTTGAAGAGGAGAAATTTCTAGAAGATCCCTAGCTGCTACCTTCTATCATTCTGAAAAGCCGATTTGCCAAAATTGGCAGCTTTTCTTACATACCTTGAGCAAGCATAGACCATCAAGGCACTTTTCTAACCACTTGGTGACATTGTAGCTTCTGAGGTAGGATTTCTTAGCAGAAATGTGTTTAGTGGGCTCCTGTACTGGGGCCATGTGCTCCGTGGCATTGTTGGACTTGTTGAGTACAGGATAGCACAGTTGAGAGAGTTACAAAGTGTATGTTCCTGTCGGAGGTGAACGAAGTGCCGAGCCACGAGTGGCCTCCCTCAGCCTGCCGCCTGCTTCCGCTGGGCTGTGAAGGCACAGATACTTAGTCCTTAAGTACCAGAGCCTGTGTAGTTTGCACTCAGAACTGCTTTCCCAGGCTTTTCTCTTCACTGATAGAGAGGATGGCTGCGGTGGAGCTAGAGAGGTTTTGGCATCGAGATGTGGCTTGTATGATGGATTCTCTCTGTCCTTTTTAGTTAAAATTATTATTAGCCAAATTTTGCTCTGAAAAATGATTTTAATCCAGAGGTTTGATTGTTGTTTTTTTTTTTTTTTTTTTAAATCTGGATTGAGAAAGTGTTCTAAGAGAGAATGGAGGTGTGTGTCAGCTGCTGGAAATACCGGAGGGCTTTGGTTCCCCTTCTCTCATGGCCAGTGTCCGCTATCTCGGCAAGCAGGCCGCACAGGGGGGCTTCCAGCATTTGCTCCAAGCTGCAAAGAGAGTTGAAATCTTGTACTTCTTGCCCATTTTCCTCCAGCTTATATTAATGCCATTTTGACTAATCCTCTTAGAGAGCACTGCTCTTTACTGGTTGTTTATCTTTAAAATGCCTACTATTCAGCTTTACTAGTTAATTGCATTTCAGCACACGCACACATCAAGCCTGTGTATCAGACACTCATTACATTTAAAGACATTTGTAGTCTCTTCCTCAATATCCGTTCACTGTGCTTTGGTAATCTGAAAGCATTCCTGGTGTCCTCCAACTGTGGACAGTTTCATGGCACATACTTGATTTGTATGTTGGTTTGTTTGAATACAACCACCTAGTGTTTCAAACTTCCCTTTGCATCTTGTTTTGGGGGTCGGGGGAGGTTTTATTATTCATGCTAGTCCTGTGAGTGAGCACCCAGGTGCTCGGAGCTTAATGGCTCTTCCCAGCTTCTGAATGACAGGACATCTGGGTGGTGGTGTGGCCCTGTTGGAGCTTGGTGCCTGTCTGTCACTGTCCCGTAGCAAAGCCTTTACTGTTTTGTGTTTTTATTTTTCTCTCGTGGGTTTTGATCTTTTCTTTTGTTGTATATTGTGTAACTTTGGTTTCTGTTGTGTTTCTGACTCTTTGTGCCTTTCCTTTTGTGTCTGTTCTCCCTTTTCCTCTCAGTTTGCAGCGGGGCCTCGACCTGCCCATCATCAGGTACTGTACCCTTGCCCCTCACTGTCACCCTGACTAATATGTGGGGCTTAGTAGCTGCTGACCCTTAGAATGCTGCCACCTCGTGTGACTCCCCTGATGACTCTTCCAAGAGCAGCCTCTGTCTGGTCAGATTCAGTTTTTCATTAGTTTCACCATATTTTATTTTTAACAAGCCCGTTTGCCTATGTTTATAGCAAAGTTAAAAACATTCTTTTCTTTCCCTCAAAAGATTAATTTGAATTTAGACACTTGTTCATAAATTTAACCTAATGGAGCAGGCAACATTCTAAGGGTTTCTGTTAACCTTCTGCTATAACTGCTACTGATGTATAGAGCAGCATTAGTGTTTCTAAAGGCACTTGTGAATTACTGACTTAGATCGCATAATAAATTGACTAACAACAAGGTCCATTCGTTTGCTATATAGAACTCTTCAACCTTACTTAATCTGAATGATTTAGACTACTGATTCTATAAGATGAGAAGATTACAGAAATTAAAGTTTATAAAAATCAGAAAGCAGTTCTACGTAATTTTGCAGGCGTGTAGTAAAGGTGACCTTACAGGAGAAACAAAGACTCCAGTTGTCTCCAACACTTCATGGAGTGCTCTAAGACATTTCCTCTTTGGTGTAGTAGGAAGAATCAGGTTAGAGTCTGACGTGTTGGGGTTCATACTTACCGGCCCTGCTGCATGTGACCAGCTGCACTAAGCCTCCGGCCCCTGCTGTGTAAAGCAAGTGAACCAGGACCAGCACCCTCCTCAGGAGATGAGCTGCACAGCATCTGACACAGCTCGCCCAGTCAGTCAGGGGCAGCTGCTGTTAATGATGCTTTTAAATCTACATAGTACTTTTGAGAAATGTGAGGTGTGGGGACCCTTTCTACATTAACCCACGATACTGTGTTCAGGATTTCCCTTGCTCACTGAAAGGGTGTTGCCTCACTTTGAATCTTTCATTCCAGTAAGTGATTTGATACAAAGCTCCATTTCTTACTATGTAGTCTTAACAATTTTGGAGGAGACAAGGTCACCAAATTCTGAGGCGTTCCAACATAGATATGGCATGGATGACTATCTTTGGTTTTCTGGGGGGGAAAAATACGACTTGGGTATTATTTCAGCTTGGAGATACACTGCTACAAAGACTTTGGAATGCTGGCACTAGCTAGATGTAGGTTTCATTCCCCCTGATTAATTGAGTGTGCTGGGTAAGTTACTCTCTGCCCTCAGCCTCAGTTTCCTCCTCTCTAGAATGAGGATGATGCTTCTAGAAGGAAGAATGTGCAGATGAGTAAGATAATGCAAATGAAGTGGTCGGCAGGATGCAGTGGAGCGTGTGCTTGCTCCTGCTTAGAAGTACAGTCCTTCAGGATGGGTAGAGTTAGTACAGTGTAATTGTTTTCACATATATTTTATTTAGTATATATGGCTGTTTTGCCTGCATGTATGGCTGTACCATGTGTGTACTGTTGCTCTTGGAGGCCAGATAAGAGCATTGGATCCCCTGAAGCTGGAGTTAGAGATGGTTGTGAGCCACCATGTGGGTGCTGGGAATCTGCAAAAGCAGCCATTGCTCTTAACCATTGAGCCGTCCCTCAAGATCCAGGATTAATATAATTTTTAAGATTGTATTCATTTCTGTAGAGATAAAGCTTATATTTTAATCAGGGTGAAACCAAGTACTCCTAAGAGAGAAACTAGGGTCATCTGTCCCCAAGAAGCAGAGTGAAAAGAAGTGGGATATCGTGAATTAACTAGAGAGAAGGCGAACACCTTTTGAGTTCCTTGGTAAGGGGCACTGTTGAGTTTCTTCACTCACCTTTGTGTTTCTTAAACATTGGTTTTTCTCAGGGAAGACCGCCAGTAGCAGTAATTAGGATTGCCTTTGGCCGCTCTTCTCCTCTTCTTTTGGTAGGTGGTGCGAAGTACAGCTTACTGACATGAGGGTGATCCTGAATCCTGAGCACTGTCACTAGTATCCGCCCCACTTAGTAGAGTGACAGGCTCTGCGAGATGGTTAATCTGAAGGAGAGGCTTTGTGTTTCTGCTGCCTGGGATCAGCTGCAGTGGCCCTGAAGTTGGGATGCTGCATTAAAACATTTCCAAACTGTTGGCTCTGAGCAATCATTTTCTAAACTTTCTCATGAGGTATGTGATGTACTTTCAGAAGTTTTTGTGAGATAAGATTGACTTCGGTAGCCATGCCCCGTGTGTAGGGAAGGGTTATTGGTGGTTGGCCTTTCTTCCTGTCATAATGTTTACAAGAACCCGCCTTCTCAAAGAATACATAAAACTTTATTTATAAGATAAGTCACCTATTAAAACATTCTGCTGCTAAATAGAGAAGTATACACATGTATTGCATTCATTAGCAGAAAAGTCATTGCTTGCTTGGGTCAGATGGGGGATTAGGTAGTACCTCAAGCTGGCATGGAGCCTACTATGTAGCTGAGGAGGACCTCTTTTGTTTGTTTGGTTTTTACATTATTATTTTGTATGTGTGTGGACGTGTGTGTGTGTCCGTCCAGAGAACACTTTATGGAGGCAGTGTTTTTATTCTACCTCTACATGCATTCAAGGGATCAAACTTGGGTTTCTAGGCTTGTACTCCCTGCAAGCACTTTGCCTGCTCACCAAGTTTACCAACCCATGATTTGACTTCAGATCCTCCTGCCTATACCTTCCCAGTGTTGGGATTGTAAGCCGATGACCTACACCTGGTCTTGGTGCTGCCTGGGCTTAAACCCATGCTAGGAAATCACTCTACCAACTTTAGCCTCTAGGAAAATATTTTCTTGAGGTCATTTTTGGAGAAGAGTTCCTGGGATGCAGTGTAGAAACCTAGAGCATTACTTTTGAATACAGAAAATTCAGGTGGCTGATGTTCCTAGTCCAAATATCATTTACATTCTTCTCATTGCACCCCATAGAATTCAGTGACCAAGGAACTCTGAGCCAGGCATATGGTGGGGACTGAGGCAGGAGCATTGTAGAGTCAAGGCTGGCCTGATGAGACTGTAACCAGAAAGCAGGACAGCCCCTTAGCTCCAGCAGCAGCAGTTGTTACTGTGGGGAGACTGAGGGACTGAAGCACTGCTTCAGCAGGCGGTGGCTGTACCGGCCTTGGGATGGTGTACGTCAGTTGAAAGGAACAGTTTGCTATCTTGCCTCCACAGGAAAGAGGAGACCCAGTTCAGTCTGTTTTTCTGTAGAGAATGCATATGGCATAATCCTTTGTAGAAAAGAAATTGCAGTATGTGTAGCAGTCTTTGGCCTCCAACTGCCAGTCAGTTCTGAAGTGACAAGTAGGAAATAAACAACCCACTCACTTGTTCCAGACACTCCCGTGGAGATGGTGCCATTTCCCCTTTGGGACTTGATGAGTCTACGTGTCCCTTCTCCTTACAGAGGGAGGCAGGTAGAGACATAGCATTGCAGAGTTACACAAAACAGGACGTAGACAGCTGCATAGTGAAAGCTATTCAGGGAGAAAGTCCATAAATACCCATGTCCATCTTTGTCCTCGGATCTTGTCGGCTTGTTGGGCCGCAGTCTGAAGTTGAAGCCACAAATGACTTTTCACCGATGCTTGTTTGCTTTGACCAGATATGATTAAAGCAGGAGTTAGAATTAGCTTCAGTGCCGGGCATAGTAGTGCTCTTCTTTGATCCGAGCACTTGGGATGCAGGTGCAGACTGATCTCTGTGAGTTTGAGGCCAGCCTGGTCTACATATTTCAGGATAGCTAGGGCTACAGGGGCTACAACCCCCTCCCATCCCACTCCCCCCCAAAAAAACAAATTAGTCTTGGAATTGGAAAAATGTGTTTTATATATATATATATATATATATATATATATATATATATATATGCCCTAGTGCTTAGGAGGCTGAGGCAAGTACACCCCAAGTTGTAAGCCAAACTGAGTAGACAGGGATATGTTTAACTCAGAGAGTCCCATAACCCCCACCCCAAGGATTTTGAGGCTAGAGGTGAGATTTGTCTCTCTTTCATCAGTGGTTCTTTCTTGTCATCTCTATCCTTTCGTGTTTTGTAAAGAAACTGGCATTAGAGAATGTTCCCTATGATTGTGTAGCAAGTGTGTGCCTCGCTGTGGCTTGGTAAGTGTTTCAGTAGACATGGAAAGGAGACAAGAGAGTTATCGTTTGCTCACTATTTGGAGGGATCCTTGTGAAAAGAAAACATTGCCTCATATAGTTAGAAACTATACTTTTCTTTTTCTCTGTAAAACAGAGTTATGTGAGTTACAGAAAATCCCAAGATTTTAAATATTGAACATTTTGTTTTTCTTAATAGAGTCAAGAAATTGCTTTGGAATCTGCTTCTTGGATTTGCTTTTGTTTACAAAGTCCTTGCCTGTACTTGGCAGGCTAGAGTTAGCTTTGCAGCCCTGTCAGGAGGGCTGTGCTCCATCGAGGCCTTAAGCAGTCTCCATGCTGTTGGATATCGGCGTGGGCAGGCCTTCTTTTGACGTAGGCTTTTTCTACTCTTTCGTTTTGTAACTGCAGAACTTTTAGCATTACACTTTTCATCCAAGGGAGAAGCAGATGTCTGCTGAGCCATTTTAGAAATATGTTAGCCGTCTTTCCTTCTTGCTTGAAAATCTCCAAGTGATTAGAAGCTGAGAGAGCACAAGTGAGTGACCCACTTGGCCTTCCTTGTGGTTGTTTGATGTATTTGTTGAAATTTGCGTAGTTGTGGTTTGGAGTTCCTATGTTCCTACCCTCACCTTGCTTTTGGGTTTCACAATACAATCAAGTGTTCGGTTTTTGTAGTTTGTGTTTTTTGTTTTTTCCTATAAGAGACTGGATCTCACTGTATAGCCCTTCCTGGTCTGCAACTCATTTTGTAGACAAATTGGCCTCAAGCTCACAGATATCCACCTATTTGTGCTTTCTGAGTGCTAGAAGTAAAGGCATATACCACCGTGCCCAGCCCAGCTGTCTTTTAAGAGAAAACCAGGAAGTTGGTATCTCCAAGTATTCCAAGCACAAAATCCTTTTGCAGTTGGTTCTATGCCCTTTGTTTGTGTGGTATTGTCAAATGCTGACTAATAGGTCATGTTGGAAGTGGATGGCTGTTAGTGTGAGCAGAGGACGAGCCAAGTGTGGTGGGACAGTCTGCACTGTAGAGGAACACCAAAGTGTGTGGATTCTTGTAGTAGCTTCGTTTGTTTTGCTAAAAGATAAAAGCCAGTTTGGCTTGTGATTTATTTTTTTCCCATCACAGGCTTGAAGGTTTCTCTACTGAGAAGTGTACTGTTGAGATATGTCTGTATTACTGTAGACAGTTTTCTTAGATATGGAAAGTAAATAAAGGCTTCAGGCCACACCTGGTACAGCTGAGTATAATAGATGTGAATAGGGTCACAGACCAGGCATGAGAGCTGTGTTAACAAATGGTACTGAGCATGGGGAATGACCACGATGGGCACTCTTATCTGCTGTCTTAGTAACAGAATGTTGTAGAATGGTAAGGTAGGTAGTGAAGCGAGTACTTGGTGGGTGTTAGCAAAGCTGGTATTCGTTTATTAGCCTCACCACAAAGTATCCTGGGCTTTAACATTCTCTCCAAAATGGGTTTGATAATAACATCCTTGATTTGCTGTGTGGGTGTTCAAGTTTTAAAATATTTGGCATATAGTAAAAAGGTCTCTGAAACCCCCTCCCCGCACATGTGCATGTGCTTGAGCCACATGAGCCAGAAGAGTGCCTCCCCCCCCCCCCCCAGAGTTATAGGCAACTGGGAGCCACCTGATGTGTGTTGTGGGAACCAAACTAGGGTCCTCTGCAAGAGCAACCAGTGCTCTTAACCACAGACCCACCTCTCCAGTCCCGTTCCAATCTATTTTAAAACTGTGAATAAAGTGTTCTTAAAGGTTGTTCACTTCTAGACTTTTCCCCGTGACAGAGCAGATATTCCTGACAGAACCCTTGGGGCCCATTGTCTTCTACCTGACGCAGTCCTCTGTGGCAGCACTGTAATAGAACTTTGTGTGATGATGGGCAGGTAACTCTTCACTCCCCTCACGACTGGAGCCACTGGCTGCGTATGGTACTGATCACTTGAAATGTGATGGCAGTTTTCTGGTACCTGAGAATTGTCAGTTCCATAGAAGGGTTAGACTTAACCTGTCGTTTTTTTAGGGATAAAAAGCAAATGAGAGAATAGATGATGCAGACTGTGTACTTTGGAGCCAATAAAAAGAAAGACACAGTATCTGACACTCATTTAAGTGTGAAACAGTTGTGCGTTTCATTGCCCAAGTTTCTTATATTTCTTTTAATAACTGGCAGTTTACTGCCATGCCTATTTCTCTGAAAAATAATTGACATTTCTTGCACCACTATTAAATAGAATTCGTATACCATTGAATGGTTAGGAAGGGGTGTGAAAAAGAAACTCAGCCCCTATTTTGGGTTTGCTGGCATCACAGCTTTTGTAGTCCTATACGCGTACATGTGTATATGTGTTGTGGCTGTGTGTGTGTATGTGTATGCGCGCACGCACATGCACCTCTCTGTGTAAGAGGAACCGATAAGCTCTAGAGAGCTGGTCTTTGTAAAGTGGTATGTGGTGAAATTTGAGTAGGTCTTTCAGATGGTGTGAGAAGCGTGGACATGGACGTAAAGAAGTGCCTGTTTCTTGAAAAGGCATAATTAGTCTTGAGGATAGGAGAAAGGTGTTGTCTTGAATAGAAGACAGTCATTTTGTGAAGCAGTCAATGACTGTTTTTTGGTTAGTTGGTTATGATTAGTGATGTGCTATACTTTAGTGTACTGGATCAAGATCCCACCAAGTCCCCTCTGACTTTAAAATGAATAATTTTCTTGGGGTTGATCACTTTCTATCTCCTGAGAAGTACTATATGCAACAGCCAACAGTCCAGAGCTGAGAGCCCAAGTGCTTCTATGGCAGATGAGGAACACCAGCCCTCTACTCAAACTCTGCTTCTCAGTTTGGACCCGTGGTGTTCACAGTAGCACATGCCTTAGAGGTCAGCAGTGAGGGTGACTTAGTGTTATGTAAAAGCTTTCGGCCAAGTTTGGTAGCTCCTTAATGCTAGAGAGAGAGCTTGTATGTTGTTACTTAGTGTGTCTGCATCAGTGTGTTTGCACCAACTTCCCAGTGTGTTGTGTTGGCTTGGCTCTATTTACATCAGAAGTTTTCTTAGAAACATTGAGATTCAGCATGACTGAAGAAAATACACTGTTCAGAAACCCGTTTGAATAAGGTAACCCCAGTTACTTTTTTGGATAAGCTGGTTAAGAATCCCATCAGAGTAGTTGGGATACTGGTAAGAAAAGCGTTCATGTAAAGGAAGTAGGAGGACTTGCCCTGTCAGCTTTTTCTAAGTGAGCCAAGTACTTCCTTGTCTTGTCTCCTTGCCGTCCTATAACATGACTCTTTAGGGGAAGTACGAGTGTGTAATGTCATCTGATGAGCTCACAAAGGAGATGGCGCCTCTGTGGGTTTGTGGCTCTTCTTGTCTTGACTGCCTCTGGAGTTGATGGAAAGGGATGGGATCTCACAACATGGATCTCTTCCTCCTTCCTACATCCTGCAGTGTTCAGTAGTTGAGCAGGTGGATAACTCTCCACTCCTTAAAGCCAGCAGTACTTTCGTGCTTCCTGTTACGTTGACAGTAGAATAAAATGCTGAAGTTTATTCTACAAACGTATTTATGACACAGATTATGTAAGTGCCAATGTGTCTGCTGGCCATGGGAGGGAGGATCGCCATTTCAGCCTTCTTGTTCACAGCCAACAGAAATGGTGCTGTCTGTCGGTGCAGCTGGACAGCCAGGGGACTTTGGTTACGGTTTTGTCACTCACCCCCAGCCCTCTTCCTAAGATGTCAGCTTTGCCCTGTGCTTCTTTTCACCTCCATCCACTCCTCTTTGGCTCCCCATCGGATTGCCCACCCACTCAGGTCTCCTGCTCCAGCTTTCTATCCACTGCTCACCTCTTCAGGGCTTTCCCTCTCCAAGGGTGATGGGAGTGAGGTTGGGCCCAAGTTTACAGTTTTCCCACTTTAGCGCAAGAGGAAAAGTTACTCAGACACCTGGAATCTCAATCAATCAATCAATCAATCAATCAATCAATCAATCTCTCTCTCTCTTTCTCTCTCTCTCTCTCTCTCTCTCTCTCTCTCTCTCTCTCTCTCTCTCTCTCTCCCTCTCCCCCTCCCCCTCCCCTCCCCCTCCCCCTCCCCCTCTCTCATCTCTCAATCTCTCAATCTCTCAATCTCTCAATCTCTCTCTCTTTTTTGGTTTTTTGAGACAGGATTTCTCTGTGTCGCTTTGGTGCCTTTCCTGGAACTCACTCTGTAGACCAGGCTGGCCTCAAACTCACTGAGATCTGCCTGCCTCTGCCTCCCGAGTGCTGGGATTAAAAGCGTGCACCACCACCGCCCAGCCACCTGAAATATCTTGATGCCTATTAACAAAAGGATGGAAAAGACCTGAGAGGGCCACCACCGCCCAGCCACCTGAAATATCTTGATGCCTATTAACAAAAGGATGGAAAAGACCTGAGAGGGCCAGAGGTCAAAAGCAACACTCAGTCCAGAATCAGGAGGGGATTCAGGGGCTTTCAGAGCTCGACCAGTTGTTTTCAGCTTAGTATCAGAGCTCTCTGATTTAGAGCTATATGTGGGTTTTTATGCCTTATTTAAGATAGGAGGTAGATTGGTGAGAAATAACCCAGAGTCCCACAGTTGGGCATTTGAAGAGCCCAGATGAAGAGTCAGTAGTCCCAGCTGTCCTTTAGCTACCAGGTGTCCTATAACCAGAAGCTGCCAGTGGGATTTTTGTCACTGGATTCCTTTATTTTTTTTAATTTTTTCAACTAAATAGTCAGAACTTTGATTCCATGTATACTACTAGAGTACTCAAGTGGAGGTTGCCATTCTGATTTTCTAGTCTTCTTTCTTCTCCTGAATTACTGAACAGAAAGCTGTTTTTGTTGAGCTGCATGCTTTATCCTGCCCTTCCTACTGATCTATAAGCTTTTCCATTGGCTTTCTTTCTGTTTCCTGCTGCTGCTTGCTTCATAATTGAAGGGAGGATTCAGACCCATCCAGGTAACAAGGTTCTGCATGGCCTCTTTATTTCTCTGCCTTCTTGTTATTTTACAGTGCGGTTGCTAATGAATAGTCATACTGGAAATGCACTATAGGGATGTAGCTTTAAGCAGTGAGAATTGTGCATAACTACACTAATGGCTGCCATCTGGGGGTTGGGGGGGTGAGCTTTGCTCATTTTAGGCCATTCTGGAGTTTATCTATTGCAAAATGTTTGAGAAAGCAAAATTGGGTTCAGCTAAGAGTGAGGTTGTACCACCCTTTTGACAGGCTTCTTTCTGTACGCGACAGCCTTACAGCTGGTTTTAATTTGGTTTGATGGACTTGGGTGAAAATGCTTGTGTTTGTGGAGAGTCTTGTCCTCCTAAGTACTCTAGAAACGGCTGGCAGTAGTCTTTTAGGTTGACTGCTTCTAATTTTTAATGATTTGATTTTTGAGCCTCTCTCTCTCTCTCTCTCTCTCTCTCTCTCTCTCTCTCTCTCTCTCTCTCTCTGTTCAGAAGTCAATGGTTTTTATAAAACAACATTTTGAGAAACACCAGTTACTTTTGTTGTTTTCATTTTTGAGGTTAAAATGAATAGTTACCGTGCATGGCTTATACTTCTAATAGATGATGCTGAAGCGTCGAGACTGCACTTTTGTCTGGAGACGTTGGTCAGAATCTGATTCAATGTGGAATGTACTTCAGGAACTCAGTGGACAGCCTGTTGCCTTCTGCATATTATAGCTCTAAGTAGATCAGTTTAGTAGTGGGGGGGGAACTCAAGATATAGATCTATCTGTTACCCTGTGTGAAAAACCAAACATTCTTTCTCCCTCTGCCAGTTTTTCCAGAGGCCTCAACTCCAGCCACCCCGAGCTACCATCCCAAACAGCAGCCCTTCCATCCGTCCTGGTGCGCAGACTCCCACTGCCGTCTATCAGGCAAATCAGCACATCATGATGGTTAACCATCTGCCTATGCCGTACCCCGTGCCCCAAGGGCCTCAGTACTGTATACCACAGGTAAAGGGGGAGCCTGGCTTCTAATGGAGGTTGGGGTGGGGTTGGTGACCGATACCCTGGATTTTAGTGGCCTATGAACTTTTTTTTTTTTTTTTTTTTTTTTTTTTTTGGTTTTTCGAGACAGGGTTTCTCTGTGTAGCTTTGCGCCTCTCCTGGAACTCAGTTGGTAGCCCAGGCCGGCCTCGAATTTACAGAGATCCGCCTGTCTCTGCCTCCTGAGTGCTGGGATTAAAGGCGTGCGCCACCACCGCCTGGCTGGCCTATGAACTTTTTAATTGATTGCAAGTCTAGCCATTTTTGTCCACTTTCATAAAGCTATACAGAGATTCTTACACAAATTCTCAAGTTGATGGAGAAATCATTTCCCAACATCATCTTTCCTGTGGTGTTCCTTCATGTCATTGAAAACTGCCAGCCTGAAGTCACTTTGCAGTGAGTCTGGCTGCTGTACACTGGTGCATGGCTTCAGTCAGGGAAGACCCCTCTCTCATTGTCACTGTCTGTCATGGGCAAGCAGGCATTTGGAAGGTGTTGAACTGCCACGCCTTCACGTCCTCTAGACAGTCTCGGTACTCGGTGCTTTATTTTCTAGAAGCTCCCTTTGTGTCATCTGCAAATGTATGCTCTCTTTTAGTACCGCCACGGTGGGCCACCATACGTGGGGCCCCCACAGCAGTATCCGGTTCAGCCACCAGGGCCAGGGCCTTTTTATCCTGGACCAGGACCTGGAGACTTTGCTAATGCTTACGGTGAGTAAAAGACCAGTCCTTCCTGCTCGTTTGTCAAGCTCTTCCTACTCTTTGCTGGGCCACATTAGTTGTTGCCACTTAGAGGTTTGAAGGATTTTTAAATAAAATCTTACCAACAGTTTTAACTTGAGAGCTTCTTCAGGGAGTGACTTACAAGGGAAATTATTATAGAAACATATGTAGTCAGTAGCATGTGAGGGGTCCTCCTCTTGAATCCGTGTGCTAGGTTTCTGACATCTCCCACCAAGTAGCTGTCACGCACATTTTTATTGGGTTTTGTTGATAGTACACACTTACCTCCTATCCTTGATTTTGGCCCCCCTTCTATCCCCCAGAGCTTTTATCCTCAGCCTACTCTATCCCCCACTTCATGTAATGTCCATGAAGCAGATATTCCAAGCCCCTGGAACAGTGAGTGGCGGCTACTCTGGGGAGTTAGGCCAGGGACAACGTGGTCCTTACCTGCACGTCTTCAGGCAGAGCTGTTGTCTTGGGGAAGTTCTGAGGACTAGTTGAGATAAAAATGCCTGAAATCTTAAAAGATGCTTTTGTGGGGAAAGGAGTTGGGGAGACAGGTTCTCAGTGGGTAGCCTGGGCTGTCCTTGAACTCAGAATCCTCCTGCCTCAGCTTTAGTGCACAGATGCAAATGCCAACTAATACTGGGCATGTGAGTTCACAGGGAACTCCAAAGTAATGCATAGTACTTGTTGAACACACTTCGTGTGTATTGCACTTGTTTCATTCCACAGACACTGAAGTGTAAGGAGGAAAATTGAGTGGATACTAGGACATGAAGCTTGAAGATGCAGCTGCAGTGGTCTTCCATAGTGCTGTCAAAGCAAAGGCATTGAGGCTTCAATAGCTTAACTCATTGATCCACTCACTGAGTTTCCACAGTCTGGATTTAGTGGCATCGTGTGGTCTTTATGGTTACTTGTACCGGGGTAACTCAGTCTTTTTTGGTGGTAAGGTTTTTAAGAGTGTGAAACCTGGGCTGGAGAGATGGCTCAAGTGGTTAAGAGCATCAACTGCTCTTCCAAAGGTCCTGAGTTCAATTCCCAGCAACCACATGGTGGCTTACAACCACTTGTGATGAGATCTGGTGCCCTCTTCTGGCCTGCAGGGACACATGCAGACAGAATACTGTATACATAATAAATAAATAAATCTTTACCAAAAAAAAAAAAAAAGAGTGTGAAACCTTTCCATTTCATAAGTCTGTTCTGCCTCGTGGCACTATTTAAAAATGATTTATTATAATCTATAAAATCTTAAAACCTCAGGTTTGGGGATTTAGCTCAGTGGTAGAGCTAGGCAAGCGCAAGACCCTGGGTTCAGTCCTCAGCTCAAACAAAACAAAATAAAACAAAACAAAACAAAAAACTTAAAACCTCAACAACTTTCTCAAATACAGAGATCAGCTCTGTGAACTTGTTTCTTACAATAAGCATTGCTATCCAAAATCTTCTAATTAGAAAAACTGAGATTTTCAGAGTAAATATGCTAAAATTAATACTCCTTTAAATTCCATGTTTTGAAGGAAATGTGTTCTGATTGATAGAACTGTTTTTAGTGGTTCCCCCCTGAATTCCAATATGCAGTTTCCTCCCAGGTTACTAGAGTGATCTTTTGACTCTAAAATAGCATACTAAAGTCTTCCTCCATGTTCGAGCCAGTGTCTGCTGTTGCTCTTAGGATGACTCTTGTGTCACCTATGGGAACTAGGACAGAAGTCATATGAGCTTCCCATCTGTCATGTTAGACATGGGTTTTTCTACCGAGGCAGTGGTGGCACATACCTTTAATCCCAGTACTCAGGAGGCAGAGGCAGGTGGATCTCCAAGTTCAAGACTAGCCTGGTCTACAGAATGAGTTCCAGGATAGGCAGGGCTATACAGAGAAACCCTGTTTCAATAAAACAAAAACAAAAGAGCAGCAAAATGTCGACTTTTCGTCTGGGAGAGATGACTCAGAGGTTAAGAGCACTGACTGCTCTTCCAGAGCTCTTCCCAGCAGCTACACAGTGTCTCCCAGCCGTCTGTAATGAGATTTGGTGCCCTCTTCTGGCATACATGCATATACACTGGCAGAACATAGTATACTTAATAAATAAATCTTTTTAAAAAAGCAGTCTTCTCCTTGTGTTCCAAGTACACTACTATTATTCGCCTTTATGAAGCAGTCCTGTGTTGACATGCAGTTTCAGCTCAGGTGTGATTGACATCTGTTCCTTCTGAGAGTCCCTTCCCCACAGAGAAATTATTAGGCATGTCCTATATTCATTAGTAGGCAGAACATATCTATACTAAAACACTGTTTCCTACATCAAAATGATCTTATTTCACTATGGAGGAAATGAGACAGTGATGAAAACTCAAAGAACAGAGTGCAGAAAACGAGATTAGCTCAGGAATAGCATGAACAGTGTGTACTTTCTTGTCCATGTATTTCATATGTGCACTTAACTGTTTCCAATATCATAAAATTACTGGTTATTTAGAAGACTCACACACCTTTCAGTGTGTTCCTAATCACATTTCCGTTTTGTTACTTTATTTTCTCCCCCACCCCCCTCCCGTGTGTGTGCATGCACGCACGTGTGTATGTAGACGTCACAGGTCAACTTGCAGGAGTGGTCCCTTTCCACTTCGTGAATTCTGGGGATCTGGGTATCAGGCATGTTGGCAGGAACCCTCACCCAGCCATCTTCCCTCCCTCCTTCCTCACCTTAAAAAACCACATTTATTTGTTTCTTTTAAAAATAGTACAGTCTGTTTTTAGAATGAATCATAAATTACATTTCTACTCACAGTCTTTCATCTTTGGATGGATACTTTTTGCTGTAAAAAAAGGTGTTCCCAGTTAATGTGCTTTGGGCATGATTCAGAGTTCTGGCCCCCTAGTTCCATTAGTTGTTGACACTTCACACATCTCATGGTGTGGCTCTGGTACTCTTCCCCCTTCTTGGAGTCTCTTTCTCTTTCCGTGCCTCTTCCAGATCTTTTCCCCTCACCGTCCCAGTCTTCTCTTGGCTGTAGATTCAGAGTGGATGTGGGGACAGGGTCCTAGCTCTGTGTTCCACTCTTAAGTCCTTGTCTCCCGGGAGGAGACCTAGGTATGTGTCTACCATAGAGATACCTTCCCATCCTTTTTGAAAGCTGGATTTTTAGCCAGTGTCTTAGTGGGTTGGTTTCCAGGTTTATGATTCTCCCTCCTCATTCTCTGGAAAGGTATTCTTGAAGCGTTCTTACTGCTTTGAGGAAAGTAGAGTACTAAACACTCAGGCCAGCCTTAGGGAGTGATGTCCCATGTTGACAGACATTTTAGATTCTTAAGGGTATGGGGAGTGGTGGTAGTAACACTGCTAAAGAAGGAGAACGAGAACGGGCCGTTTGACAGGCCTTGCTCGTGCTGGTTCCGCCCAGTCCACTTGTGTCTTCTTGATACACTTCCCCTCCTGCACCTTTTCCATCTTTTCCTGAGCCTCGTGGAGCTGTAGAGCCCTGAAGCACGTTTGAGCCATGCTGGGAGTACAGAAACTGTTCTCCCAAGAGGCATTTGTTTCCTTCTCCAGCAAAGAAATGCTTGTTTTGTGATGTTGATGTACGGTGACACAACTCCTGTTCTGAGTACATTGTGAGGTCAGTGATCTTTGTATTGCAGTTGTGCCAAGCCGAGTGTTTAATCACTACATTATCTTCATTTCTAAGGCCAGTGCAGATTTTCTTTTCTTATTTTTTTTTTCAGAATTATGATATGCAAGACATTGTGTTAGGTATTTTGTAGAATGCAGATGTCAAGGTATTTCTGTCTTTCAGCATTTCACAGTACACAGTTGATTGTTAGGCTTGGAATTTTACCAGTAAGGTGAAACCTTAAATAGAGTATGAGCACATCAGTAGTTCCCAGAGTTTTCAATATCCTAGGCAAGTAGAGCGACTAACACCTAAAACAAATCCAAAGCTAAACCTTACGGGATTACTACAGTAAGACCTTTAAAAAAATGCTTTGCTGTCAGTATTGTTTTATATTGGAATTCTGTTTCAACAAGAAACAAGTAACAGGCAGCGGTGGTGCACGCCTTTAATCCCAGCACTCAGGAGGCAGAGCCAGGAGGATCTCTGTGAGTTTGAGGCCAGCCTGGTCTACAGAGTGAGTTCCAGGACAGGTACCAAAACTACACAGAGAAACCCTGTTTTGAAAAACCAAAAAATAAAAGAAAGAAAAGAAAAAAAAACAAGAAACAAGTAACTTAAAAATAGCAGCAGTTACTCATAAAGATCTCAAGTTGAGAAACTTTTAAGAGTGTATAAGTAATTTTGGGTATGATAGCAAATGTCTATAATCCCAGCACTCGAGGCAGAAGCCAGGCCAGGCAGGCCCCTGTCCTAGAAAAATAAATAAAAGAGGGTATATGTGTATTTTGAGGTTTTTAGTGTGTGAGTTTTGCACACATTGTTCCTACTCTTCAATTGATCTGGGATCATCTAGGGTCAGGACCAGATGGTGGATGTCTCAGGCTTTGAAGACTGGTCCCTGTTGTTGCTCCTGTCTTCTCTGCTGCAGATGGTAAATGCTGCTAGATGGAGGGGTCTCCAGTGTAACCGCTGATTATAAAATAAATGGTAGGTTTCCCCTGTAGGCTGTTGTTGACTGAGACCTGTTCTAAGCAACCCTATCCCATTTCCCACTCTAGAACCTTGAGGTCAAGAGACATGAACTAACTTAAGTGATAAATGTTCTCTCTCTCTCTCTTTTTTTTTTTTTTTTTTGGTTCTAATTTCTAATAGCTATGTGTCCTAAGTGTTTTCAGCTGGCTCAGGATTCGGGTTAGTTCGTAAAAAGAGAACTGTCGTTTGGTGCGGTCAGTTTCCTGCTCTGCTGGTGCCCATAGCTGAGAAGGCTTTGTGTTTACTGTCTGTGCTTAGCCTGTGCCGAGATCAGCAGTTTGTACCTCATTGATTGAGCAGCTGTCTGCTGGCTGTGTGACAAAGCAGCTTCTCACCAGTTCTGTTCACCCATGTCACCTTTTGTGTCTTATTTCACTTAGTCAGGAAAGTCTGGCCAGGTGAGCAGCCTGTGCTGCTTGTCCAGCAGCGTTTGCATCCAGTTGGAGGATCTGTCTTCTGGAGGAGCTGATGTCCTATCGGGGTGTTTGGGAACTGCCAGTCTGAGTCTCTTGTGATAGTGGTGTGCTTGATGTAGGGGAGTGGGGGAGCAGAAGGGTTTCTTTCCTGTGGAACTTTCTGCAACTGTAGTGTGGCCCTCTGCCTAGGTCTTTTCCAAAGCACTTCACCAGCTGCCACAGATACCCAAAGAGCCTGGCACTGTGCAGCTCTCAGGAAGCTACATTTGAAGACAGTTACGGTGTGATGACCTTTGATGTTCCTTCTTGTGCATCAGCCTCCAGCCTACCCACAGCCCTAAGGGTAGTTCCCTAGCTCTTCTCTCTTGTGCAGCGTCACCAGGGAAGGTACCCTTTATACCTAGTCCTTAACCATCGTAGTGGGCCAAGGGCTTCTAGCCTCCTGTCTCGTTAGAGCCTTTTTCTGTGTTTCTCTTTTAAGCAAATGTTAAATTTAAAAGACATGGGTCTTAGCCTGGGTGATGGTGGTGCGCACCTTTAATTCCATCACTCGGGAGGCAGAGGCAGGTGGACCTCTTGTGAGTTTGAGTCCAGCCTGGTGTACAGAGTGATTTCCAGGACATTCAGGGCTACACAGAGAAACTCCATCTCAAAAACCAAAAAAAAAAAAAAAAAAAAGACAGTCTTACTGTGCAGCCCTGTTTGGCCTAGAATTCTAGCCTTGAGCTTAGAGATCTGCCTGCCTCTGCCTCTTGAGTGCTGGGATTGAATTCATGCACCACCACTCCTGTGCTCAGCAAACATTTAAAGGAAAAAAAAAAGGGTTATCTATCTTCATAATTCTTCTTCTTTTTCTTCCCACTCCCTTTTGAGCCTTCTCCTCAGGAAGCTTTGGTCAGGATCTTTCTCTCTGACAGAGCTTAGTGCAGCCTTCAGGCTGACAGAGCTACATGCTTCCTGTTCCTGTTTGTCTCTGATTTTTTGAGACAAAGTTTTACTCTATAGCCCAGGCTGAATTTGAACTCAGGATCTTATTTCCTCCGCTTCTCAGTGCTGGGATGACAGCATGCACCCATCTCACCCCCCCCCCCCCCCCCATACCACTCTGCGGGCTTTCCTTTTTTCTGTGACCTCTCACCAAGATGTCATCTTGGGCTTCTTTATCTGTTCTCATTTTCTGGTTTATCTAGTCCTATGGTTCTGGTGGTGTTCATTACAAAAGCCTTTACTAGTTTGGTGTCCTACCCCTGTAATCCCAGCACCTGGGAGGCAGAGGCAGGTAGATTTCTGAGTTCAAAGACAGCCAGGGCTACACAGAGAAGCTGTCTTAAAAAAAAAAAAAAAAAAAGTCTTTACAAAATTAGTGACTCTAGAGGCTGAGGATGCAGCTCTGTTGGTAGAATGCCTGCTTAATATGCACAAAGCCCTGGATTCGTAAACTACGTATCATGTACAGGCTTTGAGTAGCACTGGGAATGTGGAGACAGGAGAATGGGAAGTTCAAGGTCTGTCTTGACTACGTAGGAAGGTCTGTTTCAGCCTTCATTATTTGATGCCCTGGATGAAAGTAACCAGACTTGCATAGGGTAACTAGTTCATACCTGTCTGTTGACTAGTAATTGTCTCAGACAGCTCCAGAATTGAAATCCATTTGTTCCATGTTTCACTGAGTAGTTCCTCTGTTCTTTCCCTCAGGCAAAACAAAAATAAAAACCTTTAACAATTTTTCTTATCTAAATATGTTTTTTTCCATCCCGTTATCCAGGCTTCAACAGATCTTTAGGTTTTACTTTGCTGTTCTTCACAATCTGCCCCCTCCTCCTACTCTGTGAACTGTGATTTGACAGTAATTAGAACAGTAGTCTACATTTTGGATGTTAACAAACCCTTGTGTGTCTAGGTCTGAGGAAAAGAGAATTTTGCCCGTTGGTCAGTAGAGTCAAGGCATGAACAAAGTCCATTGTTTAGCTTTGACGTAATTGTGGTCAGCCTGTTTGAGGGGCAGGAATAGGGTGAGGGGGCCAGGTAGGAGGGAGGTGTAGCCTTAGAAGTGTGCAGGAAATGGAACTCAGCTTGGAATTTGGTTCTTCTTCTTGAGAGGATGTTGTCTTCTCTGCTGTCTTTTGTTAAAGCTCTTGCCTTAAGGGCTTGTAGGGAGCCTAGCCAGTGGCCTGCAATCTGTGGCTCTTCGACCAAACCAAAAGCCCAGAAAGACAGTCACAGGTGTCGGCCATGGGCCCCAGGACAAGGTTTGGTTTTTTTTTTTTTTTTTTTTTTTTTGAAAGCAGCGCTGTAACCCAGGTTGTGTTTGAGAAAGATATTCCTGGTATTGCTCTCCAGGAATTGGGCACTGAGCTGTTTCCATTTAGATTTTTTCTTTTTGGATGTTTAGAGATACTACATATTTTAGGGATAATTGCTTGACTACTTTAGTATCTGGAGGAGAGAGATTGAGAATGCTTTCTAGGTTTGTGATGGCTTAGGCCTATATCCCATGGATCAGGAGGCAGAAGCAGGGGGATCTGACCTTCAGGTCAGCCTGGGCCACAGAGTCACGACCCTATTTCGGAAGATGAGTCCTTAGCAGTTTGCTTTGATTTCCCCAGGAGCTTGTTAAGGGTACCGCACCATTGCAGGCCTGTAGTGTTTGACAAAATAACTGACTGCTTCTCATTTTGTTCTGATCCCTTAGGAACGCCTTTTTACCCAAGTCAGCCAGTGTATCAGTCAGCACCTATCATAGTGCCTACGCAGCAACAGCCCCCTCCAGCCAAGAGAGAGAAAAAAACTGTAAGAGATCTTCATTGATTTGTCGTAAATTGGGGCATATAATCATTTCTCAAATAAGCATATCCAATCATCATTAACGTCAGTTTACAAAGGTGACTGTGCCATTTCTTCCTCCCGCTTGTATGGCTACCTCTCACTCAGCCTGGAGTGTTTCTATGGGCACTTGGCTGGAAACTGCATCCCTCTTCCTTCAGCGTCACCTTTTCCCAGCTGGGCAGACTGCATGTTGGAGTACACCTCTGGCTCGTTTCTCAGCTCCTGACTCCTGTACTGCAGTGCTGAGCAAAAGTTTGAACTGCCCGAAGGAAACAGTAATGCCAAAGTAAAAGGAGCCAAAATCCTAAAGACTCACAAGGAGGGAAAAACCTTTGGAAGACAGAGACACCAACTAGATTTAGTAAATACACTTATTTACAGTACATTGTAAGGGCAGTGCCTCTGTCTAGTAAGACAGGAGCCTAGGAGCACAGTGACGTGAAATTGGAATTCCGGAATGTTCTGTTGGAGACTGGCTTCCAGTCTTACCCAGCAGAACATACACAGTAGGTGATGCTGATAGTCAACAATGCCCACATCTGCACAGGAGGACATGGAGCTCCTAGAACTCCTGAAGGATTCACGTTTGGTGCTTTGCCTAGAAACAAATGACTTATGAACATGTCCCAGTAACAGAACGCTCCAGTTTAGCGTGACACTGCAGGCAGGAAATGGGGCTTCAAAGGGTTAAGTCAGTATCATAAAGTTGACTGAATGGCGGTCTGCAATGCAGGAAGAAATGATGCTAACAAAAATAGAAGGTAGTGATGATAAATGTCCCTGATAAGAAAATTGAAAGCTGGATGTGGCAGCACGCACTTGTTATCCAAACATTGGGGAGGCTGAGTCAGGAGGATTGACCAAGTTCGAGACCAGCCTGGGCTACATAGTGAGTTTAAGGCCAGCCTGGGCTACATTGAAACAAAAGGTCTGATAATGAACAGATACGTCCCTGTAGTCTTCTAGATATTCTGATGCCTTTTGATAGTGAAGTCTCTGAAGTTTTCAAGAAACCAGTTTATCTTACTAAGCTGTGCAGTTAATACACTTCAGAAGGGAACCTACTGCCCTCACCACTGTCCCAGCTCTGAGGTCCTGGACCCAGGAACTCCATCCTCATTACAGCACCATCCTCTTTGACATCTGTAAGCATGAAGAGCACTTGGAAGTTCAAACAGGAAGCATGAGCCACTGTGCTGTGTTCCGTTTCTAACTTAGTGATCCTCTGTCAGTACATTTCGGTCTGCCTCATCCTTCCTAGTGGTATTTTGATAATTTAACTGTAAAGATGTAGGATATAACATTGAACTGTTCTGTTCACAATTAGCCTGAGTGATGGGTCTAGACGTTTACTCGGAAAAAGCAACAGTTCAGCCAGCATCCTTATAGAAGTGCACATAGTGTAAAGAGCTGATGTGGCCAGCATCCTTAAGATGTGCACATAGTGTACAGAGCACCCTGCAGCCAGCATCCTTATAAAAGTATACAAAGTTATGGGCAAGTAAGGTCCCACTACGAAGTCATAGCAATTGTATATATTTTGCTGGTGAACTTCAGAGGACCATTTAGAGCATTTAAAACCTACTCAGGAGCTTTGTTATTCCTGAGCTATCTCTGGCTCTCCTTGCTATTAAGAAGTATAAGTAAGTCAATGTGTTTGGCATGGCACTCTTACGCAAGCATAGGTATTTTACTTTTTTGACCTAGAAATTCAGTCAGCTCAGTCCTACTTTCCTTGTTATTACATTTAGATCTTGTTGTGCTTGTTGCCTACATGTGTTGGAAATGACCCTATATGGTTCTGTCATTGAAGTGCAGTCCTGTGAGGAGGTTAACACATTTGATAGTTGTTTTCACGTGTCCCTTTAATTCCTCGTCTAAATCTGGTACACAGACCCTAGGTTTATACTTACCATTTTATTTAACTTTGTAGATAAGAATTCGAGATCCAAATCAGGGAGGTAAAGACATAACAGAGGAGATTATGTCTGGAGGTGGCAGCAGAAACCCTACTCCACCTATAGGAAGACCCACATCCACACCCACTCCTCCTCAGGTAAGTAGAGTGAGCATGGTGGTGGGTGCTGGGCACGTGTTCACTAACCTCTACTGGCTCTCTCTTCCTGTAGCCACTTCTCTGCTGACCACTCTGTCAGTTGTCTCATAGCCTGAAGATCGCTAAGACAGACACGTTTCTCTTTCAAGTGGCTTTCAGGTATTATTGGTGATGTTTCTGTGTATTGGCTTCACATTCAGAGCACTGGTGCTGCCACTCTTCATGATATCCAAAGGAGCTGTTTTCGTGTGGAAACCACCTCAATGACTGAGCATTTTATGAGTTCACTCTAGAGCCTTGGGAGAAAAAGCTGTGGAATAGCGTGATGAGACATTGGAATCGAAGCCTGCTATGCTTCAGATGATTGCCTCTGTTAGAGTGAGTTTGCATGGATCTCACTGGTCAAGACCTCCACAGACAAGCTGTTTGTATAGATTTTACCAGTTCTGGTTATTCACAAGAGCTGTACGTAAGTTTTGTTGGGACTGGTAAAGAATGTGGCTATGGTCTTGGAAGAAATCCAAGCATTCCAGGAGGAGCTAGTTTTTTTGTTTGTTTGTTTGTTTTTAGCAAACTGTAACTTGTAATGAAAAATAGGTTTCCCAAATGTGAAACTATTTCGTTGCTGGGTAACTTTCCAGTTTGCTCAGTTGCCTAGAGTTCGACAGAAGCAGTTGTTAAGGGCATGGTTTGCTTTTCCGCTGTGGCTGGAAGGTGAGAATCTCCAGAACCAATGTACAAACAGGTTGATACAGAAGACATGTCAGAATAGTGAACCACTAACTTGATTATAGTCATAGAAAGAAGTACATGGAAGAAGTACACTTAAATATTGAGGGTGATGATGGCTAGTTTGATTTAGAACCCTTATAAACACATGGACTTGAGTCAGCTTGAAGTGGGCTTTGTGGTGTAATGGTTTATTTCACCTGGAAATGATGATCTTCCCTGGATGATGGTTTGTCTCAGTCCCCATTTCAGAGAAGAGAAGAATATGTGGCCACCTAGATAAGAGAGTTTCAAGATTGTTATAGAACTTCTTTTTTAAAAAATTGTCCTCAATGAACATTCCCAGTCTGAAGGATTAAGAGTGTGGTTTCTTCTCTAGAATTGAACATGCAATAGGGAGAGTTTCTAATTTGAAATGACCTATCAGGATGGTCTGTTAGACGTGTCTAACATGTCTAGCTAACACTATAGCAAAGTTTGCAGTTGGTTGATCAGGACATTCATATTTGAGTATGTTTTCAAACGTCAGTTAAAATAGGGTATAGTTGACAATGCTTATCATTTGTCTTTAAATTCCCAACTTGAAAGTCGATTTCCTTTTGCATTTAAATTCTTGGTGTAAGGTGTGTCTGGTTAGTTTTTGTTGTTCAGGTTTTTTTTTTTTTTAAGATTTATTTTTATTTTTAATCATGGATGTGTGTATGTGTTTGTGTGAATATCTGATTTGGGTATGGGTACCCTTAGAGGCCAGAAGATGGTACCCCCTGGAACTGGAGTTAAAAGCTGCAGTAAGCTTCCTGATGTGGGTGTTGGGAACCTGACTCAGGTCTTGTGCTAGACCAGTGAGTGCTTTGGATAGTGGAGTCATCTCTCCATCCGACATGTTCCTGTTTTTTACTCTTGCAAGTGTGACCCTGTGCTTTTCTAGCTCTTCTTCAGTCCTCCCTCTTTTCCCGAGACCTTGGGCATGAGCACAGGTGATGGTGTCCGTGTGTCATGACACGCATTGACTCCAGTTGGTGCTGGTAGAGACATGCACTCAGGGACCGCAATGGGAGTGCTTCTCTTGGAGGATTGTCTCGTCTGTGTCACATGAATGTCTTTTGGATAAGTGACATGCATTTGAATCCACACATAGAAATCTTGTCGTTGTGTACGCATGGAGTTTGTGGGATGGATACATAACTTTTTAATATATGTGTATTTTTCCTCATGAGAAAAACAGCAGCAGAAGAATGACAATTCCTGGCTTCGTTTCTGGGAAGTCATAGAAAGTTGTGCACTGGGACTGACCTTGTTATGTTGTGCTAAAATATATTGACTCCATGTATGAGAAGCTGGTCTGCTATTTTCCTTAAGGCTGCAAGTTCTGATGTTGGCATTGAATTCTTTTACCAGAAAGAACAATGCTGACCAACACAAGCCCTCAACATTGAGCCTAGAGAATACACAACTGGACACAATTCCAGATCCACCTCTTTCCTTTTCCTTTTTTTTTTTTTTTTTTTTTTGAGAAAGGGTCTCACTGTGTAGCTCTGGTTGTCCTGGAACTCACTATGTAGACCAGGGTGGTTCTCGAACTCACAAAGAGCTGCCTGCTTTTGCCTACCAAGATCGGGGGTTAAAGGTGTGCACTGTCACACCCCTCCTTTATTTAGATCCATCTTGAATGACTTTATGGCTTAAGTACTGTTGTGGGGACAGCCTTCTGTGTCACAGCGCAGTGCCGAGAGTCTTTTTGGTCTCACAGTATACCCTCTTCTGTTTCCATTTTGTCAGTTAGGGTCCCTTTGCTCTGTCCAGATAAAATTGTAGGTAGGTGAGCTGGTTCTGGCAGTCTGTTTCCCTGGGTGATTGAGAGCAGGTGGCGCCCTCTAGCGTTAACAGTCTTATGCAGGCCTAGGAAGTTGGGATTCCTGTACCCTTGATGCAGCCAGTGTTAGGGCTCTTGTTTAGGCCTTGTCTGTCCGGATCCCTTAGCCCTTAGCAGCAGTGTTAGAACTCTTAAAGACCTAACAGCTCTCTGGAACTCTCCTGGTGAGCAGGTTCCACAGTCCCTGTGTTCCCTCAGCCACCTTCATCCTTCCAACTTGGTCTTTTGCCCTCCCATGCCATCTTCCTTAAACCTTCTCCTGTCCTGCCTATTCCTGAACCACTCAGCAGCTTTTTCTGTCACTGTCAAGCAGCCATGGCTGCCTGGCCTCTTGTGCTGCATAGCCTGCTGCCTGTTCATCTCTCAGTGACATTCTTGCTAACATTCTCGGCTATTGAAGACATCTTACTATTTCTTTTTGTCTTGTGAGCTCAGCCCACACAGCTGAAAGTAGGCAAGGTACAACTTCTGAAGCCTTTTAGTGGACCTCCCGCCACGTCACTGGAAAGGATAACACTTGAAAGCATCCCCTGCAAACTCACTACTTGAGCCTGATCAGCCTGCTTAAATAGCCAGAGGAGAAGTGTTTGAGTCGATTACAACTCGCCTTGCATGCAAACAAAGGTTTATGTCTATTCCAATCACAGCCTTGCCTCCTTAACATCCGTTACAGTAGCCTTTCTGCTAGGCCAGCAAGTGAAGTGCTCCCCTTGTGTCCAGATGGAAATGGCTGCAGGGTCATCTGGAATCCAGTAAGGTCTGTGCTAGCACAAACTGTCAACTGAAGCAGACCTGGTTGGCTGTGTCTTCAAGAGCTGGGGCCATGATCTGTAGCTGTGTAGGGTGTCATCGTCGTCGTCGTCGTCGTCGTCGTCGTCGTCGTCTCCCCCCCCCCCCCCCCCCCCGAATTCATGGAGTGTTCCTAATGGCCACTGCTGACATAAAGCTTGTCTGCCAGGCTCTTGAACTGACAGCCCATTAGCTCAAGGTTGTCAGGATAGCAAAGGAGTGTCTATAGCTCCTATCTAGGGAGTCTACTAATTATCTCTGCTTATTTATCAGAAGGAGTGCTTCCAGCACTAACTTAAATCTCTTACTACCAAGAGTGGCTGTAACTTGTTTTCTTGGTCTTTTCTGAAGTAAGGTCTCATATGTAGCCCTGACTGGCCTCAGACACATAGCAGTCCTTCTACGCAGTCTCCTGAGCAACAGCATGGCAGACATGTCCACTCACCCACAAGAAACTGTAACAGTGCTTTAATCCTGTTTGGCATCTGGCCAGCGCGCCAAGATAGATGGGAGCCATCAGCTCTCTCTTAAGCCAGACACAGTTGCGTGTGCTGCCATAGCAAAGCCAGTTACTGGCATCTAGGCCCTCCGTGCTCTGTGTTCAGGAGTTGTACAGCAGAGCATGGACTTCAGAGGGGCAGATCGCAGAGACCTCTCACTCTGGTTTAGTGAGATACTGTGAAGGACTCCTGGAGGTTGGGGAAGGAGAAACAGACTCCTCAAGACAAGCTTTGCTGTTTGTGGTAAAATATAATGTAGGAGTGTATGTGGGGGAGTTTGGCAAATAGTTGAGTGCTGTAATTTTTCCCCTGATGTGGTCTCGAAGCCTCTCTATTAAGGATGATAACAGGATCACAATTTGAGTTGAGTCTGTGGGTCAGCTGAGTGAACCCAAAATAGTTGAATCAAAACACACATTGCTCATGGATCCTGTAGGTATCAGGAATCCTGTTAGTAGATGACATAAGTAGAAAGTCATCAAAGAGCTCCACCGGTGGATGGAGTGAGGAAGAAAGACAGAAGGTGAGAAGATTAGACCATGCCTTCCATAATGGCCATGGGTGTTCTCTGGTAGGCATCCCCATGGGGTGCACCCGAGCAAAGAAGGCTCCGGTGCAGGAGGAAGTTCTTTTCCTGTCTTGGATTGTGTTATCATCATGGATGTGTTGGCTTTTCTATCAGTGAGATGAGGACCCTGAGGCCTGCGTGATAAACAGCCACACATGGGCCGGGCGGTGGCAGCGCACGCCTTTAATCCCAGCACTCGGGAGGCAGAGCCAGGCGGATCTCTGTGAGTTCGAGGCCAGCCTGGGCTACCAAGTGAGTTCCAGGAAAAGGCGCAAAGCTACACAGAGAAACCCTGTCTCGAAAAACCAAAACAAAAAACAAAACAAAAAACAAAAAAAAACAGCCACACATGGAAGTTAACTGGGCAAAGCTTACAGGGTGTGAGTGGAACTCAGGCCTGTTTCATTGGCGAGCATCAGTGATACCAGCTAAGAATTGATAGAGGGCAATGAGTTTGGGGTACAGAGGACAAAGGGGATTTTCACTGCTGCTGATCTGTCATATAGCGTCACTCGAACTTCATACTGTCTTCCTTAGTAAATTCTTAAATGACTTCTTCTGTGACTCTGCAGATTCTGTGTCACACGTGTAAAAAGTATGCTTCCTGTGACTATGGGCCAGAGCATATGGTTGTCATGTGTGAGTGTAGACGCATGGACAGCAGTAGGGCAGCAGAATGGGTGGTGCTGGTCTCTACTCTGCTGTGACCTTACATTGACCTTGCATGAGAATGTTACTCCTTTTCACCTGTGAAACAAAGATGCTACTCTCAGAGTCCCTGTTGAACTATTACAATGGGAAAGAAGAAATGTCGTTACTTCCCCTTTTCCCTAGCAAGTCACTTGGCCATTCATGCCCAAGGGATGCTCCTCTCCCCAGAATTGCCAGCTGCCCAGCACCTGTCCTCTGAAAAGAAACAGAGGACACTGGATAGGTAGGATTTTAAAGATGTCCATGTCCAATGGAATAGCTAGTATATCACAAATTCCTTTAATAAAACGTTGTATTTTATTTATTTTTAAAAATGATTTCATGTGTATGAGCGTTTGCCTACATGTATATATGTGTACTATGTCGTGTCTGATGCCTAATGGAGGCCAGAACAGGTGTTGGATCCCCTGGAACTGGAGTTAGAGATGGCTATGAGCCGCCATGTGGGTGTGCAGGAATTGAACCTGGGTCCTCTACAATAGCAACATGTGTCCTTAAGTGCTAAACCAATTCTCCAGCCCCAAAATACATTTTTAAAAATGCTCTATATTATTCCCTCTCACCCTTCACCCTCTCCTTCCTCTTCTTTCTCATCCCTTTCAGGATCACCCTTAGAGTAGAGCAAAGCTAACACTTGGGAAAGGGTCAGGGCAAGGGTGGGAACTGGATTGCTGGCACATCTGGAAAGATAAGTCCTCTTCTGTAGCCTGGGGAATTGCCAAAGCCAGAAGGCTAGTTGCCCTTTTCAGAACTACTCTACACAGGCCTCTGGGAAATGGAAGTCTGTAACCATTTGTTGCTAAGTCATTTTATGCTTTAATAGTTAATTGCTTCCTCTTGTTGACTTGGAGGCATAGGCATGCTGCTGTTTGAGTTATTAGTGTATAAACTGCAGTGAGGAGGGAAGATCTTGCATGTACAGTTTGGAGGCAGAACAATATAAAAAGTCTTGTCTTCACTTTTAAAATTACCATCTTGTCATCCGTGTCATTGGTACTGGTGAATTGATCACTCTCTTCTGGGAAGCATATTGTCCTGGTTGTTAATTGTGACTGACTGCAGTAAAACAGGAGCTATGAAGTTGAACCACATTGTTCTTCTCTTTAATACAGTAGTGTTCGTACCAACCCTTGAATTAAATGTGGTACTGGTCAGTAGTGTGGCAAGCCTTGTTGACTACGCTGGCGTGCATTCTTTGTGCTTAAATGATGTTATTGTGACCAGTGCCTGTTATTTGGTGTAAAGTGTACCCAAGAAATGAACTTCACTTGGCTGTTTTTGGTAAAATATCTAATTTTAAAAATACAACTTCAGTTTTCCTGTTTTCTTAAAGCAATCAGGAAACTCCACTGACTTCAGGCCACTTCCTCACACTGCTATGCAGAAGCGTGCTTTAGGTTAGTTACATAAACCATTCATCTTGTTCGATTTTGTTTTCCTACTTATGTAAACTAAAGTTCATCAAATTCTGAGTTTGCCTCTGCTTTTAGAGTGTGAGGCTTCACCTTACATGCCCTCTGGTCTGTGGAATCATAGCAGTAAGAAAGCAGATCTGTGGTAGTGGCATGTGTACAGTTCTGTCCTCTTCTACCTGCTTTAAAAATGTCAGGCAGTGAGCAGTGTACCATTCAGAAACTGATGCCCATAGATGTGAAGAATCAGCATCTTAGATCTGTCCTTTATGATAAGTCTACAAAATTAAAACAGCTTACTTGGGCATATGCACATGCCCTTAATCCCAGAGCTTATAGAATCAGGAAGATCATTCTCAGTTATCTAGTGAGTTTGAGGCCAACCTGAGATACATACGACCTGTCTTTCAAAAAAAAAGCAGGAACAAAAAATACGATTTTAAGTTTGTTCATCTACCGGGAGTCATGACCCAGGTCTTGAGTTCCCATGGCGTCTTTTCAGACCTCTTTCACTGCATGTGTATGTAGGAATGCATTTGCATACGTTTCATACATTTGGGTTTGTGTAAGCTATTTTGTAACTAGCATCTTTTTGGTTTTTCAAGACAGGATTTGTCTATGTAGTCTTGGTTGTCCTAGAACTCACACTGTAGACCAGGCTGGCCTCAAACTCCCAGATATCTACCTGCCTCTTCTTCCCAAGTGCTGGGATTAAAGGCGTGTGCCACTGCCCAGCCTACATTATCTATCTTTTATACACTTGTTTGGGGGGTAATATTTGAGTTATTTGCAAGAGCCCTTTTATATGTTAAAGACATCTCTTGACATACATGGCTTAGTTTGTTTTTTGCTGTTGAAACAGAATACTATAGACTGGATAGTTTATAAACCATAGAAGTCTGTTTGACTTGTGATTGTGAAGGCAGTGAGGTCCAAGAGTGTTTGCTTCTGGCTTAGTCCTTCCTACTGTATCATTCCATGGCAGAAGGTGAATGGAAAGTAATAGGTTTTCTGCCATGTGTTGTCATGCCTCCCCCCCCCCCCACTCCCCCACCCAATAAGTTCTCCTCCAAAGCAGTAAGCCAGGTCAAGCTGAAATGAAACAGTATGACAACAGGTATATTGAACAAAGCAACTCCCATGTGGGTTCTCTGATCTCAGAGAGAGAGGCCAGAGAAGTCAAGCATCCAGGCCAGGGCAGGAAAGTTTTATAGATTGTAGGTGAGGGGTGATGACCCGTCTACTACAATCTGAGTTTGTGCTCAAGTATGGTCAAAAGCTGAGCATGCTTAGGCAGGATTTGGGTGGCTTATAACTTCAGGGGCAGAAGCTGCAATGAGCCGCCAAGAATGCAGAACTGGCTTTTTGGTGCCTTTCCTTTGTTTGGAGACTAAGCGGGTGGGGTTTGGAGGGAGAAGGGGAATGGGGCTTCCAGGACTATTCAGGGGCAAGCCTGAGGTGCCAACCAAACAGTCAGTAAGAGTATCTGAGTGCTGGCAGTCCTGAAGGTAGAGTGCTGTTATAACAGACTCACTAGTTTGTTTTCTGTATGTATATTTTTTAAAATTCTTTGGGGGGCCTGTCACCCAACTCCCAAATAAATACATGGAGACTTATTTTTTTCTTTCTTTTCTTTTTTTTCTATTATCAGCTCGATACAGTACAAATTCTTATCCTAATAGTAAAATGTTTCACTGAGGCTTGCCCAGTGATTGAGTAAAACCAAAACTTATTATAAGCCACAGTCGTCCTAGGGTCCCCCCTGCTATGTAGCCTCCCTGGATCTGTGGGTTGCAGTCTGATTTTTCTTTGCTTTATATCTAGTATCCACTTATGAGTGAGTACATACCATGTTTGTCCTTCTGGGTTTGGGTTACCTCACTCAACTCAGGATGATATTTTCTAGTTCCATCCATTTGCCTGCAAATTGGAGACTTACTTACGAATTTCTGGCCTTATTTCTAGCCAGCTTTTCTAACTTAAATTATCCCATTTCTCTTTAACTATGTTTTGCCTCTAGGTTCTTTATTCTGTATATCTTTCTTTCCTTCTTACTCCGTGGCTGGCTGTGTGACTGGGTGTCTGGCCAGTCACCTTTCCTTCTCCTTTTCTTGTGCCTTGCTCTTTTTTTTTTTTTTTTAAGACTAGATTCTTTTCCTCCTATTTATTCTCTTTGCCTGCCAGCCTTGCTTATTTATTCTCCTTCTTAGCTATTGGCCATTCAGCTTTTTATTAGACCATCAGGTTAAATCTTAGGCAAAGTAACACAGATTCGCAGTTAAACAAATGCACCATAAAAGTATGCAACACATCTTTGCATCATTAAACAAATACTCCACAGCATAAATGAATGTAAAACATCTCAATATTCCACAACAGTTCTGGGTTTTTTTGTTGTTGTTTGTTTTGTTTTTGATTTTGGTAGGAGACAGGCTCTCATTATGTAGCCGCGTCTGACCAGCCCGGCCTGAAACTCAGAGAGATGCTAGGACTAAGGGTAGTTGCCATCACACCCATTGGACCCTGATAGACCCACTCTTCACACTTGAATACATTCGGGAGCCCTCATGACATAATCTCCCAGTCAGGCCGTACTCCACTACATTGGAGCATTGACAGTTATAGCAGCAAACTTAACAGACAGGAACTGTAGCAATGGTACCTTTCTCCTATATGGTAGTCATCTCTTAACTTCATTAATTGTTCTTTTTGATACATAGAAGCTTTTAAATTTATATTATATTCTCAAATTTGTAGCATTTCTTGTTTTGGGTTTGTTTAAGGCCAGGTCTCACTATGTTCCTGTGGATGGCCTTGAACTCACAGAGATACTTCATCTTTGCCTCATGAGTGCTGGGATTACAAAGGTGTGTGACACCACACTGGGCAGTCTAGATTTTCCTCAGTGATTTGTGTTTGGGAGCTCTGCTCTGACCAGACCCCTCCCTGCCCCTTCTAAGATCGCAGAGATACTGTCATAGTTCCAGTCCTCGGGTCTGTAATGCTGCTGAGAGTTAGCCTGTTGCTCATTGTCCTTTACTGCTGCTCTCATTAGTCACTGTGGCCGCTCCCAGGTGAGGAGGTGATTAGTTGTGCCGTTCCATATTGCATTAGCGGCAGTTCATAAGAGTTCGGGGTTCCTTGGTGAGGTAGTTTGAAAGAAAATGACCTCTAAAGGGAGTGGCACTGTTAGGAGGAGATGAGGTCTTGGTGGAGGAAGTGTATCGCTGTGGAGGCGTGCTTTGAGGTCTCATAATAGGCTCAAGCCATGCCCAGTGAGACAGTCTACTTCCTGTGGCCTGCATATCAACATGTAGCAGTTAGTTCTCCAGCACCATGTCTGCCTGCATGCCTCCATGCTCTCCTCTAGGATGATAATGGACTGAACCTCTGAAACTCTAAGCCACCTACCTCAATTAAGTGTTCTCCTTTTTAAGAGTTACTGTGGTCATGGCGTCTCTTCACCACAGTGGAAACAAACCCTGACTGAGACACTTAGCCAACTTTGTACTTCGTCTCTATAATGTAGTGTGCTATAGCATTTCGAGGTCAACAATTGAATCCGTCCTCTTTTTCTCCCTACGGCCATACATAAGAGAAATGGAATCTTCCTGTCTTCCTGCTCACCCCTGTGTCTTCATAGAGCAAGCCCTTCTAGCATCTCGTATGTACTGAGTGGCTAAGGCCTGTCAGGTTCCTTCCTATATGTAGGTAAACTTCCCTGAGCCCCTCAGCACCACATAGACTGCTTCCTTCATACTACAGCATTAACCTTATGATGTGTCTGTTTACGCTCCCCTCCAGTTGACCCTCTGTGAGGAGTCAGAATTCATTTTTACTTTTAAAATTCTAAATACTTACTTTGTATATGTGAGTGGTTGTATGTATGTATTTGTACTTTGTGCCCACTCGCTGTCTGTGGAGGCCAAAAGAGAGCATCAGATCCCCTGGGACTGAAATTACAGGCCATTGATAGCCACCATGTGGGCCCTGGGAACAACCCAGGTCCTCATTAAGAGCCGCTAGGATTTTAACAGCTGAGCTCTTGGAGTGAGTTTTTAAAGCAGAATTCTGATTGTGTCATGTTGCTGGGAAAGTCCATTCCTCTCTTCCCCATTGCTCTGGAGATGAAAATCTAAACCCTAGGTGTAGCCTCTGGGTCCTGTTGTGCTCTGACTCGCTTGCCTCCTCTTCCATTAGCTTGCTGCCGCTTCCAGGTTTCCTCTCGTTCCCATACGAGCTGACCATTCACTTGATAATCTTCTGCTCAGAGCCTTTATATGAGCTTCTCTTTGGCCCAGAATTCTTCTTCCTGCACTTCCTCCCTAGGCCTCCCAGCACCTCCCATTCCCATTTCCACCTCCACTCAGCCTTCCATCACTTCTGAGATGTAGCCTCTCAGACAGTAAGACCCTGATTGTGCTGTCTGTGAACTGCTTAGCCCTCCAATATCACATTATGCCAGGTGAATTCTAGCGATTATTTTTGGGCTTTTTATGTTGTTTTTTTCCCCCTTTGACCAGATATTTATGGAGCATTTGTCTGTAGCTAGAGTTTTTCTGGTCCTGCCTGGCCCACAGTCAGGACAAATCTCTCTAACCCGCTAGTCCCACAGCGGCTCAGACCCAACCAAGTAAACACACAGAGACTTATATTGCTCACAAACTGTATGGCCATGGCAGGCTTCTTGTTATCTACTTCTTCTATCTTAAATTAACCCATTTCTATTAATCTATACTTTGCCACGTGGCTCGTGGCTTACCGGTACCTTACATCTTCCTTGTCCTGGAGGCGGCTGGCAGTGTCTGCCTTTCCCTTCCTGTTCTCTGTTCTCCTCTCTGTTAGTCCCACCAATACTTCCTGCCTGGCTACTGGCCAATCAGTGTTTTATTTATCAATCAATCATCCATAACATTTGTCTTCGTTCCCCATAGGCTCCCAGTATTTGTACATGGTGAACACATCCTGTGGGCAGTTCTGTCTCACTTATGGAAGAAGCATGTTTTCTTCCTTCCTCATGGCATCATTAAATGTGCTATTATTTGCCATTTGACTTGATATTTCTCAGTGAAGGCCGTACTTATTTATTCTCTGGATCTATATATGTTAAATATGTGAGACATTTTATATGAGGATTATTCTAAAGTTACTGAATGGGCTTTTAAGAAAATCAACTAAACTTGAAACGATAGAATATGTGACAATCTAGTGTTATCTCATTTTGGCAGTGAATGCTCTCAACTTCTTTCCTCTCACTGGTAATAGGGTGGGTACACGTTTTCTATCATGGGCTGCCTTGTCTCTGGCACTGTGAGTCAGAACATCCCAGCAGAGAAGCAGCTGTGCATGGCATGTAAATGACCAAGTGTCTGCTCCAATACAGGGGATTCATGGGCACCAACCTACAGTTTCACATATTGAAGTGTTGTTTTTTTCTGGATTTCTTCTGCCCCAGCTATTTCAAGCTGTAAGTCTTCTAACATTATAGGTAAGTGCAGACCTGGCCAGTGCACCCTGTGCTATACTTGCTAACCCCTTGCTGGAATGCTGAGGGTAGTAACCCTTTCTGAGCAGAGACAGTGGGCTTTCAAGTATTGAGAACAATTCCAGATTCTTGTTGCCTTGTCTTTATTGTTCCGAGGCAGATTCTCATTACAGTCCAGGCTGGCCTCACACCCATAGGTCATTTGTTCAGCCTCCCAAGTGCAGAAGGCAGCTCCATGCTGCCAGGCTGGCTACTTGCTTTGTCAGCAGGGAGATACACAGATGCCTTTGTCTTGTTGTCCGTTTGCTTTGTGAGAGAAGACTTACCCCCAGGCTGTGCTTGAATTTATGTAAGCCTCGGTCTCAGCCTCTGTTGATTATTGGATTATATAGGCTGAGCCCTGTACCTGGCTTAACCTGTTTTTCTGGAGTGGATTCCTCTTGTATTTAGGCCCAGGGCTTCTATTCTTTGCTTCTGGGTTCAGAAGTTTAATTGTTGACTCTTAAATCCTCATCAAGGGTGACCACCTTAGCCAGAAAGAAAAGTTATCTCCTATATGTTGTGTGTGTGTGTGTGTGTGTGTGTGTGTGTGTGTGTGTGTGTGTGTGTGTTTGTTTCCTCCTGTCCATGACAATGTGGATCTTCACAAGGTTTAGCAGGATAGAGCTTAGCACCGGCACAAATGATAAACCATTGAAGCAATGTGGGGAGATTTGCTGACTTAGCCCTGATCTTTAACTGTGTCTTTCTAGCATCTTTATTCATATTTTCATTCAAGCTGTCCTTTCAGAACATTTTTTTATTCTCACTGGTAGGGAATGTGACTGAAGTAAATGGTTAGGGGATCCTGTGAATGTGTAAATGTATTCTTGGTAGAACTCAGTTTCTTTACATGGGTCCAGATGCTCATATTAGAGTGTCAGTTTAGTGTACTTCTGACTTTTATGACTCGTTGGCTGAAACATTCCATGATTATTCATGGTTAGGAAGATGGAATACTCTTCTGTTGGGCTCATGGTGAACAAGTTGGTATTATGCTAGATTAAAACTAAGGAAGAATGGCCAGGCGGTAGTGGCACACGCCTTTAATCCCAGCACTTGAGAGGCAGAGCCAGGTGAATCTCTGTGAGTTCGAGGCCAGCCTGGGCTACCAAGTGAGTTCCAGGAAAGGCGCAAAGCTACATAGAAAAACCCTGTGTCAAACCCCCACCCCCCAAAAAAAAAACTAATGAAGAATGACATTAAAGATTTTGCTCTGTTGATACTGTCATTTTCCTAATATTATCAGGTATGAAATGTCCAAATTTTAAGTAGCATAGACCCTTTAGTGGATCTTCATACACAGCTTAACCATTGGGAGCATTTCCTCAGAGGTTGTGGGTTTACAGCTTTCCCAGTAGGTGCTTGCCCTTGGAACTCCTGCTAACTCAAGATGTCATCTCAGTCAGTGTGTTGCTATGTATGTGCATAGGTGTGCTTGTCAGTATGCATGTGTGTACCTAAGGGTATGTGGTATTTGTTAATGCATATGTTGTACATATTTTGTGAAGTTGCCATCATGTGAGTGTGCGTAGAGTTCTGAGGACAGTGTTGGGTGTTTTCTCTTGGTCAGTATCCATCTTTATCAATTTTTTTCATGTACTTTGGTCATTCTTTCCCTTCCCTCAGACCCCCCATTTTCTCTCTTCCCTATCCACCCAACTTCACTCATGTGCTCTGAGTGCTTGTGCTCTCTCTCTCTCTCTCTCTCTCTCTCTCTCTCTCTCTCTCTCTCTCTCTCTGTCTCTCTCGCACAAAAACAATAAGACAAAAAAAAAATTTAAACAAAAAAACTGCCTCCCCCTAATGGAATCCATTTGTGTTGGCCAACTACTCCTGGGCATGGGCCTGCCTTGGAGTTTTCTCAGAGTTACCTACTACCTCTGACTCTTTAAAGTCTTTGTGAATCTTCTTCCACATAGATCCATGAGAACTGAGGGAATCGCTCTGTAGACTAGGCTGGCCTTGAACTCAAGAGATCCACCTTCCTCTGCTTTCTAAATGCTGGGATTAAAAGCATGAGCCACCATATTCAACTGCCTTTATTTTTTTGAAAGGGTGGTTTTCTTGAGCCTGAAGCTCGAGGATGAGGTAAGGCTGGATGGCCAATGAGCTTTGAGGTATCCACCAGTGCCGCCAGTTCCCCTCCCCCACCACCGCCTGAGATTATAGAAATGCCTTTTAGTGCTTTTTTGACATGGGCTTTGGGGATTGAAACTCAGGTCCTCATATACGGAGACCAGGGGTCAGTGTAGGAGGTCTTCCTCCACCTCAGTTTTTGGACTTAGTCTCTCACTGATCCACTGAGCTAGGGTGGCTGACTGATGAGCTCCTGAGATCTACTTGCCTCTACCTTGTCATCCCCTACCCTTTGAGGTTTCGGGTATATGCCACTACATCCTGCTTTTACACAAGCACTCAGACAACTTTACTAATGGGTCCATTTTTCTCTCTCTGTTTAGGATGCTTGTTTCTAGGGCTGATAGGGATTAGCATGCTTGCCTATGCTGGAGACCTGGGATCCCAGCAGTGGCACAGCCAGAGAGTATACATACCCATCTCCCTAACTGGAGGCTGAGCCATGTGCTGCTTGAGTTTAGGTCTTCAGAGCCACCTGGGCAATATAGCAAGAGCCTGTTTCAGATAAGTAAACAATAGTTATTTCATTCATACTGTTTTAAGGCACTGTAGGTAGAAAGTCCTCAGTGCTTTAGAGATTTGGGGATCTAAGTCTCTGTTTACTGTCTTAAGCTGTTTATTCCTATGTCATTAACTTGGGTTTTACTTCCCAATATTCAGGGCAGTTGAAGTAGTGGGTATTTTCTTTCTTTCAAATAATCAACACATTGTGCAAATCCTTCTTTCCTGTGTGTATTTAATTGATGGTGAACACTAACTACTTTGGAGACTTTCCTCTCTCTCCATATCGGCTTTTAGCCCATAGAATTGAACAGAATCAGCATTTTTAGTTTTGGCTGTGAGGCCTTCCTAATTTCTTTCTTTCTTTTTTTAAAAATATTTATTCATTTATTCATTCGTTTGTTTATTTATTTGTTTGTTTATTTATTTATTTATTATGTATACAGCATGTATGACTAGCAGGGCAGAAGAGGGCATCAGATCTCATTACAGATGGTTGTGAGCCACTATGTGGTTGCTGGGAATTGAATTCAGGACCTCTGGGAGAGCAGTCAGTGCTCTTAACCTCTGAGCCATCTCTCCAGCCTCCTAATTTCTTATTTAACATATGTTTCCCCTGAAAATAAGAATTCAGGACAATTGTGGTAGTTCCCATTTGTTTCTATGTGATTCAAAATAAAAATAGCAACTTCATCTCTTAATATAATTTTTGTAGCCATCATTGAAAAATAATTGTGCAATGTGAACACTTTCATGTCTAATATATGTGCAAAATGGTAGCATTTTTCTCCCTTCTGATGTTTTCCCCTTTGCACATGTGCTGTGTATAAAAAGTACTGTTATTTGTTATCTATTGTAAATGATCTTTTCCATTTATAGTTCTACTTTAAGAAGTTTAAGACAGACATGAACTGAAAAAATTTTTTACTTATCTTCACGTTTAGGTGGCCCTGTTGACCTAAACATACCCTTGTCCTAATCATCCTCCATTGCTCCCTCCCCACGTAGAGCAGCAGGGCTTCTGTGGCAGTCTTTGTAGAATTTAGTGTAGGATGCTGGGGTATCAAAAGTGGGCCTTAGATCTCCAAGGAGAGACACTGCTTTCTTTCTTTTTTTTCCTTTGAGACGGGGTTTCTCTGTGTAGTTTTGGAGCCTGTCCTGGATCTCGCTCTGTAGAGACCAGGATGGCCTCGAACTCGCAGAGATCTGCCTGGCTCTGCCTCCCAAGTGCTGGGATTAAAGGTGTGCGCCACCACTGCCCGGCAACACTGCCTTCTTTTGTGGCTCTCGCTTGACCCTCAAGTACACATGCATACCTGCCTGGAATAGGATACAGATGAGTGTTGTTTGTCCTTTCTTGTGTAGTTCCGTTTCCTCTAAGTTGCACAATACAGTTTCCTCTACTTGCTTGCTCCAATTTTGTAGGCATTTTTTTAGCCCAAGACAATGGCCTAGTGTAAATGTGTTTCTTTCCTTGATTTCAAGTTCAAAGCTTCCACAAAGGATGCTGTCGTGAAGGTGGACCTGCCTTCAGCTACTTTGCACATTGCATTTCATCTGCTAGCTTAAGGGCAGCAGTAGTCATTGTGCCTTTCTACGTTGACTGTTGGAATCAGTTACTGGATTTTAAGTCTTCATGTGCTCGGTCTGCCCTGCTTTGGGCAGATGAAGTGCTTTACTTGTATTTTATAAGTGGAGCTGACCAAAACTTTTAGTCAGTCTGGGAGGACTGTCCCCCTGTGGCAGCTGTTACTGCTGGAAGTCACTGTGTGCTGGGAAGGAACGCTGGAGTGGGTGTGCAGACTCCTGTGCTCTCTTCTCTTGCTATGGTTAATAGTAATCATCTCTTTTCCTCCTCTCCCTGCTGCCTCTGTCCTTCTGTCCCATTTTTTATTCAGTTGCCCTGTGTACCCCCCCCCCCCCCACACCCTGCTTTTCTTTTAATTTTGTGACCTCTGGCTTCTCTCTGTCTCCCCTCCTTGTTTGGGTTCCATGTTGCTAGTTTTTATGTCCGCGCACGCTCATTATCACCCTTTTTTGTACTTCAAATCCCAGCAGCTGCCCAGCCAGGTCCCCGAGCACAGCCCTGTGGTATATGGGACTGTGGAGAGCGCTCATCTTGCTGCCAGCACCCCTGTCACTGCAGCTAGCGACCAGAAGCAAGGTTTGTGTATGACTGTTTCCTCCTCTGTCTTTAGTCTCTCTTGTTAAGTGCATTGCTCTTGGTATTCCGTCAGACGTCTGAGGATGACTCAGACCCTGCTTTGTAGGTGTAGTGTACTCCAGGAAACTAGGCGAAGGGGTCTTGCATTTCACCTGCCTCGCTCTTGGTATCTGTGTGTAAGTAAATGCTTGGCTGCCTTCAGCTGCTGTTGTTTGTTTTTTTAAACAAAGTTTTCATGGGGAGATTAACTAAAACACATCTCACTGTATATATTACTTTACAAGAACAGCAGAGCTTTATATTTTCACCATTCCTTGGGGATGTCGCTATTTCTTATAGAAGATAGCATGTCTCTAGGACACCCCAGTAGAGAACAGGGAATTGGAGCCCTGGAAGCAGACACAAGGCTCCAGCTTTGTCCTGCTGAGGCCTCTCACCTGGGCTTTCTGGTTTCTTCACTGGTGTGCCAGGGGCAGGGTTGTTATAAGGACAAGTCTCCACCTGCTTGGTAAATGCTAGCGATTGTTGCTGATGCAGGAATCGAACTGAGGCTCCTGGCTACTGACCAGGATCAGGAGCTGCCAGGTATTTGTTGAAAACAAATATGAATAGAATAGAAACAGGAACGTTAAAGGAAATTTCACCCTAGAAAGTGAGATGCAGTCTTTTCTTTCCTGACTAATGGATTTTAGCTTTACCTTTGCTGTGCTCAGGACTAGTTCTCATTAGGGACCAGGGAGCCCAGAGTAGCAAGTGTGTTCTGTCCTGCTTCCGGCTTCACTCTCAAGTGAGTAGAAACCATTATGTGCTAACTGCCTTTATCCAAGTCTCTTCTGCTATAGTAAGTTATTTTTAGATATATTTTTTAATCATTATTGTTTAAAAGATACTTGGAATGGTCCTTAAAATAGAAATATTTTAGCAAATGTTTTAAATTTTAACATGATTCCATTTTTATATTTTTACTTTTTAAGAGGGTTTTGTTTCACACATTAATTATACTCAAAGGTTTGAAAAATGGACTTTTAAATATATCTGATTTCAGTTTGTTTGTTCATTTGTTTCTGGGTTTGTTTAAATGAAGCCTCCCACTGAAGGCTGGAACTTGCTCCATAGTGCAAGCTGGCCTCTAGCCCTGCCTCAACCTCCTGAGTGCTAGGATTACAGAAAGGTTCCTCCACACCTTGCTGATTTCAGGGTTTTTCCACAAGATGAAAAGACACACACACACACACACACACACACACACACACACACACACCCCCATTGAGTACTGACAAGTGGCACTAAGTCTTTGATAAGATTTTAAACCAAAAGGTAAGAAATAAGCCCTTAGGGGACGGGCACGCTTCTGTAGGCTGGCCTGTCAGCCGCAGAGCTGTCTAAGGTCCACATGTTCTTAATGCTAATTTCAGGTACCAAAGCCATCAGCCTTACAGAGGCTGTTGTGGGTTTGGGAAAAACTACTTTTGGCTCTAGTGATAAAGCACTTTAAAAAACAAAAATTTGAAACAAGGGTCTGGTTTTGAAGCTCAGGTTGTTTGGGAGCTGGCTATATAACCCAAGCTGATCTCAGACTCGTGGTCTTCCTGCCCCTGCGGTTCTGGGATTGTGTAGCTGTGTGTGGCCACACCAGGTGGTAAAGCATTTGAAGCAGACCTCTCCTGTGATTTTACTCTTAGTAACAAATAATTTTTAGGAGATTTCCCTTAAAATTTTAGTGCACTGTTGTACAGATGTAACCGATTTTTATGCTAGCCATCTTAAGTACAAGTCTGTTAACTACAGCTTCCTTGCACATTTCTTCCACAGCTATGATCAGTTATAAAATCAGCCATAACACACTAGATAATGATAGTTTGGACTTGCCTGAAAAACAGCATCATTTGTAGTTGTTTTAGGAAGAAGAATGCTGAAATTTTAAAACTACATATTTTTGACATTTTCAAGAAGGGAAGATAGAGAATTCAAGAATCCCCTCAGGTTTTTTTCTTTTGCTTAGAGGAAATTTGAATTAAATTAAAAAACAAACAAAAAAACCTTTTTGGTCTGACATGTTACAGATGTGGGTGAATGGGCAAATGTTTGAGACTGCCTTGAAAATCCTGTGTTTTAAGTCTATTTTATAGTACTGACGGGCAGCTCCTTGTGATTGCGATAATCTTCATACTCCCTTCATATTTACTCAGGTATTCTCATAGATTGCCGATATGTGAAGTAATTTTTTGACTAGGTGGGTTTGTTTGTTCCTTTTTTTTTTTTTTTTTTTTTTGGTTTTTTTTTTTTTTTTTGGTTTTTCGAGACAGGGTTTCTCTGTGTAGCTTTGCGCCTTTCCTGGAACTCGCTTTGTAGACCAGGCTGGCCTTGAACTCACAGAGATCCGCCTGCCTCTGCCTCCCAGTGCTAGGATTAAAGGCGTGTGCCACCACCGCCCGGCATTTGTTCCTTTTTTATTTTGAAGCATGGTCTCATGTAGCCCAAGTTGACCTTAGGTCTCCGTGTAGTTGACAATGACCTTGAACTCATGATTTTCTGCCATATCTCCTGGGTTCTTAGATCACAGTTGTTGCAGCACCTCACCCAGTTCATGTGGTACTGAGGATGGGGCCCCAAGTACTGTATGTGCTAGGCAAGGTTTCCGCCCACTGAGCTACACCCCCAGCCTCAGAGTAGCTTTTGGAACTATTTAGTACTAGTATTTGCAGTTCAAATATTCTAGAAAGTGCTAGCTAGAGTTGAGAGTTTTTATTTTGTTCTATTTTGTTTATGCTTGCTTTTCAAACTATAAACTCCTTTTATGATAAAGAAGTATAGAGGAATGCATTTACTTAAAACAGTTGTTGTAAGTCGAATGTGCTGACACATACCTTTGGGCAGAGGCAAGCAGATCTCTGACTTTGAGGCACGTCTTGTCTATATTCATAGCCCCAGGCCTGGAGTTGCACAGAGAGACTTCCCTGTCACTGTTCTCCCTGACAGGGTCTGTGTGCTGTGCCCCATGGGTTGGCTTTCTGTCTTGCCAATGGATATCACCCCGCTGAGGGTTGGCACTGGGTAACAGGATGCCCCTCCTGCTTCTGTTTTTCACAAGCCTTTTCACCCCTGATTGCAAAACTTGGGCTTTGAAATCCGACTTGAGCCATTTGCTAGTTAGATGGCTTCTGGACCCAGGACTAATGTCTAAGCCTCAGTGTCCTCTTCTGTAAAGCAGGGACAGACAGTAGTCTCTATCCTGATAGTGGTTGTAAGAAATGAAGGGAACAATGTATGCAGGCTGTTTAACCCAGTTTCTGCTAGGTGCTTAATAAATGCCAATTGCCAGTGTTAATCTGGTTTCTCAGAATTTTTACATGAGCAGCTGAATGGCTAGCAAGTCAAATGTTACACACAGATGCCCCATTTCCCTTTAGTTTAGCATTTTATAAAGATAAAATAATAGCTCGAAGATGTTTCTAAAGAGGAAAACTATTCAGTGCACTAGGATTTTAACTAATGTTTATCTCTGACAGCATATCATATATTGAGGGCACTTTATGTTCCCTGAGGGAGAGGCTCCCTTCAGTCAGGTGTGTTGAAACAGGGTCTAGTGAGCTAATAGAGAAGGCACAACACTCCCTACAGTCAGTTGTAATGATTTTTGAAGAAGTTCCCTCTGCATTCAGAAACTATTGTAACTTTAGGCCCTTATCCGGCAGGAGTTCTGTTAGCATTCAGGGCAGGACTGTCCCTCAGGTGGAGGATGCTTGCCATTCTTGATCTCTACCATACACCTTTTTAGTGGTCACAAAATGGGCGTTACTCAGAGCTATGTAATAAATGTATATCTGTTAAACAAGGTAGACAGAGAGCACACATATATACAATGAATGCATACGGTCCCCATGTAGTTCTGGTGTCTGCCCTGGCAACTTAGGAATCTGAGGAATTTGGCAGTGAGCCCTTATTGCTCTTACTTTACGATGATGAGGAAACACCAAGTATTGTAGATGCCTTAGCTACCATGCCCATCACTTCCAGTGAATCCTGAAGCTGTGAATGCATTCCCCCTAGCGTGCTGATATGTTCCCTTTGGACATGGGTAGCAGGATTCTCATTCGCAGACATCACTGCCCTGTAGTTACATTTGTGGATTCAGCGTTGAAAGTCTCTTAGCCTTCTCTGTCTTAGAGGAGAACTGGAAGTTTAAGGAAGCCTAAGTTGGCGATGGCAGGACCTATCCTCTCACAGTGATTCCCAAGTCATTCACCTGGAACTCTAGAGCCACGTTGATTAGCACTCCTTTTTATTTTATACTTGTGGTACCTTTATGGTTATCATTTCCTACTGTGATCTTATTTTGTGTGTATAGATTGTTTTTTATGGATTTATATAAAATATTTCCCACATTGAGATGACCAGTGTTCTTTTTCTCTGTTTGGTTTATTTGATCATTAACTTTGGTTCTCTTTGAGGAACTGCTTTACTTTTAAAGAAACAGATAATTCTGTTTCCACACCACTGTTGTTTTTGGTTAGGAGCTTTTCTGAGAAATGGAAGTTAATTTTGAAACTACCTTCGATGTTCATGTGCTTAATGTTATTGGTCATTAAAATGGAGTTTATAACAGTTAAATTTCTAATTATTTGTTTTTATACTGGTATGCCCAGACAGTATTGTGCCTGTAATAGTCAGGGAATAAGATAGAGAAGAGATAGAAGTTTTACCTTAAAAACATCATTGAACTTGGCTGGATGTGGTGGCACATGCCTGTAATCCCAGCATTCTGTAGACTGAGGTAAGAGGATCATGAGCACAGGGTACCTAGTAAGACTTGTCTCAAAAAATGGGAAAGATTTAAGTTCAGTTTTTATGAGACTTCCTCTTGTACTTGTGACATCATCATTTGGGGGAACTGATTACCTCTCTTCCTCGAAATAAGTATCATGTGACCTGGAGACTAAGCACTAGTAAGTGTGGCTAGAAAAGAAACAGGTCAGTGTTTTTGGAATTCAATATTTTGGTCTGTTTTGCTGTCCATTAACTTGACCTACAGTAGTACTATGTAGTCTGTGGTTCAGAATTATTCTTAAAATTCTTTATTTTTTTTTCCTCAGAAGAAAAACCAAAACCAGATCCAGTGTTCCAGTCTCCTTCCACAGTCCTTCGGCTCGTCCTTAGTGGGGAGAAGAAAGAGCGAGCAGGCCAAGTGCTCGAGACTCCTGCAGGAGAGCCCACCCCAGAGCCTCCTCGGACATCATCGCCTACCACCCTTCCTCCACTTACCCGAAGTTCTATTCCTTCCCCTACTTCCGCCACCCTTAGCAGCCAGCCACTCTTCACCACTGTTCTCGAGGACAAGTGTGACCTTTCTTCCTCAAAAGAAGATGCACTTCCTGTACCCAGCCCCACGTCTTGCACAGCAGCCTCAGACCCTTCACTAACAGATGACAATGATATATGCAAGAAACCCTGTAGTGTAGCACCTCACGATATTCAGCTCATTTCTAGTACTAATCTAATTAATGAAATGAATGGCGTTGGTGAAAAATTACCAGCCAAGGAAAGCATTGTGGACATGGTAAAACAGGAAGTGCTGCCATTGACTCTTGAACTGGAGATTCTGCAACATCCCCAGGAAGAAATGAAAGCGGAGTGTACCCCGACTCCTGTCACCCCTTCCACGCTGCCTTCCTTTTCCCCAGCGCCTCTGACCCCCCCATCGTCTGCCCCTTGCACCCCTGTCATTTCTGCCACCACTGCTCGTTCTGTTGCTGCCACTGTGGTCCCGAGAGTCGCCGAAGAGGGAGAGAGCATAAGAACTTGCCTTAGCGAGGATGCAAACGAGACTCAGAACAAAACAGAGGCAGAAGCAGATGGGCAAACAGAAGAGACTGTGGATTCTCAGACCTTAAATTCACGAAGGAGCCCCGCCCCAGGTAAGCCATTCTGCCCTTAGTGATTTTATGCTGGCCATGAAGAGGAGGCTGTGATGGAGTTATTTTTGAATTGGCTACTTTCCTTGACTTCCAGAAACATCGAATGAATGCAGAAATTCCTAGTCTGATTTCTTCAATGGTGTGCTTATTTTTTAGTACAGCCTGCAAAGAGTTACTCCATTGTCTGAAAATGCAAATGAGAATTTCCAAATACACTAAATGCCTCCAAGGTGTATGTCTCTATACATGTTGAGTTGTTGTTTTGTTTTCTTTTCAAACTCATTTACTCAGTGTTTGATCTGTTGCTTCTGAAGCTGGAGTGGAGACCAGCATGGTCTGTAGCCCCCAACCCTTTCTTCTCAGAATTTAAGACCCACCAACCAGTTGGTGACTGCAAGCCCGCCCTCAGGAGCTGGTGAGGGAAATGGCTCTGAGAACATCACAGCTTACAGGTGCTGGTGGAGAACACCCTCACTTTAGGCTGCGAGTGATAGTGTGCACCTGTAATCCTAGCCCTCAGGAGGTCGGCCAGGAGGGTCTGGTCACCCTCCAACTTGAGGCTACTCTTTCTCCAAAGTGACTTCTGCGATATCAGGGCTGTGTATCACCCCTGTCTCGATAAGGCTGAAAGGAAAAATGTTTTATTTTTCTTTTAAGTTTTTATATAGTCATTTTTATTCTGAAACTTATATTTTTCCACAAGTTTTTTTTTTTTTTTTTTTTTCCGAGACAGGGTTTCTCTGTGTAGCTTTGCGCCTTTCCTGGAACTCACTTTAGAGACCAGGCTGGGATTAAAGGCGTGCACCACCGCCACCTGGCTTCAAGTTGTTTTTTAATGTAGTATCACCTAGATGTGATGATTGGATTTTGATTTTTATCAATTAAAAAATGTATAGATTGCTTTATGTGTATGAATATTTGCCTACATGTATGTATGTATGTGTACCACATGCATACCTATGATGAGATGGTGTCATATCCCCTGGAGCTGGAGTTACAGATGGTTGTGAGATGCTGTGTGGGTGCTAGGAAATGAACCCCAGGTCCCCTGCAAGAGCAGCCAGTGCTCTTAACTGCTGAGTCATTTCTCCAGCCTGAAATTTTTTATCAAACACCCAAGTTTACCTGGCGCTTACCATCTGACTCTGCAGTGAACAGCTCAGAATATATAAATGCTGACTTATTCTCTGCAGCACTGCCCTGTGCTGTGTGGTTTGTGCTCTGTGCACTCAGCGGGTGAGCCGCTTTCTTTAGTGAGTTGGGTTCACATGGACAAGTGAGTGTGCCCTGTGCTTGATGGGCACCTCCTTCAGTTATCAGCAGTTCGCAGTGCTGAAGTCAGGTGCCACTTGGTTTTTCCTGATTGTTTAGTAGATAAATTTGGTAAAGTGGTCATGGCACAGAGAACTTGTACTTACTTCTTCTGGAAAGCACTTCATTACACTGTTCCAGGTGGGGGTCCTGGGTGCATCAGGATGCTGCCGTTGTGCATAATTGGGGTTAAAGGAGGACTCAGTCCATGTAACATGAGAATTGTGTGTGTCTGTCTTTGTAGACTCGGACCCGTGTCCAAGACCGGCCAGATTTTTTATGCTGATTTAACTTGATCACCAAGAATCTTTATGCTGGTTTCTGGTTTTTTGAGACGGTGTCTCACAAAGCCCAAACTGCCCTCAAACTCACTGTGTAACTGAAGATGACTTTGAGCTCCTGATCCTCCTGCCTCCACCTCCCACATGCTAGAATTGTAGGCATGTACACCCACACCTGACAGACGTAGGTATATTTGATAGTGAAAGTGGGTTTCCAAACTGAGAAAAAAAGAACACATTCTGTTTTCACCCAGGAGTTGGTTTTGTAGAATACCAGCAGTACACATGATTTACACTTTTAAAACAATAGTGACTTTGATCAAACAATTATTTGAAGTTTTATACTTAGTTACCCTTTAACATTTGCTCATAGGGCGATTTCTTTCTTGGTTTTTTTTTTTTTTTTTTTATAAATTTGTAAATTCATTTTCAGGTAAATTTTTCTGGTTATAGATTGACGGTAAGTCCATGTGACACACTTTTGTTGATGTTGTCACATGTCCTAGGTAACAAAGCACGGGTTGGATGTCCTTAACTAAATTTAGACTTGGTGGTGTGAAGCCTCCTTGAGCTGTGAGTACTGGTGGAGAGGGAGCCGCTCATTGACTGAGGCTCTCAGTCATCTTGGAGTCTGGGGTTTATGTGTGACTCTCGGGTCCAGGTCAGGTCCCTACAGAGATTCAACATCTCCTGGTATAAAAGTGTAAACTGCTTGTAGTGACCACACACCATCCCCAATGTTGCCAAAAGGGTGGCTGCAGCGGCAGTGCCTGGGATCAGTTTCCAGGAACTTCAGCCTCCTGTTCATTGGAGAGAGGTGTTGGGTTTCCTGATTCTGTACACTGGGAAGTGGAAGGCTCTTTCCTCAGAGGAAGTAAGAGTGTGTTTGGAAGACATTGGTAAGTTGCTGTTTATGCCCTTTTTTGATGTAGACTTTTATACAAGGATAATATTGTGATGCAGAACAAACGATTCAGTAATACTTCCTTAATGTCAGCTGTAAGAAAAACATAATGCCCACTCAGAGAAAGAAAAGTCAGTCAGCTTGACTAGTGAATATCAACCATAGCCTTGGGGATTTCTTCCCTATTGTGGCCTTTGCTTGACTTCATCAGAATTAATGTCACTGGAAGATCTTTGCCGCCGCCGGCTCAAGGCCCAGGCCCAGACTCTGCACTGCTGCCTACCCTCCCCCTTGGTCTTGGAGAGTCATGTGTCCTAAAGCCTTGGGAACAGAGATTTACACTGTCCCTATCGCTGCCCACAGCACACATCAGTTTTTAAAGCAATGCCTTTAAACATGCTCTTCCAGACTTAGGCCGAGCGCTCCTTAGAGATGAGTGAAGGCTTTTCTACCTCGCTTGTGTCTGTGTCAAAGCTTAAAAATGTCCGCTCCATTGCTGCCCTGGCAGGCAGCCACTGAGTGAAATCCTGGGCATTAATCTAGTGGCTCAGTTCCCCCTTGGATCTTCCTGGGGTGCATCTGCCCACTGTTAGGACTTAAATTCTTGGTCAAGAATAGTAATTGTGAGAGAAACTTCAATGATACTTCATGTCCTTGAAATCTGTGTAATGGTTAAAAGAAGCTGATGTGGTGGTGCATGCTTGTAAGGCCAGCAGTCAGGAGGCCAGTGCAAGAAGGTGGCTGCAAGTCAGATCCCAGCCTGGGCTACGTAGCAAGTTCTAGGTCAGCCAGGGCTACATAGCAAGAACAGCAAGACTCTGCCCAAAGAAAACAAGAAACAATGGTGAAGGATAGTCTCGTAGAGACAGTACGTCTTGTCTTGGACAGTTTTTACAGATATTTGAGTGTGTGTGTTTGAGGCGTCTTAAACTATATTCCAGGCTATTGTGGAAACCACTGTGTAGCTCAGGCTGGCCTCTAACTCACACAAATCTTCCTGCCTAGGACTATTGATGGGAGTCTCCACACCTTTTAATGGATCTTCTCAGTCATTGTAGTGGCAGCGGAGAGTGTGTCTTTTAGCATGCAGAGGGCTTATAATGAATTGTATTTTCAATACACTTTCCCTGAAAAGTCTTCCATATAAAATGTTGCTTCTGGATGTACATCCAGGACTTATAAAGGCAGTTGTTTCTAGAGAATAATATCTATGCTCTCGGGCTGACCTTAATGCTCTCTGCCATTGTTTTCTCTAGTTTTGATTTTGCCAGTCTTTGTACCCATTTGATCAGAGTTAATTCCCTTATGGTTGCCTTGATGTTATCTTTCAGCCTATACCACGTTAACTTGTTCCAAATTTAGTTTTGTATGTATGACGTGTTCACAAAATTTTCTGTTGTAATTCCTTGACACTTAAGCACCTGAAACCCCATTGCTTCAGTTCAGCCTGTTTCACTCTGAAACTGGTGTGTGTAGAGACTTGCTCTGCAGCTCTTCTCTTCACTGTTAGAAAGCTCTAGTCTTTGTTTTTAGGGTTTTTGTTTGTTTTGGTTCTTGAGACAGGGCGATCCTTCTGCCTCTGCCTGCCTAGTACGAAGGTTGCAGGCATGTCCCACTACCCCTTGCTTTTTTTATTTCTTTAAGCTAATGGCTTTGTTGTTGGTAAATAAACTATTTTTGAGACAAGGTCTCACTGCCCGTTCTTAAGGTAGCCTTGAAATCCTTGTGTAGCCCACATTGACCTCAATTTCATGCTCCTCCTGCCTTAACCTCTCTAGTGCTGGTATTATAAGTATTTGCCACCATGCCAGTGTTTTATTTTTTAGAATATCTGATGACCTATAACTAATCCAGTTTGTTGCAGGAAAAAAAAAATACTTCAGTTACAGTAGCTATCATTGAATAAATGCTTGCTGTTTATCAGACACTGGTATTGACTTCATCAACCCTCACAACAACCTACTACCACAGAGAAAATGAGACTTGGTGAAGGGTCTCATGGTTAGAGAGTGGCAGAATCAGACTTCACATTCACCGCCCTAGCCTGCTTCTTACAAACTAAATGTGTGTGTGGCCTCCTCAAATCACCTAGCCTGTATGTTAATTCTAAGCCTCTGTCATCAACATTTTAAATGACTAGGGGATTAGTGGGAGTAACAAAGGTCTAAGAAAGGCTAAGAGTTTAGTGGACAGTGAAAGGGTGGGAATGGAATGGCATACATAATGTCCGCTATGAAATGCCATAAAATGCTCATATACAGCTAGCTTATGCTAATTAAACATTTAATTTTTGGTTATTTTGAATTCTTTTGCAGGCAGAGGCAGGTAGGTCTCTGAGTTTGCGGCCAGCCTAGTGAGTTCCAGGACAGCTAGCACTACAGCCAAACAAAAAACAGTTGGCGAGACAGATGTTGCCAGGAGTTAGTGTTCCACACTAAGTCAGAATGGATTTTAAAAAGCAGGACCTGTGCCGATCCTGTTTACCCAGTTTCCCATTGATTCTCAGCCCTCGTGTGACGCACATAGCACCTAGTACTTAACATACTGAGGCAATGAATTACAGCATGGCCATTACTTGTGCAGTGGTGCTCAGTGTTTCCGGAGACAAACAGTACTGCCTAAAAGCCATTATCTCTGCTGGGACAGGACAGCAGGCTATTCCAGAACTGCCATGTTTTCATTAGCTTCAACATTGAGCTTTTGAACAGTATTAGAATGGTTTGCGAGATACGTAAGGGGAGAAACTACAGATTATTCTGACAGTTTTTATTCATTGTTACATCACTTATTCTTAACCATTATGAATGGGAAGAATGTAAATATTCCTCAGAAATTTGTCTTGTGTATGACCGAGGTTTTTTTGGGGGGTGGGGGTGGACATAGGGAATACTGGGGGTTGAAGCCAGAGCCTCATGCATGTTAGTTAACAAGTTGCCTACCTTCCACCCAATTATTTTGTATAATTGTTTTGAAGTGTATATATTCTCTTAGTTTTATATAGATATAAATTTAATGTGCATACAGTTTGTTTGTTATTTTATATTATTTTGTTTATATTCTATTTATAATTAATTTTATTTAAATATATATTTAATTTTATTTATGTGGGGAGGGAGAAGAGAGTGAGTAGGAGAGAGAGGTCAGGAGTTGGTTTTCTCCTTCCACTGTGGTTTCAGGGTATCAAACTCAAGTCTGCAGGCCTCTCCACAGCAAGCAGTTTTACCCGCTGCGCCCCCTCACTGGCCCCTCAGGTCAAATTTTCATATAAGTGGATTACAGAAAATGTATATTTTCTTAGATTCATAATTTAATACTGTTGGTTTCAAGAATCGTTTGAGCAGCCCCGGTTGCAGTAAGTGGTGCTGATGTTCTCTACGGGTCTGTCAATAGAGCACAGGCCTCTGACAACTGTTGGTACGTGTGTTCTTATTTATTAGGTGGTGGGGTCAGACCTGGAATCCTGAGCATGCAGTCATGTGCTCTCCTACTGATTTATGCCTCCAGCTCCTGTATTTATTTTTAAATAAGTTAGACTCCCTTTTTGGTTGCCCCTTTTACCCATAATTTAGGACAAAGGAGGAAAAAATACTCAAATTTCATACTGTCACTAAATGCCAAGAGTCCTGGTGGCCTGACTGATCATTATTAAATCTTTGCTCGTGTCACTTTGTAGACTATATAGGATTAAGTTGAGTAAGAACCTCATTTCATTTGCTCAGATGATTTGCATTTGTACTTCACATTAATCTTCTGACCTTTGAACTGTAGAAGAGACTGGAGTCCCTTTCCTCTGAGTGGTTTTCTGTCAAGAGCTGCGGGAATGCGGCCTCCACTGGGGTGTGTCAGGCTTTTGAGGTTTTCCTTAAGGTCTCAGTAACTTGCACGTTGTAGGCCCAGGTATGGACCCAGAAGAGCATTTGGGACGTTTTCCTCTTCTCGCTTTGCATGTTCATGGTGACCATCTCATTGAGAGATGAAGAGCATTATAGAAGTGAAGCTAACTCTTTGTCTTGGAGTCTCTCCTGAGTTCTAAGTTGGTGCTGTCGTGATCTATATACCTGCATCTGTCCTACATTTACCTTAAACTGCAGTCAGTTCTGTAAAAGGAGCACAAAAGTGCTTATTAAAGGTAAACAAGCCTTTGAAGGTGTGTGAAGAGCTATAATAATATGCAGACTTTAAAAAAATGCTAATGGTCTCGCTGCTGTGATCTGTGTTCTCACGGATGACAGAATTGCCCATTGGGCTGCTCTTTGCTGAGTGTTCTGGAGCAAACCTACTTTGAGTCCAGTTACCAGTTCATTTGCTTAATGACTTGGCATCCGTGCCCTATGCTGACAGACAAAACATATTCCTCACACTCTTCTCCTTTGCTGAGTTCCATATCCCACCTTCTACAAGTAACAGAGATGAAGAAAGCAGGATGGAAGTGGAGCTGGAATTCAGAGAATGCACAGGAACAATGTGTGAATTGTGTGGGAAGGGCAGATTCTGTAGTGAAAACCTGTGCTCTAATTCCCACTCCGTCTTTACTTCCTGGGCTGTTCTCTGTAGGAAAGTTTCCTCACTCAACAACTTCCAGCTCTGTAACACAAACACTCAACCAGCTCCTGCCCTTAGATATGCTTTTGATTGGTGGTCATTTATTCTTGGCTGGATCTTAAGCATCTGCTCTTGGCTAGGTACTGTATTAGGTGTGATCAGTAAGATAAAACCCTTTTCAAAAAATGCTTCAACTCACATAACACACTTAACTTGCATGTGAGTCTTACTGTGGAAACGCAAAAACACAATGAAGTGCGGTGAACATTTTGGCACAATAGAGCAGAAAATGGACCTAAATTTTCAGCTGATGTGAAGGGTCTTAAAGAGGAGTCCTAAGTCAAGCACCTTAGTGGTTTCACTTTGATGTAAATGAATTCATTTCAGAATTAATCCCTTTAATAACTGTTTAAGACGACTAGAGTCTGTCAGCTTAAGTTGTTACTTAAAACAGTCCTGAGATGGGAAGTAGGCCGAGAGACTTCGGGATTATACACTGCAAATGTATAATAATAATAATAATAATAATAATAATAATAATAATAATAATAATAAATGTGTGGCTAATTCTGAGGACAGAGGTGAATAAGGACATTGGCTTTTTGATAAAAACCATTATACCCGTTGGTACTGTCAGTTCTGTCACTAAACAGATGCAAGCACCATGGATTGGGAGAACACGCTGTGAAACGAAGAGTTAACGCCAGTCTCAGCCATATAGGCAAAAGGGACTGGGGAAACAGCCTCAGGAAGTTGCCAGACACATAGACGGATAGGCTGAAGCCAGAGAGGCCCAGGAGCCTGTGTGAGTTCCTTCTGTTGTTCCCATCACAGGCCGCAGGCCATAGAGCGAGGTGACAAGAGACACTGAGATGCAGCAGTAATCAGCTAAATACACACGACTCCAGAATCAGCTGCTCATGCTGGAGTCCAGTTTGATGACGGGTGACTAATCTGCCCACGATGGCAGTCCTGTGACCTCATCGTGGCTTGGAGCCCAGCAGCTGTGCTTTGGGCTCACTGAGGGACTGAGATCAGCTTCTATAAAGAGGCCATGTGAGCAGGTGCCGCAGAGTTCAGCTCTCAGGAGACAGCTCCGCTGCACTCCTCTTTTGTTTTCCAACTGTGTACCAGTGGTGTCCGATCTTCAGTTCCTGTATTCTGTACAGTCTCATAAGCCCTCTAAGCACTAGTTCTATGTCAAAATTACATTAGCCTTTTTGGCCTCTTTATTTGCTTTATAAATAAATTGTCCTACACAAAACAAATTCTCGTTCAGAGGAAAATTAGATTGTTCTTTATAAATTTGTTTTCTCTTTATAAATCATTAGGGACTTCGTATGGACTAATTTTAAATTGTCTAATGCAGTCTTCACAAATTTTCTCTCAAATACAAATTGTACAAATCTCCATCACCACATCTGTTACATAAAATAACCACACACGTTGAATGATCCAGAAGGCCTGTTTCCAGGAAGAGCAGGAAGGCAGGCTATTTCAAATGGATGTTAATGCAGCTGGTGTGACAGTGCATGATGGGAGCTCTCTGTGACATAGATTCATGGATTCCAAAGCAGAACCCCCAGAAAATGAGCAAGAGACCCTGACACAAAACACACCTGTCTGCTATCAAGTCTTTAAGTGCAAGTCGGGGCTCTGAGGCTGAATGGAAGCAAAAGCAACCCTGAGACCTTGCTTTGGTCAGAAGAGAGATGAAATGGAGAAAACAGAGTCCCATTGTAGATGTAACCAACTGTCTTATTAAATAAGAAACACAGAACCAATGCAAAAAAGAAAGCCAAGAGATCAGAGCTAACAGCAAAAACCTTACCCTTCCTCCTGCGGTGGTCCTACCTCTCCAAAAGAGAGCTACTTCCTGTATTAAAGTCTTTATATAGACTTTCTGTTCTGCCTTCTCATTGATTGTAAACTCATCCACATGACCGCCTCGTCACTGCCTGTCTGTATAGACCTCCAGGTCTTCTATGGTTGGTATTGAGATTAAAGGCGTGTGTCTCCAGTGCTGGCTGTATCCCTGAACACACAGAGACTTACCTAGCTCTGCCTACCAAGTGCTGGGATTACAAGTGTACGCCAGCACTGCCAGGCTTTCCTATGACTTGCTAATAGCTCTGATCCCCGGGCAACTTTATTAACATACAAATAACATTTTAATACAAATAAAATATCACCATATCCCATGGTTTCTGCAGTAAGAACTGAACATGTATACTGGGAAACGCTCGTTTTGCTCAGGATTCTAATTCAGTTCTCACTACAAAATAGTTTAATTCAAGAAAAATAACTGTGCAAGGGCAAGTGAGATGCCTCATTGGGTAAAAAGGCTTGCAAACCAAGCCTGGAGGTCTGAGTTTGATCCCCAGAACCCACATAGACGTGCAAAAAAAGAACCACATAGTTGTCCTCTGACCTCTGCATACATACAGTTGTGTGTGCAGATGTGTACAATTTGTAAATTGAGAGAAAATTTGTGAAGACTGCATTAGTCGGATCTCTCTGAGTTCGAGAGCAGCCTGGTCTACAGAGCAAGTTCCAGGACAGGCTCTAAAGCTACACATAGAAAGCCTATCTGGAAAACAAACAAAACCTTTCTGTTCTTGGAAATAGGTACCACGTTTCTCTGTGGACAAGCCTCTGGTAACCCATGTTTGTTGCTTTCTGTGGGACACACCCACTTCCCCCACCCTGATGTAGATGGTTTCTTTTTGTTTTTTTCTGTGCACCTAAATCTCCCCTCCCCCCAAAATGGAGTAAACTATTCATTCACTAACAAAAATTAGGGGAAAAAATTATTTTTTTTCTTTTCTGAGCTAGGCTCTCACATGTAGCTCTGAGTGGCCTAGAACCCAGTATGTAAATGGCTAGTTTTTTGGTTTAGTTGTTTGGTGGTTTTTTGTTTTGTTTCTCAAGACAGGATTTCTCTGTGCATTCCTGGCAGTCCAGGCTGGCCTCTAACTCAGAGATCCGCCTGCCTCTGCCTCCGGAGGACTGGGATTAAAGGCTTGTACCACCAGATCTTCCTGTTTCTGCCTCCCTAGTGCTGGAATTAACAGTGTGCACCATCAGCTAGTAAATATTTTTTTTTATATATATTCAAATGTCCACTTGAAATTTTATAGGAATTTTTCAAGTATTTTACTACTTTATTAAAATGTTATACAATTGGTCAAAATTGTGTCAGTCAGATGTCCCCATTTTCAGTTTTGTGTCATGACAGTTATCTCCAGAAGGCTGGCTAAAATCCATCCCAGTACACCATAGCATTTCCATTCTACTGTTGAACAGAATAGGCCTGTGAACAACAGAATGAAGCTTCTGATGGGCTTCTCCAAGGAAGGTTTGTCTTGTTTCTAATATTCTTTCTTTGTGACCTCAAACTCGCTAACTAGAACGGAAGAGCAGCTCACCTACCCAGCAGTTCCTCTGGGTGCTGGGCTTCTTTTGTTCAGGAGCAAGATCTCTGTGTAGCCTGAGTTGGTCTTGGACTTACTCTCGGTCTTCTAAGAGCTGTAGTTAGTTACACATGCCATGGCCGCCCCTGACTTTTAGATGCTGTGTCTTCCCCCCCATTTGGCTCTGCTGTGTGTAGGATGGAAGCACTTGCCCTTCTTAATTTCCCTATTGGCATATTTTTCAAAGGTAGCACATATTCATTGGAGAAAACTCCGTATAAAATCACACTTAGTAGAAATGTGTATTTTGTCCTGGCAAAATGGACATCAGGAGGCAAGAAATAAAGATTAGTTACCTATATAGAACAGTTGCCAGTGGAAAAGAAAAGTAAACTAAGGCAAGATTTCATAGGGGATATAAATAGTGAGTTGACATATTCCTTAAGGGAAATAAACGAATTACATATTCCATGAGATATAGTTAGTTTATATATTCCATATGTGATAAAACTTAGTAAATTTACAGAAAAAAAAAACCAAGTAGTTATAAAAATAGGAAAAGATTATCACTCTCTATTTTTCTCCCTCCAGACAGGGTATCTCTCTAGCTCTGGCTATCCTGGACCTTCTGCTGGCCTCTAACTCACACATCCAGCTTCCTTTGCCTCCAAAGTGCTGAGATTACCATGCGCCGCAATCTCACTTTCTAATACTGTTTGTAGTCAGTGATTTAAGAAATACATTATTGAATACCTGTGAGAATAGCAGAAATGTGAGCTAGAATATAAACTGAACTTTTGGGAAAACAAATGTGACAATATATTAAATAAACATGTAAGGAGAAAGATGTGTTTAGTGTTGTTTGGTACATTTCAGGAGTAAAAGTAACATTGGAGTGTGTGCATGCATGCATGTGTGCGTGTACTTTTGTATGTGGCTTTGTAGCAAGAAAAACATCAAAACTTCAAGGGTCTTGAAAAAAGAATGGTGTATACAGTGTCTGGAATGTTGCATAGCTGTATAAGTTAATCTATAAAATTGTATTTTATTTGAATGTGCAGAGGCCCGAAGAGGGTGTCAGATCCCTCAGAGCTGGAGTTGCAGGTATTTTGGGGGTGCCTGGCCCGATATGTGGGTGCTGGGATCCAGGCTCCTCTTTTGCAGGTTTGCACAGGTATCTCCGGCCTCAGGGTGAGTTTCCTTAAATGCAGTGAGAAGGGAGCTTGCTTAGTCATTGGGGGTGGGGATTAGTTAGTTGAGATAGGTGTTACTGTTAAAGTTATTTGTTCTAGTTGACGCTTTTGTCATTTAGAACAAAAGTTTTAAAGCAACAGAAATCTGAAGAAATAGGACCAGGGTGTCTTGGAACCCACAGACTCTTTTTCTTTTCATAAAGGGAAATGCTGTGTACATGCCAGAATTTCATAAAGCACCCAGTGTGTGTGAGCATGCTGTTAGATTGCATAGCTGCAATGTTTTATTAACCACTCAAACCCCTGAACACTGTCATTGCGATGTAATTAGGATATGTGGTAACATACAACTATTTCACATATTTCACTAATTTTCACAACTATTTACTCTTGTTATATAAGCAGTCTACCATCAAGATCATGGCCATATTTTTACCTGAAAAGTTTTTCTTGGGGCTGGAGAAATGGTTTAGCAGGTAAGAGTGTTTGCTGCCCTTCTAGAAGGCCCAAGTTTGGATCCCAAACAAGCCAGGTATCCCACAGATGCCTGCATCTCCAGCTCTAAGGAGTCCAACCACCTGTTGTGTACTGTGCACGCACGTGTGTGCACACACGCATGAGCTAAATAAAAATGTCTCTTTAAGGTTGGTGTTGTTGGTACATGCATTTGATCCCAACATTCAGGTGGCAAGGCAGGCAGATCTCTGTGAGTTCAAGGACAGCCAGGGCTATACAGAGACACCTTATCTTGAAACACCTCCCCACTCCCACCCCAACCCCCCAAAAAAGCTTTTTCTTTACTGTTCATAAATCCCTGCTTCCCGATTTACCCTCATCCCAACCACAGACACCACTATCTCCCACTGTGAACTAATCTGCAGTTTCAGCTCTGTAACAGTTTTAATTCTGCAACTTATCCATGATGTTATGTACATTAGCAATCAAATTCCTAAGTAGATTTACTACATAGTATGTATGCTTCCGAATTTTCTAATTTCTTCTCCTCATTGACCTAGCACTGTAGCCCAGTCTGGCTGGGACTCACTATGTAGTTTTATTTGGCCTTCAACTCGCCAAAATCCCCCTGTCTCAGCCTCATGAGTTCCAAGATTATAGTGATTACATACATGTGCCTCTGTACCTTACTGCAGGTAACCTTTATTCACATAAGCCCTGCGCTTGCATGATTAGTAAGGTCTGTGCTAAGTCTTCACAGCAGACAGTGTTCAGCTCCTGATTCTGTTCTTCTTGTTCATTATGAGGTTGGTTGGTTGGTTGGTTTGGTTTGTTTGTTTTTGTTTTGGGGTGGGTTTTTTTTTTGTTTGTTTGTTTGGCTCTTCTAAGTCCTAAATTTTTTATCTCCTTTTTATAATTCGTTTTTACTGTAATTTTTTTTAACATAACAAAATTCCCCTGCTATACTACAAAGAGTTCCAGGTCACTCTACATAGCAGGAATCTGCCTGGTAAAATAACAATAAGATAAGCCCTTGTCGATTTGCATTCAGTTAAAGCATAACTGACATCTGGGCAATATCGGGGCTTCTCTTCTTCAGTATAGTATATCTTGCCACTTATATAAGTCTCTGTCTCAGCAATGTTTTAAAGTATAATATGTAAGTCTTCTACTCTTTGCTGTATACATATTTTTAGAGATATGTGTGCGTATGACCCTGCACGTTCATGTCTGTATGCATATAGGTATGTGCAGGTAAAGTGCCTGGACCCTTGGAGTTTAAATTTAGATGCCTTTGCCTGATACTTGGAGGCAGACTTTTTCTGTCCCACCTGCCAGCTCACAAATCACCACACAGAGATTTCTTACTGTGAAAACTCAGTTGATAGCTTAGGCTTGTTTCTAACTAGCTCTTACAACTTAAATTAACCCATTCCTATTAATTTACTTTTTGCCTCATGGTTTTATTACCTTTACAGCTCCTTGTGCCTCTGCCCTTCTTCCCAGCCTTCTCTCTGCCCTGAAAATCCTGCCTAGCTATTAGCTTGCTTTCCCCATTTTCCCCCCCTTTATACACGGTTTCTTTATATAACAGTCCTGGCTGTCCTGGAACTCGCTCTATAGACCAGGCTGGCCTCGAACTCACAGAGATCCACCTGCCTCTGCCTCCCAAGTGCTGGGATTAAAGGCATGCGCCACCGCCGCCACCCAGCAGCCATTTAGCTTTTTATTAAACCAATCACAATGAAATATCTTCACAGAGTGTAAAGGAATATTCCACAACATTTCTCTTTTTGTCTAAATAAAAAGGAACGGTTTTTACTCTAATGTAATAAAACTGTAAACAATAAGAACAATTATTGGCCAGGCGGTGGTGGCACATGCCTATAATCCCAGCACTTGGGAGACAGAGCCAGGCAAATTTTTGTGAATTTGAGGCCAGCCTGGTCTACAGAGCGAGATCCAGGACAGGCACCAAAACTACATAGAGAAACCCTGTCTCCAAAAAGAAAAAAAGAACCATTATCAAATGAGAATTATATTTACAATGTCCAGTCCATTTGTGTTTGGCAATTTCAGAGAAAATTCTTCAATTATTTATCCTATCTTGGTGAGCCCAAAGTTTTATACCTAATTTACTTTTTGTTGTACCTAAGGAAAACTATAACTATCTAGTCTTCAATGCCATTGAAGATCCCAGGAGGATTATAATATTACCTGAGGAAACAGGAAGCGCAGTGCAAACCACTTGTGAAGTGAAAGAGACATCTGGCTGCCTGAAAGTCACCCTAACTTCCTCTGCAGCATTTCGAGCATCTGTCTTTGACCTGCAGGCCTGTAATATCTGACAGACTTTTCTGTGTAACAGGAATTTTTAAGGAATGTCCTATTCTATCTTGGCAGTTTGTTGCTCATTGTCTAGCTTTGCCACCAAGAAAACAAGCTCCATATGGAGGTTCTTTGGGGGCCCATCATCCTTTTTTGAAATAGATTGGCATCTCTAGGAGCAGTGGTGTCTCATTGTCAAGAAAAGCCTTATGTTATTAAAACATTTTAAATGCCATATTTTGTAGGTCTTTGATGTGTTGGAAGATCATTGTCTATCTAAAATATATCTCTGTGTGACCTTGAGAACATATCTAACATGCATTTCTTTATTATCCTAAATTGCATTCAAAGACTAAAACTTTATATAAACTTTTTTTCTTTTTTTTTTTTTTTGGAGGAGGGGAGGTTTCTAGACAGGGTTTCTCCATGTAGTTTCTGTGCCTGTCCTGCATCTCGCTCTGTAGACCAGGCTGGCTTCGAACTCACAGAGATCCGCCTGGCTCTGCCTCCCCAGTGCTGGTATTAAAGGCGTGCACCACCGCCGCCGCCTGACGAGTTTTTTATTCTTAGTTGTTTGTGTATCGGCACATATATATATCAGTCATGCATGTGTGCACATGCACCATTACACACTTTGTGGAGTCCTTTTTTTTTTTTTTTTAAATAAGGTGGGAGATTGAGCCAACTTTGTAGCTCTGAGCCATCTCATCAGCCCTCTCTTACCAGTTTTATGTTTTCTCAAAACATTTATAACTAGATTTGGTATTTCATTTATTTGTTAAAACAGTGGAACCTCTAGTCTGGTGTTAAATAGCGTGAAAACAGATACCCATGTTCTCTTCCTGTGCAGGAAGAAAGTCCGCGGTCACTTACCATTACTTACCCAATGAGCTGGCTAGTTTTCTTGCTGCTAAGAGATTATTTGGGGCATACATGTGGAATCGGTTCAGTGCTCTCCCTGAGCCATTGAAATGTTCTTAGAGCTTGCTCTTTTGTTGAACATAATTTTATCACGTTAAAGTTTAAACCTTCCTTTTTGATTAGACAGAAGGGTGGAAATCCTGTGGTGTATCCTTCTGAATGCTGTGAATATGTGTTTCTTTCGTTGGTTGATTATAAAGTTGTTTTGGCCTATAGCCAGACAGAATAAGGCTGGGCGGGAAAGCCAAACGTAGATGTTGGGTTGAGAAGACGCCAGCCAGCTGCCAAGGAAACAAGACATGTAGAAAATGAGGTAACAAGCCACAAACCACATGGCAAAGCATAGATAAGAAATATGAGTTAATTTAAATGTAAGAGCTAGCTAGTACTAAGCCTGAGCCATCAGCCAAGCATTCATACGTAATATTAAGCCTCTGATTTGTTACTCGGGAGAGAACCTTCTGTTTACAGTTTACTTTTTATTTGTATTAGTACGTATGGAACCGGATTTGCTTTCCTGAGATAAAACTTGTTCATGATATAAATATGAATTTTTCATTTGTTGTTATTGTGTTTGCATGTATGTTTGTGTGTCAGAGTATGGGCCCACGTGTGCCATGGTGCATCTGTGACAGGACTTTTTTCTCTCCTTCCACCATGGATTCCGGGCAGTCAATTGAGATTAGGTTTGTGTGGGAAGAGCATCTAGCTGCTGGGCCATCTCTCCATCTTGTTACATTTAATATTGTTGAATTTCCACCTGCTAAACTTGGTGGGTTGCTTCTATTTGGTTTTCCTTCTTGCATCTGGATATATTCCAGTGGTGTTCGCTAGTATCTGGTTAATTGATTGACCTCATGGAATGAATTAGAACTACATACTGTTTTTTCCTCAAATATTTGGTAGACTTTACCAATAAGTTAGTTGAGAAGACAGAACTCAAGATGAATAGAAAAAGGTCGAGTTTACCTATAGCTTCCATTTTGGTAGAACTAGTAGACCTTGTCCATGTCGTTGTTACTGTCACTGTTTGATCTGTCCAGACAGTAGAGACCAGGAGTTGGCAGGAGTGGAAAGCACGGACATAAGACCAGCCAACCAACAGGCAGTAACTGTGTAGACAAATGAACAGGTTACTCTGTCAACTTCACTTAACGGACAGATTCGAAAAATCCTCTTGTGAAACCCTTACACGTGTAGTATACATTCAAGTACACATGACAGATTGACCAAGAGAGACTTGGTTGTGGTTCATTTAAAGTGTTAATAAAGTGTTGTAGTTGGGCCAGTAAGATGGCTCAGTAGGTGTAGGTGTGCGTCTCCAAGCCTGATAACCTGCTTCCCTTCAGGGACCCATGTCATGGAGAGAGAACCTGCTGCCACAAGCTGTCCTTTGACCTACATGCACAGTGTCTTCTGTTCCTCAGACTTCAAGTCAGAGCAGGTATTTTCTCTTGCAATGGTGCAAGTCAATTTGGAAATAATTGAGAAAATCCCTTGGGCCAGTCTTGGCAGCAATTAGAAACCAGGTGCTTTACTTTCTGGAAGGTCAGAGGAAAAGCCAAAGGGAAATGCCAAAGCATTTTTATCTGTAGCAGAATGAGAAGCCGGCACAGCAAGGTTTGTGGACTGTTTCTGATGCTGTGTTACGGTAGCTGTCGTAAATTGAGTGACACACAGTGCGTGTTAATTACCTTATAGTTTTGTAGGTCAGTGGTCCACAATGGGATGCACTTGGAGGTTCCCAGAGGCCTGCATTTCTGGGGCTTTCATTGGGGAGCCTGTCCTTTGGTTTCCCCTCCACTGTTCCTTGCTGGGCAGTCCAACTATTCACATGTCCCTCAGTCCTCCTCCCTCCTTTACTTAAAAAGGTTTTTTTGTTTTTTGTTTTTTGGTTTTTCGAGACAGGGTTTCTCTGTGTAGCTTTGCGCCTTTTCCTGGAACTCACTTGGTAGCCCAGGCTGGCCTCGAACTCACAGAGATCCACCTGGCTCTGCCTCCCGAGTGCTGGGATTAAAGGCGTGTGCCGCCACCACCGCCCGGCCTTAAAAAGGTTTTTTTGGTTACTTGGTGTCTATTGGATTCCTGTCCATCTGATGATGCTTAATTTTACCACATCTACAAGGGCACTTTGCCGTGCAGAGGATTGTAAGGCAAAGACGAACATTTTGAGTGATGGGATCCTGCATAGCATACGGCAGTATTGATTTTTAGATGGAAGTTTTTTTATTTTGTTTGGTTTGGGTTGGTTTTTCAAGAAATGATTTCTCTGTATAGCCTTTGCTGTCCTGGAATTCACTCTGTAGACCAGTCTGGCCTCAAAATCTAAGATCCTATTGCCTATGCCTTCCAAGTGTTGGGATTAAAGGCGTGAGCTGCCTCCACCACCCGGCTAGATGGAAATTTAAACCACTATTTGAATATATTGTGAAAGAAAAGTATCTTCATTGTGTTGGCCTCAGCCTCCACCTTCAGAAACTTAAAAGTAAGTTAAATTCAAAAAAGGGGAAATAAAGATAAAATAAGTAAAATTTAAAAAAAAAAAAACAAAACAGGAAAAATAACCTAAGGTGGTTATTGAAGGCATCAATAGAGCTCACCTGGATGTCACTCACTGCTTAGCCTTGCTGATCAGTAACGTTCAAGGAAGAAATGAAAACTCTCAGTTGTGTCTAGACATCTGGTTTTGGTAGAACATAAGACTGAATCTTTGCTTGTATTATACTTACTATTTTTGTTTCCGATGCTCAGCCTTGAAAAGCTTTAAACCAACCAAGGAGCAGTTACCAACCTCACAGGAGCCTCACAGGCCGGACGCAGGGTCCTGAGTGCTTCTCTCTCCCCATCAGCAGTCATGCATCTGCCTCGTTGCTGGGATTCTTGGCAGTTTGATGCGCTCGCTGTGTGTGCTAGGGTGGTTTGGTTTGGTTTTGTTTTAGACAAGGTCTCACTTTGTAGCCCTGGCTATCCTGGAATTCACTATGTAGACCGGGCTAGCCTGAAACTTACAAGAGCCCCCTGTCTCAGCCTCCCGAATACTGGTATCAGAGACATAGGCCCCCATGCCCTGTAGTCTCCACTGGAGAATTTCTCTTCTCTTACCCAGATTATCCTTGTTTCCAAGATAAATCTACCTTTTTTTTTCTTCTTCTAGATTTCTATGGGAATTTCTGTAACAATCAAACAAACCTGTCAAGGTGGGGGCAAGGGGGGGGAGGGGGACAAACTAGATTACACTCCCTAAAGAAACCTGGTAGCGGCCCAGAGCTTGGGAAGGTGAAGACTTGGATTTAGTGCTGACTGAAGGGTAGAGAGCTAAGAGGAAACCAGCTACGAAGAGAAAGGGATGGATGAGAAGAGCTGAAAGCAGGTGTCTAGGGTGGGAACTCTCTGAGAATTCCATTGCTGGAACATTCTACTCTGTTGATGTGTACGCCTGGGGCAGTGTGCTTGTCCTCCTCAGCGGGTGACGTGCTTACTCGGTTTTGTGTCACTTGAGTCCTGAGTCCTGTACTCTGAACTAGTCTTCAAGCTGGAGGATGGAAGGGAAGAGAGGAGAACCCTTCTGTCATTAAGGCTCTCAACTGGTAGCCACTCTGTTCATCCTCATTACCAGATTGTGACAGGAGAGTGAAGTCTCTGCACAAATACCGAAAAACAACAGAAACTTCATTATTAAACGAACTTTAGTCCTGGATTGACAACCACGGACAGCTCATGAGAGAGCCCTCAGAGCCTAAGAACCCGCAGCCCTGACCCTCCGACCTTGCTTCCACTCTAGTCCGGGTGCTGAAAGGCAAGGGCAACTCCTTCTCCTCTGACCTCCATGAGCCTGCTTGAATCAGCTAGATGATAAATAAAAATGAGTTGGAAGACCTGACTGGGACATAGGTGTACTGTGTGCTGTGATTGTGGCTGTAACTGCCATCATGATGGTGTCGGTAGCAGCAGTTGGCTGCTTTCAGCAAGTGTGTTCTGTGTAGCCCACCATGGCTTTCAACTCCCATGTCCATGCTGGTCTTAACCATGAAGTTCTACTACCTCAGCCGCCGTTAATCATCCCCCTAAACTGTATTTCTTCTTACTTTCAGCCATCTTGTCAGGTACCAGCCTAGTGCATCCTAAATTGTGGTAATTTCAGTGACCATCTGTTAGTTGCTTCTATTCAAGTGCAAAGCACAGCTCAGGTCTTTATGACAGGCAGGCAGTTACCAGAGCCTGGTACCTGGGTGAGAAGTCCGGTTGTGACAGGGAGACAAAGCTGTTGAGATGACTTCTTGGCTCTGAGTTACAGTGCTGATAAAAATTCATCCCAGGGATGTAGATCTAGCATAGGTTCTATGGAAAGGAGTAAGGACACGATCGATCCCCTGTAAATTGATGATACTGCCATAGGGAATGCTCCGGATTGTAGGATCTGCTACGAACAATGGCTCATAAAATCTCAGCTGTGCTCGGTCCTGGGTGTGAAGGTTCAAACCTGTTAACTACATATTGATAGGGACTTTCTTTTTTTTTTTTTTTTTTTGGTTTTTCGAGACAGGGTTTCTCTGTGTAGCTTTGCTCCTTTCCTGGAACTCGCTTTGGAGACCAGGCTGGCCTCGAACTCACAGAGATCCACCTGGCTCTGCCTCCCGAGTGCTGGGATTAAAGGCGTGCGCCACCACCGCCCGGCTTGATAGGGACTTTCTTAAGACTAGTCAGACATTTTAATCTGTTCCTCCTTTTTACTGTCTTTTTAACATTTTATTTTGTGTGTTTCTGTCAGTCTGCACACAGGTGCAACACTTTGTATGGCTGTCAGAGGACAGCTTGTGGGAATTGATGCTTTTTCCTTCCATCTTATGGGACCTATGACGTGAACTCAGGTTATCTTACTTGGTGGCAAGTGCCTTCAACAGAGCCACATCTTGCTCCTTAAATGCTCTTAATTAAATGACTCAATTTTCTTGGTTCTGCACTTTAAGTATTTTCATTACTTAATATATCTTAAACCGCAGTCATGTCCCTATGATTCACTTACTTTGAAAAATTACTCTTCCCTACCCCCCACCCCTGCCCAGAATACTAATATGAACTAGAGTTAAACAACATTTAGTGGAGTGAATGTAAGTGTTGCATCTCTGGTGGAAAGGTATTCTGGCAATGTGATCAAGGAACACCACCAAGTTACTGTAAGCGGAACAGCTTGCAGCCCTGCTCCAGGGAAAGGATTCCAATGCAAGTGTAACAACTCTGCTCCCACAGGGGAGGGATTCCCAGCAAAGGCTCAGCTTCTGTGAAGTGTTACAGTGTTATAGTTTGGTTCCCCTAGGGGAAAGTTTCCCTAGGGTGGGGGGGGGGGTGGTGGTGGTGTTACAGCTCTGCTCTGTTCTCTGTGAGCAAAAGTTGTTACAGCTGGGCTCGGATCTGGCGAAAGTGTCATATGTACAACAAACCGCCTCAGAGACATTTATTGGGAAGGAAAAATCCAGCATGGTGGCTACTTCTAGGGTGAGAAGCAGCAGTAAACTGAACAGGATACAGAGCTTATATAGGGTTCCTTATGTAGGTGGAGCTTTCTAGGGTGGCTAGGGATTGATGGTATTTTGCACTCAGGGTCCTCAGGGATTGGTGGGATTCTGCAGCCTAACTCTGGGTCAAGCTCAGGGATTGGTAGTTCAAGCCCAGGCCTTGGGTCTAGTCAGGGGCAAGGTGTTTTTTTCCTAGCCCTTTTCACAGAGTGGATTTCGGCAGTTGGTCTTTTGGGACCTTCCACAAAAGGCCAATATATTAAATAGATTCTTGTTTAAAATTCAATTAAAATATAACCAGACTGTAAACTAAACATGAAATATGTATATAGCTGTTATTTTATCTCCTTATTTTGTTTTGGTTTTGTTTTTCAAGACAGGATTTTTCTGTGTTGACAACCCTAGCTGGAACTCGTTTTGTAAACCAGACTGGCCTCAAACTCACAGAGATCCACCTGGCTCTGCCTCCCAAGTGCTGGGATTAAAGGTGTGCACCACCGCAGCCTGTACTGTTATTTCTAAAGGATAGAAATAAAATGTTCCCAAATGCCTGTGATACTTGCGGATAAGATGGCTTTCAGCGTTGTCTGTGGTTTATGAGGGCCCTCTCTTCCCTCCCCCTCTTGCGAAGGATCATGTCTGAAGTGCATTCTGACATGAGTCAGGCTTCTGGACCGTGCTGGTTACTCTTCACCGTGCTCTCGACTGTGCAAAGCACCTTAGAGATCAGTGAAGCCCGTTGCTGGGGTGAACACATCCCCAGAGAAGGTTGGCTAAGAAGGGAAGACCTGTCCTGACCATGCCCAGGGCCCGTGTGTGATGAGAAGGGATGGAGGGGTTAGCCAGCTGTCACAGCTGTGCTCCTGTCCTGGCCACCATAAGAAACTGCTCCCCTCCAGTGCCTGCTTTCTCTCCCTGAGGTGGTTTTGCTCAGACTTTTTGTCACAGATAATCTGACAAGTAGAGAATTTATGCTGTCAAGTGAAGTGGTTGCTCTGATTTCCTCCTGTTCGGTTCTTACACATTTGGAAATGGAATTTGGACAACTTTAGAAAAGCTAGAACCGCCCCAGCATGCCGCAGGCAGGACTTGGGAGGGCAGTTGTGGTGTTATTGTGAGTGCTGGAGCACTGGCATCCTCGGTGCGCACACACAGTGAAGGGTAGGCTCCAGAGTTTGTGATGAGGATAAGTTGAGGGGGGGTGTTACATTTTGCATCCAATGTTTTTTCTATTTTGCACTTGCCCTGAGACTCTGATGTAATTCACAGGTCACTATTGAGCCTTCTGGAGGAAGTTCCCAGACAGCCTAGCATCCTCAACTGTGGCATGGCCAGAGCCAACTTTCCCTAGACAAGTCTGAAGTGAGAACAGGAGCAAAATCAAAGCCCAGTGCCTGAAACAGCATTCCTGGGTTTGGGGAGGCAGGGACTTGGAAAGCTGGAAGACAGAAACCAGAGCCAGTTCTGGCCTGCACTCCGGAGGTCAAGGCCAGCCTGGTCTACACAGTCAGCCAGTGCTACATAGCGAGAGGCCGTCCTATGCTCAGGGTGCTCCCACTGTCCCAGACCCTTCCTGTTGCCTGAATATCAGCGTGTGGCAGTTCATTGTCCAGCGCTCTGTTTGCCTGCTGGTGACATGTTCTCTGCCATGGTGACAATGGACTAGAGCTCTGAAACTGTAAGCTGCCACCTCCCTTAAGTGGTTTCCATTGTGAAAGTTGTCGTGGCCATGGTGTCTCTTCACAGCAATAGAAACCCTAACATGGCTTTAACAAACATCAGCAAATGTGTGGATTTTTGCATTTACCCAGCCCTTGTCTCCACATCCAATGTTTATCTCCTAGGTTTTGTAAAGGTAGTTAACTCTTTTCTGTTGTTGTTGTTATTGTTGTTGTTTTTGTTTTTTGAGATGGGAGTTTCAACTATATAGCCTTGGATGGCCTAGAAATCACTCTGTAGACCAGGCTGGCCTCACTCTCACAGAGATTTGCTTTCAGAGTGCTGGGATCAACGTCCTGTGCCACCACACTGGACTAAGACAGTTTTCTGGAAGAGTGCAGCTTGGCTCTAGTAGAGCCTATATGAGGAATGAGTAAAAAAACCATCACCCACTGGCACAACTTGTTCTTTATACCTTCTGTAGGCACTAGGAAGGTGAGTGTGCTGTACCTCTTTTTTTTTTTTTTTTTTTTTTTTAAGCACTCTTTTTTTTTTTATAGATTTATTTTTTATTATTATGTATACAGAAGAGGGCGCCAGATCTCATTACAGATGGTTGTGAGCCACCATGTGGTTGCTGGGAATTGAACTCAGGACCTCTGGAAGAGCAGTCGGTGCTCTTAACCTCTGAGCCATCTCTCCAGCCCTGCTGTACCTCTTAATTTACCTACCCAATGTGGCACAATATTGTAGAGTCTGAATTCTGTGCCTGGGTATGAGTTAAAAGTGGGAGTGTGCCTGATTTAATTCCTCCTCTGACTTATATTCAAAACCTCCAGATAAGTCAGAGCCTTCTGAAAATCCATTAATTAACTTCTAGTGTTCCCTTGAATTTTCCATGTGTGTAGTTGAGTCACTTCATGGAAAGAACTCTGGAAAGAAGAAAATTGTGGTGATATTGTGTTCCCCAATATATTACGCACCTTAATGAACTTATCTGGGGTCAGAGAACAGAACAGCGGCTAGATAGACATAGAGGCCAGAAAACGGTGGCACACAGACCTTTAATCCTAGCATTCCAAAGGCAGAGATCCATGTGGATCTCTGTGAGTTCAAAGCCACACTGGAAACAGCCAGGCATGGTGATCATGCCTTTAATCCCAGGAAGTGGAAAGGGATATAAGGTGTGAGGACCAGGAACTAGAGCCTGGTTAAGCTTTTAGGATTTTAGCAGCAGTTCAGCTGAGATTCATTCTGGATGAGGACTCAGAGGCTTCCAGTTTGAGGAAACGAGATCAGCTGAGGAGTTGGCAAGTGAGGTTGGATATGGTTGGTTCTACTTCTCTGATCTTTCAGCATTCTCCCCAATACCTGGCTCCAGGTTTGTTTTTATTAGTAAGACCTTCTAACTATTTGTGCTACAGAAAATACTTTTCCCTTTCACATGTAACAATTTGGAGAAGCATAAAATAATAATGTTGTGCAGGTTATTTGTGTTACTATTTTACATTTTGATTATGTATGCCTATAGAAATATTTTTCTTATATGGAGAAGCTGGGGCATCTCTAGGTTCACATGACCAGGAACACTCGAGATTTTCATCGCTTACACAGCGTTCATGAAGATGAGTAGAAACCCCTATCTTTGTCTTAGAAATGTCAGAAATCCCCCTTTCAGGCAGCTGGTGTGGCTCACCGTCATAGCACGCACGGGGCCCATGCACCCTGATAGCATAGAAAATAGTAACAGTGCGCCTGCGCCACAGCCTGCTGGGGTTTGTCGAGTGTCTGCACTGCAGTGGATGGTGTTGACTGTACTGCCTTCTTCACCTAGTTCACAGAGCCCTGAAATTGGAGTCTGGAGCTCCGCCTCTCCTCCTAACTTCTTGCCTTCAGAGGTGATCGCTTTTCAACACCCCCCTGGACTCACCCAAATTTTACTTCACCCCCGTGAGTCATGAAGAGCAGTCGTCTGTGTAAACCAGTCAGTGTTTTAGAAGAAGGTGTCGCTCCCACAGGGATGTGTGTTCCTCCTTTATCCACCTCCCACCTCCACTGCTGCACAGGTTACTCCTTCAGATTCTTTAAATAACTTTTTAGCCCTTGAAGAAGGTGGCTAGCAGTTAGTCGCAATTTCTGCTGCGTAGTAGATTGAAGGGAAAAAGTCTTCAGTGTATTTCATAGCTCATTGGGAGAAATGTTTTCGGTGTTTCGTTGTTGGGTGTGCTTGATTTACTTTCGACAAGTTTTCATGTGTTTTGTAGTTTGTAGAAAACTATTTCTGAGTTTATATTTAGCTACCACCCAAATTCATTCCCTCAACTGTCCTTGCCTTTTCCATAAATGGAATTTAGGACTGAGTTCAAGCCAATATAAAATGAGACTTGATATGTTGAGATTTTTCAAACTCCATATCTCTTTGTAAGGTGAAGGACCATGAAAACTGTTCTGGAGGATTGTTTAAAGCAGGCTGTGTCTGTGTTCGACCAAAAGACCCATGAGAAATGGGGAACTCCAGAGTACACACTCCTACAGCTTCTGTACTCTGAGGAAATGTTTTACCTCATGTAAGCCCCCCCCCAAAAAAAGTGACTGGCCTAATATTTGCTAGCTGAGTGTGGTCCCTGAAGAAAAAAAGATAAATTGGCTTGAGGTTTGTCATCATAGGCCTCCAGTGTTTGTAGCATTTCTGGAATGGTGGAGTAATTTTGAGCATTTTGAAGGTCCCTTTCTTTTCCTTGTTCCCCTAAATAGTTTGTGTGTTGACACAGTCTGGTCATGGAGACATGGAGCGCTTCTCTTCTGGGTTTGCATACTCTGGTTGTGTTTCTGTTAAGTAATCTTTCTGATTCAAAGTTCTACCTGTCTTTAGTCCTCTTGAATGGCCCATGGACTGCCGTCTGTAGCGTCCTTCTAACAGTTTCTGCCTACCCCATGATTGTTAAATTGTAGATACATTTCATAGCTGTGTATTGACTAATTCTGAGAGCTCCCTAAGTCTAATGGATATTTTTTTTAATCGTTTATGGCTGTGTTCCTGACTTTAGTCCTCCACAGCACCGCCACCGCAAACAAGAGAAAAGCCTTTGTGAACTCAATCTTCCGTTTAGAATTTTGGTCCAATAGAAATACCTGGTTAAAAGTTACCTATTTGGTCAGTTTTCCCCAGCACCAGGAAAGCTTTGGCCACTGGTAATGATCTGAGATGAAGGTGGGTGTTGGTCTCAGCTGCCTCCCATAGGAAACCTTCCACAACAAAATCCTGACCTCATTTTTATGCAGGAGATTCAGAAGTGTCCCTTGCTTAAGATCACACAGTGGCCTGGTAGGACCAGACTCAGGTGTAGACTTAGCTCTTAATGCCAGTCTGTGTCATTGTGATCTGATGTGCTAGGAACCACAGCCTTTCAGACCTCAGATTTCCAGTTCAGAAAAGTGTGTGCAGACTTGGCTAGAGGAGGATCTCTAGCCTGAAAATGCAGCTGCTTCAAATTCTGGAGGCAGAAGCAGGTAGCTCTCTCTGATTTTAGACCTACCTAGTCTGCATAGAGTTCCAGGCCAGCCAGCGCTTCATGGTAAGATCTTGTCTCAAAAATAACCCCCAAAACAAAACTTTAGGTTCTGGATTTATAGATTAGGAATGCTCTGTCACTTCTGAATCACATGCCAGATTCCTCATGCCATGTTGGAGTATCCAGGCCACCAGAGGAAAGCGGAGTTGTGTCTAACACACTTACCTTGCATTGCAGTAGCTAGGCTGCTGCCGAACAAGTGTTCACATGGCTGTCATCCTGCTCCTGGCCATGGGTGAATTTCTCTGTGCTGCTGGGTTTGAATGCAAAGATGTTTTCGATCTATCGATCACCAGCAGACTGCAGAGGTAAGTAACAGAACTGATCTTGTATTTCAGTGCAAACAGCCACCATTGCACCAAAGACATGGAAGAAAGCGAAAGATCGGACCCGAACCCCAGACGAGGTTTTAGAGGCAGAGACGGAGGTGAGTGACAGCCCCTCCTGAGCTTGTCCTAAGACCAGTGGTGTCATTTCATAAAGACGTGCCACTTTTTTTTTTTTTTAATTTGTTTGTTTTGGGTTTCTTGGGGTTTTTTTTTTGTTGTTGTTGTTTGTTTTTGTTTTTGTTTTTTGAGGCAGAGTTTCTCTGTATAACAATTCTCATTGTCCTGGAACTCACTTTGTAGACCAGGCTGGCCTCAAACTCACAGAGAACCACCTGCCTCTGCTTCTTGGGTGCTGGGATTAAAGTCATATGCCACCCCTGCCTGGCAACATGTGGCTTTCTTGAAGTAACATTTTCCAATCAGGTTTTCATCTATCAAGCTCAAAAACTAATGTCTGGGGGTTTTTGTTTAAAAACTTTTAATAACGTTTGATTTCCTTGAGTAATTGTTGCTCTTCTTTGAGAATACCTCTTTTAAATAGTCAGGTTTAGTCAACTCTCCCTAGTTGTGTGTGTGTGTGTGTGTGTGTGTGTGTGTGTGTGTGTGTGTGTGTTTAATTTTGGTTTTATTTGTTGTTTTATGTGTTTGTGTGTGTAGATTTGTTTGGATCTGTGTATCCAGGTGCATGAGTGGACACTGGGTGTGTATAGACCAAAAGTCAGTGTTGGGTGTCTTCTGTCGCTTCAGCCATAATTTTTTAGTTCATTGTCACTAACCCTGGAGATGAGTTAGGTGGGCTGGTCAGTGAGCTCCAGAGGTATGCCTGGCCCCTTTTTGAGTTCTGGGGACCCAAAGTCAAGTAATTCCTTCTGCTCAGCACTTAGTCATGGACTTACCGACCGGCTCTCTTGACAGTACCTTAGACTCTTACTTTAAAATGTTACTGAAGATACAATGGGATTACATTTTAGGGGCTGCTGTATATTTCTTCTTGGTAAAGGAAGGGGGCTTATTTATAACTTGGGCTTGAACTGGGGGGAGAAATTCTCAGCCTTGCTCTATCAAGGCAACTCGTATTTATTTGTGTTTGTGTGCCTGCCTTTATGTCATGGGACATGTGTCAAAACACAGCCTTGTGGAGTCAGTTCTTCCTTGCACCTGTATGTGGATTCTGGGGATCAGCTCACGGCATCAGCCTTTCAAGGCAAGTGTTACCTGTTGAGGCACCTCACTGCTTAAGGCAGCTTGTAAATAAGTTTTCTGTGAGACCTTTGTTTCTAATAAAAACTTCCATCTTGTTCGCACACCTAGTGGTATCCTTTGTTGCTTCTGCTGTCCTGTTATTGTCGTTACACGATGCTCTGTTGATGTCACAGTGAGTTCCCTAGCAACTACTAAAAGGGTATATGAGTGTGACATCATTGTGCTTCTGAGGAACAAGATTTAGCACTAAGTTGAGAGGTCCAAGTAGTTGGTGCCTGCCTTGAAGCTTGTCGAGAAAATGATGTTCCTGCAGAGGATAAGATACTTCCTAGAGGCTGGGGAGTCTCACACAGTCCGGGTGAGGCTTGAGCATCACACACGGATTCCTCTGGGGACACGGCTGGGTTTAGCTCGTTTACTTTAGTTTACTTTTTGTCCTTTGTGCTCTGGACCCATTTGTAGGAGTTACTGAATCCTGAATGGATGGACCTTCACATACTCACTCTTTCTTCAGTGTGGATGTCCCCAGGCCTGGCACTGTACGCACTGTGTCAGTGAATGAAGTGTGGCATTGAAATTTGAATTTGTATTTAAAAGACACATACTTTTTTTGGTATTTCAACCCTAGCAAGAATAAAAATTATCTTTAACTTGTTCAATTGATGAAAACAGTTGGTGAGCCAAAACTAGACCATGGGCCAGGTTGTGTTTTATGTGTTGTGTTTATGGGAGGGTCTGAGGACTGCTCTATTCCTTGTGAACCAGCCACTTCCTTTCTAACACAGTGTAGAATTTTGAGTCACTTGGCTAGAGGGGTGGCTAAGTGGCTGAGAGAGTGGTGCTCTTCCAGAACACCCAAGTTTGGTTCCTGGTGCCCATAGTGGATGGCTCACAACCACCTGTAACTCCAGTTCTAGGGGATCTGATGACTTCTTCTGGACTCTCTGGACACTGTGCTCACATGAATACACTCGCACACACATAAATGAAATATTTTTGTAATTTTTAAAAGGTTTTCTCCTTTTTATATAGTCTTCATTCAGGAATCATAGTCCTGTGCCTTTCCTGAAATAATGATCGTTAGAGGAGTGTATTAAATACAAGATGCTTTTTCTTTAGTTTTCGCTGATAAGTCTCACCCTTTCTTACAGTATTTTCTCAGCCTTTAAAAATAATATAAATAAGGCTCAGGTTGTGTGGGACTGGTATCCATACAAATATTTTGTTCAGTCATTTACAGCCTTAAAATGTACATGAAAATACTAATTTTAGTCAGGCTCGGTGGCACACACAGGTGGATCTCTGAGTTCAATGCCAGTTTGCTCTATAGAGTGAGTTCCAGGACTACACAGAGAAATCCTATCTTTAAAAAAAATGAAACAAAAACAAAATAAATGAAAGAAAATACTTATTTTAAAATTGCTCCTTAAGGAACAGCAGGACAGTTCAGCGTGTGAAAGCAATTGTTACGCTAGGCTGACAGCCTGCATGAAACCCCGAGACTGGCATGGGAAGAGAGAACCCCATCCCACAATTGTCTTCCGACCTTCCAACCCAAATCGTGGCGCTTGCACTCTCAGAAGCACACGTGTATGTACACACACACACACACACACACACACACACACACACACACATATGTAGCAATAATAGTAACAATGAGGTTTGTTAGTCAAGCCATCTTAAAATGGGTTTTAAATATTAGGGCCTTTCAGTCTGGGAATATAGCTTAGTAGTGGACTTCCTTAGTATGCAGGAAGTTTGAGGTTCAGTCCTCCACACTGTATAAAAATGAGTGCTGATGCATACCTGTAATCTCAGCACGTGGGAAGCAGGTCAGGGGTTCAAGGTCAGCTCCTCTCCATAGAGTGTTAAAGGCCAGCCTCTGGCATATGGGAGAGCCTGTCCTTAAAAAAATGTCAGATCCTTTCATCAGTTACTAGATACACAGTTAACAGTCTGACTTTCCTATGATAGGCAGACAGTGTCAATAACAGCTTTGTGAATGTTAGTAACCATGTTACAATGATATTCTTTCATCTGGTTTATCCCCCCCCCCCCTTTTTTTTTTTTTTTTTTTTTTTAAAGAAAAGTCCTAATTCTAGTCCTGGCTGGCCTGAAATTCTCCATTTAGACCAGGCTGGCCTTGGATGCCCAGTAATCCACCACATCTCTGCTTCCTGAATGCTGGGGTTAAAGCTGTGAGCCTCCACTCCTGCTCCATCAGATTTTTTGAGTAAACCATTAAGACAATGTTCATTAGCGGGGGGGGGGGGGGGGGGGGGTCGGGCCATTAATCCCAGCACTCGGGAGGCAGAGCCAGGTGGATCTCTTTGAGTTCGAAACCAGCCTGGTCTACAGAGCGAGATCCAGGAAAGGCGCAAAGCTACACAAGAGAAACCCTGTCTCGAAAAACAAACAAACAAACAAAAAGACAATGTTCATTGGCTAGAAGAGATGTTCATTGGCTTCACACGGCTAGAAGACAAATAACCACGTTCAGTTTTCCAGTTGAAAAGGTTGAGCTCTGTGGCATTATGTGTCTTCTCAGTGGTCCTGTGTCCTTACATTGTGGCTTACTGCTCATGCCATAGGTGTCTTGTGCTGCTTTTGTGGTTACAGACTGGATTTCCAAGTGTCAGGATGTGTTTGTGCATGATTGCCTGCTACTGGTTTTAGGAAATGGCTTTCACCTCTCCCTTTTACAAGATCTTAAGTAAGAATTGGGATATGATATAGTGATAGATACCGTGGTCCCGCCTGCTGGAAGTTTAGCAGTGAAATCTCCTGGGTGACCTGTGCTGAATAGGAAAGTTGTATTTCAAGGTCATTGTCAGTTTACCCAAGCATACTAGAGTGCCAGGTGCATGAAACTGAAGCCCTTCACTTAGTGATGCAGCTTCACCCTGTCTTCTATTTTCAAAAGTGGAAAGTGGCCTGCTTAAGAAAAAAAAAATCATTTCCAGTCTGTTTTCTTGGTATTTGATGTCTGCATTTGAATGTTTAGGTTGCTTGCTTTGTTTGGGACAGTGTCTCATGTATCACAAGCTAGCCCTCAAGTCTCTGTATGATACAAGACTAAAATCTGTCTATCCTTGTTACCTGGTGTGTTTTAGGAAAACTTTGCTAGTTCTAACAGTACTCAGGTAAGGTAAAGCATCCTGTGTGTAGGACGTTGCTCTGTTGCAGCAGCCCCCTGCTCGTCTGCTGAGTCCCATCAGAATCCCTTCCTTGTGAGTGCTGGTTGGGAAGGCTTGTGTTCAGGGTGCCCCCTTTACCAGACATTCACTTCACAGAGAACTCTGGCTCAAGAGTTCGGCTGCTCATGAAGACCTTCAACATGTTGCCTAACACCAAGACCTTTGGTAAAAATAAACTGAAGGGTAATAGTTTCTCTTGGCCTATAAAATAGACTCCCCAGAGAGACATTGCTGTGAGTTTTTTTTTTTTTTTCTAGAAATGATTTTTTGTGTGTGTTCTTCATGCATGGTCTCAGATTCTTACAAGTTAAGTAAATAGTTTTTTAACCTGTGGCCTCCTTGTAAAGCAGAATATGATTATCTTTATAAGATTTTAATTTTTTTCTTTTCTTTCTTTATTTTATTTTATTTATTTATTTATTTATTTTTTTTTTGAGACAGAGTTTCTCTGTGTAGCTTTGGAGCCTGTCCTGTCCCAGAACTTGCTCTGTAGACCAGGCTGTCTTCGAGTTCACAGAGAATCCGCCTGGTTCAGGACTTTAAGTCTTTAATTCCTTAAAATTCTGTTTCAAAGCTAAAGGTGTGCAGGAGCTTCTGCCCTCTATTGTCTCTTGATTTGTGATGAGCTGTGGTGGTAAGAGGAACGTACTTGCTTAGATTTCTATCTTCACAGCCATCATATTTTAAGAACTAGCAGTTCTTGGCTGGGTGTAGTGGCACACACCGTTAGTCCTAGCCCTTGGGAGGCAAAGGCAGGCAGATGCCTGAGTTCCAGCCTAGTCTACATAGTGAGTCCCAAGAACAGCCAGTACCACACACAGAGAAACCCTGTCTCAAAAAAGGAAAGGAAAAAAAAAATTCGCAGTTCTTTCACACTAACCTTGGCTACATTTAGCCTCGATTAGTCCCAGGTCGAAGCATTTCAGTAGCTGTCTGAATTGTGTGTGTCATGTGGTAGGTGGTGAGATGGTTCTCGTACTGTGTGCTGAGCACAGACACTCAGCTTGAGTGGCATGTTTTTCTGTGGAGTTTTGGTTTTGTATTCTTTGTTTTGATGGGGTAGGTGTAGGCCTTTATTATATATATTGTAATGTGAGTTTTGTGTTAACTTGCACCCTAGCCTAAAGCTGAAGAAGAGCTTCCAGTTGACAGAGCACTTGAACCTGAGCAAGAGAAAAGCCAAGGGTTTCACTTTGAGAGAGACCCCTCTGCCCTGAAAAGAGTGAAGGCTGGGGAAGAAAATGGCGAAGAAGCTGAGCCTCTGCGCAATGGTGCAGAGAGTATTTCTGAGGGCGAAGGAGGCGATGCCAACTCAGGCTCCACTGATAGTTCTGGAGATGGGATCACATTCCCATTTAAAGCAGGTACGTGGGCCTCTGACTCCCTGGCTCCCTTGTCACTTTCCTCCTGTGCAGTCTTAAGGAAATGTCTCCACAGAGATTTACTGATGACAGAAGCTCATCATAAAGGAAGATTTACAGGACAGATACGTTAGCCCAAGATGGTGGTCAGTGACTAGTAGATCTGGAGTCCTGTCCAAACCTTTACTGCCCCAGAATAGCAGTCGGTGGGGATCTGCAGAGCAGGTCGTCAGAATTCAGTAAGACGAAGCTTTTTTCTTTGATCTGAAGGGGTATTATAGTTGTAGCCAGTGCCCTGAAGGTAAGTGTCCCCACACTTGAGATTCAGATGTTTTGTTCTGTTTCCCCTGACCGAACTCACTCTTAGTGACTGAAGCAGTCAGGTAGAATGGACACCTTACAGCAAGGAGGTGCTGAAGCGTTCGGGTGGTGAGCTCTGGAGGGTCTCACTCACATCTGGACACCATGGATGCATTCAAACCCTGACCTGGCCTGACGGAGGGCTGGCTGTGTCCTCAGCACCCCAGTAACCAACCCAACCCCCTGTTGTTCTGTAAGCCGCGATTGCTGTAGGGTCTTATGGAGGGAGGGCCTTGCTGTTGGCTGTGGAGAGGTGGCTTCTTGGATGGGAAGTTTGGGATTGATGAGAAGTTTCTTTCTCTACCAGTGCTAAGTAAAGTTGCAGAGTTAGAATGTAAAAATTCGAGACATGGAGATAGCCCAGGCCAGGGTGTTTCAAACTGCTGCATTTAACTCCTTTACAGGCTGTGAAATTACAAAGCACTAAGCAGTAATATTATAGCCAGGCAGTGGTGGTGCCCGCCTTTAATCCCAGCACTCGGGAGGCAGAGCCAGGTGGATCTCTGAGTTCGAGGCCAGCCTGGACTACCAAGTGAGTTCCAGGAAAGGCGCAAAGCTTCACAGAGAAACCCTGTCTCGAAAAACAAAAAAACAAAAAAAGCAGTAATATTATAAAGCAGAATAAATGAAAAATGTCACTGTGGCACGATCTGCCCTCCTGGCTTGTCACTGTGGAAAAATAGTTATTTATTCTTGGACCATTTATAAACATAGACGATGCACCTTGCTCATATCTACCCCCAGCTTCTTCCTCTTACTTCCTCCAGGCCCTCTGAACAGTTGTGTGCTCAGGAATATTTGGAAACTACTAGCCTCTACTTCCCACTTTGAAGAACTAATTTTTTAAATTTTTAGTGAAATTTTAATGCTAGGGAACTGTTCTGCCACTGAGCTGTGTTGCAGCCCTGTTTTACTTTTCACTTTTGAGACAGTCTCCCATGATGTTGCCCAGGCTACAGCAGAGCTCACTCTATCCTAGGCTGACCTTGCTTTGCAGTCCTCGTGCCTCAGCCTCCAGAAGACCTGAGATTACATGCATGTACCACTAAGCCTGGCCTGAGATGTTTGGTACCACTGCACTCCTGTTGGTGGGCTTTTTGAAATCGTAGTATTACATTCTTACTGCACATAGAATTTTGCAACTATTAAGCAAAAATAAATTTGTCCAAAAACTTCCTTTTTAAACTTCAGGAGTAGTGTTTTAGCTCGCTTTTGGCAATCTAGTCTTGTCCCAGATGACTGAACACTGATGGTGCCCACCAGCCTTTTCTACATAAAAGAGTGATGATGTGCAGACAGTGTGGTCTTTGCCCAGTTACAGGGTCCAGCTGTCTGATTGTCTTTGACCTTGTAATCCAGTGTGCAGCAGTAAAGGTTGGGGATGAGTGGTTTAAATCCTAGATCCTGATAACTTACTACTTTTAATTAATATAGTTATGTAAAACAGACCTAGTCTGAAAATATCTTCATAGCATCTAGAGATATTCGTGGATTTATAGTCTCTTAGGGTAGGAATAACAAGAACAAAGGGTCTAGCCTACTACCCTGACCTGATCTGGGGCTTGATTGTTTGTTTTTGTTGTTGTTTTGTTTTGTTTTTAAGACAGGATTACTCTGTGTAGCCCTGGCTGTCCTGGAACTCATTCTGTAGACCAATTTGTAGATACGCCTGCCTCTGCCTGGGATTAAAGACATGTGCCACCGCCACCACTGCAGACTGGGGCTTGATTTCAATGAGTTTTGTCAAAGAAAAAAGGGAAGGAGAGAAAGAGAGTTAGTTGCTTACCATCCAATAAAATTTAACGTAGAATTTCTCTAATGTTATATAAAAAAGGTAAGGCCAAGGGTCTGGAAATGGCTCCACCCTTAAAAGCACATCCTGTCATGCAGTAGACCAGAGTTCAGTTCCTGGCCTCAACTTCAAACAGCTCACAACTGCCTGCATCTCCAACTCCAGGGGATCCCATTCTCTCTTCTGGCCTCTTCAGGCATTGTTCTCATGTGTACAAACCCACACAGAAACATACATATATACATACTTAAATTTTTTAACTGATTTTTTTTTTTACAAGAGTTAGGTTAAACAGTTGATATAATACAAATAGTATAGAGGCAAATGCTTGCGGCAAAATACTAATTCAAATTTCATCTTAAAGATGAGAGCTAAGACAGTCCTGGTGGTTCACACTGTAACCCCAGCACTGTGAAGACTGAGCTTCAGAGGGACCCGGGAGTCAGGGTGTTTCAGAGGAAGGTTGTGGGCACCCTCAGCTTTCTTCAAATTAAACTGAAGATGAAGATGAAAATCATCTATCTAGCTGGCTGGATTGTCATGGTCTGAAGTAAATTGTTTTTGCTTTGTGTCTTTTTTTTTTTTTTCTCTGAAGTAATATTTACATGTGAGCAACCACACGCCAGCCTTATTTTCCAGAAAGCCGAAGTCTCGTCCAATTCCTTGTTTCCGCAGTGTTCCTGGCTTGAGCTTTGTTTAGTAAGCACTAGTGTGTGTCCTCGTGAGCCTGGCCAGAGGTTGTTAGGAGGACACGTAGAAAGCGCTTGCTCCCCTTGCCTCAAGTTGTCTTTATACTTAGTGGTTTCCCAGTTCTGAAAGAGCCAAGGCTGCTTTGGAGTGTTCCTTCTTTAAACTGTCGTCCTGTGTTGACTTTTTGGGTTGGCTCCTTTGTGTCCTTGAGGAGCTATTGAAACAGGTTTGGATAAATGGTTTCTGCTTATGCTACTCTTTAGAGTCCTGGAAGCCTGCGGATACAGAAGGCAAGAAGCAGTATGACAGGGAGTTCCTGCTGGACTTCCAGTACATGCCTCCCTGTATCCAAAAACCAGAGGGCCTGCCTCCCATCAGCGACGTGGTTCTCGACAAGGTAAGCTGAATGCGCAGGGGAAGCCAGGTGGTCTGAGTGTTAGTGCACACAGGTGCAGTGTGAGCAGCTCTTAGGAACTTTTGGGTCACAAGCATCCACGTACGACATGTAATGCTGGAGAACTAGATGTTCCCAAGTTGTTAGCGTTTTAATGTATTGAAAGTCAGTTTAGGCCCTTATTCCAGTTCTGACTTTTTGTTGTTGTTTCTTTTAAAATTTATTTTATGTGTATGAGTATTTCGCTTGCATGTATGTTTCCAGTGCCTAAGGAGGTCAGAAGAGAGTGTCAGATCCCCTGGAACTGGAGTTGAGGATAGTTGTGAGCCACATTGTGTGGGTGCTGGAAACGGAACCCTGGTCCCCTGCAAGAATAAGTGCTCTCAGCTGCTGAGCCTACTCTCTAGCCCTGAGTGCTGATTTTAAAAATGTATTAATGTGTCTGTTTGTTGTGGCTTTCTTCTAGTGATAAACTTCCTGTGAGTTGGAGGAGGCAAGGCTGCATTCATAGAGCTCTTTCCCCAGATTCTAAACTTTGATTATGGAGTAGCAACAAGGAGGGGTCAGAAACCCAAGAAGGAGATATTTACAAGATGAAACTTCAGTGGCAGGAGTCTTAATTCAGATATTGTATATATCAAAATTTTCCCAATAGTTAATTCAAGTGATTAAAGTCCCTAGTCAATTGCATAGAGACAGACATCTCTCCTCTTTTGAGTTTTTAGTATTATTTATTACTTTATGTGTGTGAATATTTCCCAGCATGCATGCATGTGTATCACATGTGTGCCTAGTGTCCATAAAGGCAAGAAGAGGATGTCACATCCCGTAGGCCTGGAGTTATAGATGTTGTGAACGGCCATGTATGCAGGTGCTGGAAACTAAACTCCAGTCTTCGGTAAGAGCAGCAAGTGCTCTAACCACTGAACCATCTCTCCAGCCTTCCTCTTTACATTTGGTTTACATGGTGCACAATGAAAATTATTAATGTCGGAGCTTGTTTATTAAGTACAAGAGAGTAAGGGCATGGGGTTGGGCAGTGGGGAAAGCACTCACCCCACAAGTCTAATCCTAATCCTCCCGGGCCAATCACTGACAACATCCTGTGGTTCAGGAGCTAGTTTCTCTGGTGGAGAATTCAGGGTTTTCCTCGTCAGCTCACAGCATCGCTGGCACTGAATGCGCCAGGACATGTGTGCTTTAAGCTTTTCTGTGCTTCTTCATGCATGCAGATCAACCAGCCCAGATTGCCAGTGCGAACCCTGGACCCTCGCATTTTGCCTCGCGGACCTGACTTCACCCCAGCCTTTGCAGATTTTGGAAGGCAGACGCCTGGTGGAAGAGGCGTGCCTGTAAGTGCTTGTTCCCTACAACAACCCAGTCAGTTAGGAAGCTGTGGTAGACATCCTGTCTAAGGACAGGGAGTGGCTTTTGTATGCTGAGTCCCGTGATCAAGAAGTAGAAGAGGCAAAGACGACCCTCCATAATGTCTATATGAATATTAAAGCAAATGCACAATGCACGTCTGCGTCATTTTTCCTGCACTAACTTGGTCTGGTCCTTGTTTATGTGTTCTGTTGAAGTGACCTGCACATGCTTTAGCTATAGCACCAACCTTGGTAGGATTCTGAGCCTCATGGTGTTCTAGAGATTCCAGTGGCAGCCAGCTAATCCTCTCTGACTTTGTTTCTACAGATTTACAAAGTGCGAGCATGGATTGCAATTCTGGGACTGAGCACAGCCCCAGGCTGCACTCCACTGGAGATGTCTCTCTAGCCCCTAAAGAGCTGACCTGTAGGGGTGTGCTGGATTTATGTATTTATTATGTATACAGTGTTCTATCTGCATGTATGCCTGCACACCAGAAGAGGGTACCAGATCTCATCATAGATGTCTGTGAGTCGCCATGTGGTTGCTGGGAATTGAACTCAGGACCTCTGGAAGAGTAGCCAGTGCCCTTAACCGCTGAGCCATCTCTCCAGCCCAGTATGTGTGTGTGTGTGTGTGTGTGTGTGTGTGTGTGTGTGTGTGTGTGTGTGTGTATGTATATTAGACATGTCTATAGTATTGTAGTTTTTGTTTGCTCTTATTTACTATAGGCCGTGAAGTCGAAATTTAGGCAGATGTCATCCACAGAAGTGTAGTATAGTGTAGGATTGGTAACCTACAGGTTGTCATATACATAGTGCCAGGCTTTTCAGAGGGGGAAGTGGCATCACCAGTGGGTCTGCCCTGGGCACCACACTGTGCCAGATTCTGCAGGCCCTGCTTGCTCACTGATTTGTAGAGGATGGGGCTCATTGGTTATTCTCTGGATGATAACATCTGTGTTCCTCCCATTTTGCTCAATGTTGTTCACGAGTCACTCATGAATGGTACAAATCAATTTCTCTCCTTGCAGAATACCTTCTCAGTTTTTATTACCAGCTTGTTGTTCATTGTTTCCAATAGTTGAACCAAAGGAAGCCATATGAGTTGGGAACAATCTGTATCTTGTAAAATACTACAAATAGAAAATGAATTGAGAGGTGACAAAGTACTTGCCACTAGCCCGGACCTGAGTTCAGTCCCCAGAGTGGAGCTCCTGTGAAAAGCTAGGTGTAGACATGATGGTGCTCACCTGTCACTCCAGCACCTATTTTCAGTCTGTCATAACTATGGCACAGGATCCCATGTGTGGGTGCGGGCGTTCAAATGTGCGTGGGTAGGTGGGTGAGTTTTTTGGTTGGTTTTTTTGTTTGTTTTTTTTTGTTTTGTTTTTTTTTTTTTGTTTTTTGTTTTTTGTTTTTTGTTTTTTGTTTTTTTGTTTTTTGGTTTTTTTTTTTTTGGTTTTTCCAGATAGGGTTTCTCTGTGTAGTTTTGATTCCTGTCCTGGGTCTCTGTAGACAAGGCTGGCCTGGAACTCACAGAGATCCACCTGGCTCTGCCTCCCGAATGCTGGGATTAAAGGCATGCACCACTGTCACCCTACAGGTGGATGGGGTTTAAGTCGTTCACTATTTGATACTGTTTTTAAAGAATATTCTATGTTCTTAAAGTAAGTACTTTGAATTGGATAATTTATCGTGGCAGCTCTCATCTCAGAGTAAATAAGAGTTTATTCTAGAACCAAATGTGAGTGATCAAGGTCCAAGGAAACAGATTGAAATACCGTATTCTAACTTGGTGGCAGTTCTGTGACTTTTTGTACTGACAACAAAAGAATGTCACCCTTCAAATACACTGCTGGAGATTTTAGGTAAGGGGTTATGACCAAGCAGGAAAATCTTGGCCTCAGGCCTCACAGTTGTCTGATGACATTCTTGTCCCCTAGTTATTAGAAGCTAATGGTTTGTTAGTACATGCCTAAAGAATTCCCTGATGGGGCTGGAGAGATGGCTCAGAGGTTAAGAGCACTGGCTGTTCTTCCAGAGGTCCTGAGTTTAATTCCCAGCTCCCACATGGTGGCTCACAACCATCTGTAATGAGATCTGGTACTCTCTTCTTCCCTGCAGGCGTACGTGGAGGCAGAACACTGTATGCGTAATAAATACATAAATCTTTAAAAAAAAAAAAAAAGAATTCCCTGATGGTCACAAGAATGTTAGGTCAAACACAGGTGGACAATGAATTAGCTTACTCATGGAGCTAAAGATAGCCCAGGACAGTTTGGCTTGGGACCTGGGACATTCAGCTTTCCACATTCACAGAAGTTCTGTAGTCAGTTTGCCTCGTATGTAACCTTTTAACACAGATGACTTTTTCCTCTGGAACTGAAGCATGTGAAGAGATGTTGCAGTTATAGTCTCAAGGTGTACTCACTGGTGTTTGCGGTAGTCTTTGTAAATGACTACCTTTATTTAGATACGATTCTTTGTTGTATGGGGTACATGTGTGTATGGTGCATATGTACAGGGTGTGTGTGTGTCCTTGGGCAGACCAGAGACTCTTATCTGGTGTCTTCCTCTATCACAATTGACCTTATTTTTTGAGATGGGATCTTTTGTGGAACCCAGGGCTTGCTGTTTCAACTACACTGGATCCAGGATCACCTGTCTCGTCCCTGACCCACCATCACTGAGATTCCAGATGTGCGTTGTTGCCCGCTTGCATGTCTGTCTTTTACATGGATGCTGAGGATTCTGAACTCCAGTCCTCATCTTGTACTGCCCGCACTTTAATGCCCGATCCATCTTCTCAGTCCCTCATTCCATGCCTTCTACATGATTTTCATGTAATTTCATTTTACTCAAGTGGATTTGTTCTAATGTGTTTTTATATACAAGTTTGGGTTAAATTAAGCATCTGAAAACATCATTGTTCTTGAGTTATATGCAACTCTGAATAAGATACTTACCCACATAGTCTGCCTCAGGAACATCACCTGGATCATAAAATCCAGACAGTGTTTGGCTAAGTGAATGTCTTAACAGAGCTCCTTGGCCTAGAGCCTGTGAAGAAGATTCATTTCTAAGTAAGTGTCCTTCGAGCCTGGTTCAGCAACCGTCCCTGAAGGAATTTTCCCAGTCTTTAGTGTCTCTCAGTTAATCCATACTGTTTTTTGTTTGTTTGAGCTTTTTTGTTTGGTTGTGGGTTTTTTTGTTTTTTTTGTTTTTTTTTTTTTTTTTGGTGCATTGGTGTCTTACCATGGGTGTGGGGTCCCCTTGAACTGGAGTTACAATCACTTGCGAGCTGCCATGTGGGTGCTAGGAGTTGAAACCAGATCCTCTGGAAGAGCAGTTGGTGCTCTTAACCACCGAGGCATCTCCAGTTTTTAATGTTTGCGGTCCTGTCATCAGCGCTGTGTCCTTACTGGACATGCCTGACAATGTTAATAGGGATTTGAACTTTTGTCCTGAGGCCCACTTGGCACCACCATTTCAAGTGCTTGATTGATGGTTGGTGTAAATGATGGCTCAGAGCATTTAGTTGGAAATGCTTCTAAGCTTATCAGCCCACCCTAGGACCATAGGTGACCTGGACACTCCTTTTCTATGAAACATGGCAATTTAGTCCATAGTTTTCTTTCCCAGAGTTCTCTGTGTATCTAAAAGGGCAACATTGAGTTATTAAGTGAGATACAGTTGTGGTTTGTCTTATGCAAACTTCTTTTCTTTCCTCTTAAAATCTAATGGCAACATTTACAGCATCTGAATGGTTTATCAGAAGAAAACGTAGGTTGTCAGTGTGTAACACCACCGAGAGGTCAGAGCTTAGTGCCCATTTCATGCTTAATCTTGCAAAGTAATGCTGGGTGTGGTGGTGTTCCCCTGTGAGCCCAGTCATAGAGGAGCAGACCTAGAGCCAGTTCAGATACTCTAAACTGCAGGCGACCCTGCCTATGTCCCAAGAAAGGGCACACACATTGAATTCCAGCTGAGGCAGATGGATCTCTGTGAATACAAGGCCAGTCTTGGCTACATAGTAAGATTGTTTCAAAGGGAAAAAAAGGTCAAAAACCAAGAAAGGAAACTGATTTCAAACATGTAAGGTAGCTGCTGCTAGTTTTACATACAAAAGACAGCTTTTAAAACTTTTTTAAGAATTAAAAAACGTGTGTCTTTTTGTGTGGGTTTCTGCATGTGAGTACAGTACCTGCAGAGGCCAGAAGGCAGCCATGGAACTGGAGTTCCAGGCATTTGTAAGCTTTGTCGTGGGTTCTGGGAGCTGAACTCCAGTCCTCTGCGAAAGCAGTAGATGCTTTTAACAACTAGACAACTCTCCACCCCTTTTAAAATGCTTTATGTGTTTATTGTTTGTGTATGTGCACCTGAGTAGAGTGCCACGGCAGCAAGAACAGGGCATCAGGTCTCTCCTGATTGGAATTAGAAACGCTAGTGAGCTACCCATCTCAGAGGCTGGTTCTGCCAACAAACACCTTTTTTTTTGAGACAAGGTCTCACCATGTAGCCCTGGTTGTCACAGAATTTAATAATACAGCTTTTGTATGGATTTCTTTATGGTTTTAGAATTATACCTAATTAATGGATTTTTGATACAGGATCTCACCCTTAGCTCAGGCTGTCCTAGAACTTACTGTGTAGCCCAGGCTGACATTTCTGGCTTCTGTCCAGTGTGCTGGGATGACAGGTGTGTGGGTATGCACTACCACAATTGACACAAATAGTTTCTTCTTTCCCATTTTTGGGGGGGGGGGGGGGCTTTTCAAGGCAGGGTTACTCCTGGCTGTCCTGGAACTCACTATATAGACCAGGCTGGCCTTGAACTCACAAAGATCTGCCTGCCTTTGCCCCCAAAGTGCTGGGATTAAAGGTGTGCGCCACCACTGCCTGGCCTTCTTTTTTTTCTTTTCTTTCTTTTTTGTTTTGTTTTTTTAGACCGATAGTGTTTGGCGCAGATTTGTAACTGGGGACTACTACTGTGAATGTCTATGGAGTAGGAAGTATCCAGTCCTTGTCGCAGCCGTGATACAGCCCCCACGGCCTGCGCAGCGCAGCTTCTCTTGAGTACAGGCTTCCTGGGTGGGAATGGTAGTTTATCAGACACCATTTTGGGATCCTTTGGGCCCTTTTAAGAGGTAGAGATGTAGTGATGACATTCTGAGACCGTTTTTCTTCCTCCTAATACCTTAAGATTATTTCTAACTTGAATACCTAATACCTGGTCTCTTCATCTAGAAGGTTTGTTGTGAACATGAGGCTTGAGCAGCCCTGCAGACACAGGCTGTTCTGGATTCTCTGAATGGATGTAATGTTCTTGTCCTAGTTGTTGAATGTTGGACCTCGGAGGTCTCAGCCTGGCCAGAGAAGGGAGCCCAGAAAGATCATCACCGTCTCTGTCAAAGAAGATGTGCACTTGAGAAAGGCGGAGAACGCCTGGAAGCCTAGCCAGAAGCGGGACAGCCTTGCCGACGACCCCGAAAGCATTAAAACGCAGGTGAGGGGCTGCACCTGTGCTCTGTGAGCTCGAGCCTTCCCTTGTGAGTTCTGCCTTGTCAGCATGTGGAAAGGTTTTGTTTTGTTGGAGACAGGGCCCTGGCTGGCTCCAGTTCACAGAGATCCTGCCTTATTAAAACTCTTAGCCCCCATACCTGGCTTTGTATCCCTTTTTTCTAACGGCATTGTTCTGTAAGGCTCATGAATGACAATCTGTTTATTCTTTATTGGTGGACCTAAAATGTCACTCTTGTCAAGGCTTACCTAGCATGGGCAAGGCTGTAGCCTGATCCCCAATACAACAAAGATAGAAGGAAGAAATCGCTTTGCCCTTTTCTGTGGCCCACACTGTGTTCATATGAGGCTTGCTTTTTTTCTCTGTTTTTTAAAGTTTTTTATTAACATTATTGTACATGATGGGTTTCATTTTGACATTTTCATCCATGTACTTTACTTTGAACATGTTCACGTCACTTCCCTTTCCTATCCCTTGTCCTGCTCCCTTTCCTCCTCTATTACACCCCCTTTATGAGTGTGAACCAGTGAGTACTTGCTTTCCTTTAGAACACCCTCTTAGTGATGAAGCAACTTTATCCTCTCCTGATCTAGACATGACGTCACTGTAACCTTTGCCAGGCATTGATTTCTAATCTAGAAGTTAGAGGTGGCTTTTTTTTTTTTTTTTTTTTTTTTTTTTACTTCTCTCTTCCTTAATCTCTTTCTCCTTTTCCTCTGTGATTTTCCTATACCTGCCACTGCTTCTTTGAGATTAATCTACCGGAAGCACTGATTTCCCATCCCAGCTTTTTAAAACGTATTTGTCTTGTGTATTGGTTCTGTCCTTCTACCATGTGAATCCCAGGGGAGCAGACTGGATTCATCAGGCTTAGAGCCAAGCCCCTTAGCCTTCTAAGCCTGCATCTCAGCTTTTTTGTTTACGTTTTGAGACAAGGTCTCTGTATATATAGCCTTGGCTATCCTGGAACTGGCTATGTATTCCAGGCTGGCCACTTTTATGCAGAACCATGATGTTTTGTTTTAGTTATGGTGATGATCAGTCTGTCACCTGAGGATTGAGCTTTTTGCCTGCATATAAGTCTGTGTATCATATGTGCTTTGTGCTACCAGAGGCTAGAAATTTCTAGGGCATCAGATCCTCTGAAACTGGAGTAATTGAGTTGTGAGCTGCTGTGTGGATGCTGGGAAATGAACCCATTTGGGGTGTTTACTTTTGTTTTGTTTTTTGTCTTTACATCTGTAGTATAGAATTAACTCCTTGATTAACTCCAAAAGGAAACATGGAAAGCCTTCATGGATTAGGATTTGAATTAAATTGTAGATAACTTTGGCAGAAACTTATATTATAGCAACAGTGAGTTAGATACCCACCAGCTTCTACCTCCTAAGTTCTAGGATTAAAGGCGCACACCACCCTCTCTGGCTCTAATCAGAGACAAGGTTTCTCTGTGTAGCTTTGGAGCCTGTACTGGAACTCGCTCTGTAGACCAGGCTGGCCTCAGAGATATGCCTACCTCTGCCTCCCAAATGCTGGGATTAAAGGCGTGTGCCACCACCGCCTGGCTCATTTCTACATTATTTAAAGGGTTTTTTTGTTTGTTTGTTTTTTCAAATTAAAATCTTTTTACTTAACCCCAATTAGGAATAAATTTCTAAAAACAGTAGTGATTCAAAGGTCACATCAACTATTTTCAAGTTTTACATGCACCTTGTCTTGGTGTCTGAGAAATGCAGAGGAGGCTGTTTTACAGCTGAGCCTGTATAGGGTACTGGGAACCCCAGGTGAAATTCCTGGGGCCATCAGGACAAAGAATCAAAACTGCAGACGACTTTCCTGACCTTTAAGTGACTGAAGTCATTCCTTCCTAAAATGCTCAGTAACCGAAAGTGGGTGGTGGGAGTTGGCCTTAATTGTTAAAATGGATATATGTAAGACTAGTTAATGCTCTCTTTATTTTAACCCTCCCAGGAACTTTTCAGAAAAGTTCGGAGTATCTTAAATAAACTAACACCACAGATGTTCAACCAGCTAATGAAGCAAGTGTCGGGACTTACCGTGGACACAGAGGAGCGGCTGAAAGGAGTCATTGACCTGGTCTTTGAGAAGGCTATTGATGAACCCAGCTTCTCCGTGGCCTATGCAAACATGTGTCGATGCCTAGTAACGGTAAGAGGGGGGAGGAAGCTGCAAAAGCAGACCCCCCGAGAGGGATACTCTTCACTTGCTGCACTTTCTTCAAAGAGTGTTCCTGGGGCAATGGAAAGGGGAGGATATATTGCTAGTGCTCATGTGTGGTGTCCTCAGTGATTAAAAGGAATGTTCGCTAAAGTAACATCTGTCCCCCTGCTGGGGAGTGTATGGAGACTCGATTAAAATGGGCATACATAGGCTTACGATTTCCTCCAACCCGGGGAAGACTGAGGAAGGTTTAAGTTAGTAATGTGGAATTATGTCCTAGGCAACAGTTTTATTCTGGAGTGTCATCTTATAGAACTAGAACAGATGCTAACTTTAACATGAACTAAAGTTAAAACTAAATTAACTGTTCTAATTCTGGCCTCCGGAAATGAAAAGATTGTTGTCACCAAAAATGTTTAAAATCTGATTATTTCCTCTCTTGCTGGACATAGTAGCTCATACCTTCAATCCCCTACTCAGGAGAATGAGTGCTAGGCCAGCCTAGGAGACAGAGTAAGAGCCTATCTCAACAATAAAAAGCACATAAATAAATAACTTCCTTTTCTTAAATTGTTCACAGACATTTATTCCAACCCATAAAATACATATGAACAACAAACATGTTAGTAAATAGTTTTTTTTTCTTAAAAGAATAGCAACTGAATAAAATTTCAAAACACTATAAGCATAAAATTCCTGCTTAGACAGACAGTCTTCTAACTGCCAAAGAAAGTTGTGGAAAGGGAAACGGGATACGACAGAGGCAGGATGGGACTAGTTGAGTGCTTACTCCATCAGCTGTCTCGTGATTGTCCCACTGCTCACTGTCACTAAGTCACTCTGTGACTGTGTGTGTGCACCACAGCCAGATTTGTTCATTTTAAAGGAAAAAAACTATGAAAACTGACCCAGATCTACAAGTTCCTTAAGACTATGAATCAGGAAAAAGTGTGTGCATACACCTGTGTGTGTGCCTGGGAGGCTAGAAGAGGTTGTCATATCCCCTGTGGTTAGAGGCAGTCGTGACTGGCGTGATGTGTGTGCTGGGAACTTAACTCTGGTCTTTCTGAAGAAACAGTAAGTGCTCTTAACCACCGAACAATGTCCCCAGCCCTCAATTGTTATTCTTCGTTAATTGATAGAACCTGAGCTCTAATACCGAACTAGATTAATCTTCTCACCGGGAACTTCCTCATTCCTATCTGCCAGCATCTAGAGATGCTATCCACGTACATTTTCTCAGGCCAGTGTGTGCTTCCTGGGAAGATGGTTGCTGGGTAACGGCTCAGCACAGCCTCTGTGTGTTCTGAAATAGCACTGACTGTCGTGAATTTGACACCCAGCTGGCCTTCCATTTTCAGTTCTGTTCGAGTACCATAATTGTCGCATAGCCCTGTCAGTCTTGGAACTTTGTCCTTCTAGAGACAAGATGTCTTCTCTCCAGTCAAGCATGTATGTCTGCATCAGAGGGAGCACTTGACTAGTGCTCTACAGTGAGCACGGCCCTATCCTCCGGTGCTCTACAGTGAGCACGGCCCTGACCTCCGGTGCTCTACAGTGAGCACGGCCCTATCCTCCGGTGCTCTACAGTGAGCACGGCCCTATCCTCCGGTGCTCTACAGTGAGCACGGCCCTGACCTCCGGTGCTCTACAGTGAGCACGGCCCTGACCTCCGGTGCTCTACAGTGAGCACGGCCCTGACCTCCGGTGCTCTACAGTGAGCACGGCCCTGACCTCCGGTGCTCTACAGTGACCACGGCTCTATCCTCCGGTGCTCTACAGTGAGCACGGCTCTGACCTCTGGTGCTCTACAGTGAGCACGGCTCTGACCTCCGGCGCTCTACAGTGAGCAAGGCTCTGACCTCTGGTGCTCTACCAGATGGTGTTAGATTAACTCTTTCAATTAATCTTGATGCCAGCATGTCTGATGCCAACACTTGGGTGTTAGAGGTGGAGGCAGGAGGATCGGGAGTTCATAGTCATCTTGACTTTATAGTAAGTTCAAGACAGCCTGAACTACAGAAGATGCTATCTCAAACATAAATAAAACTGAGCCTAGTGTCAAGTATTTGCATACTGCTTCCATCCCTACTACAGACAAACTAAGGAGATGATAGATGGGTGACCCATGCCTGTGATCCCAGCACTGAGGTGGCGGAGGCAGCAGGAATCCAGATTTGAGGCCACTTGGATTCTATAATGAGCTTCAGGCTGCCTAAGCTGGTGACACCCTGTTTCAAAAACAACAAAAACTTTTTTACCCACTCAGCCTAGGCACTGTGTTAATTTCAGAACTGTTGGATCTACTTTGTGAGCCCAGAAAAACCCTTTTGCATGTTGCACAGTAACTGCTCAGGAGAGTTTCATACTTTGATGGAATGGATGCTACAGTTTCCTGTTGGGGCACAGGTGATGTGTAGGATAGGAGGGAGCCATTGAAGGTGCTAGAAGCCGTTATTACTGGGTGTAGCTAGAGACCCTCCGTGCTTACCTCCATGTGGGCTAGCCCTTCCACTCTGGTTTTTGTGTGTCAAGAAATTTCTAAAATGGCTAATTGTAGGCCAAGCTTGATAACACGTTCATCTTTGCCACCTAAGAAGGCTGGGTGTTCTGGGTGTTCACGCTTCTAGAGGTTGAATTGGGATGATTGTAATTCAAGAATAGTTTGGGCAACAGTCTGTGGCTTGTCTCTAAAAGAAAAATGAATGAAAAATAAACATCCTCCTGCATATTGATAGTCATGGTAAGTATGGTCCAGTGTGAGGGCGTCCTTCTGGGAAAAGTTAGGGCAAAAGTCTAAAAGCCCAAGCCTTTCCCAGGTTTTGCTGTGGCCCTGAAATTCTCCCTTACTGTTATTTCTGTTTGTTCCTTTAAGCCAAAATTGTTTAAATCATTTTGTTGTTGTTTTTTTTTTTTTTTTTTTTTTTAAACTAGGGTCTTAGAGTGTGGCTCAGGTGGTTGGGTACTTGGTATACACAAACTCTTACCCCATCACTGTATAAATACCTGCATGGTGGGGCACTCCTGTAGTTCCAGCCCTCGGAAGGTACATCCAGAGGATCAGAATCCAGGGCCACCTAGGTTGCATGAGATCCTATCAAGACATAAATGAAAGAGTTGGTGAGATGGTTTGGTGGGTAAGGTGTTTGTGCACAACCTTGACAAACTGAATTTGATCCCCATAACCCATGTGGTGAGTGAGAATCCTTCATGGATGCACCATGAACAGGCTTGGGCGCACACACGTACACCTCATGTAAATACAATAATAATAAACGAGGTTGAAGCAGAGACCACCCTCCCCAGTTTCAGTCTAGCTATATGCAAGGTAACAGATTCCATATTAACAAAAGACAGAAGGTGTACATGAGGGTGTGTATCTTTTCTGCATAAGACTCAAGAACAGCTTTTCACTGCACCGTGGGAATAACTGAAGCTACGTTTTTCAGAATGCTTACCTTTGTGTCTGTCTGCATTAATTAATATAGCTGCCTTTATACTTTCCTCCCTCAATGCAGCTGAAGGTACCCATGGCGGAGAAACCTGGTAACACGGTGAATTTCCGGAAGCTGCTGCTAAATCGCTGCCAGAAGGAGTTTGAAAAAGATAAAGCAGATGATGATGTCTTTGAGAAAAAGCAGAAAGAACTGGAAGCTGCCAGCGCTGTAAGGACTTCACATCAAGTACTGTCAGAACGGTCACCCAGATAGCTATGACACCTGTGAAGGGACCTGTTGTTGCCGGTGCACATAAGAGAGGGAGGGAGGGAGACAGACAGACAGACAGAGTCACAGAGAGAGAGAGAATTTTATTGCCAAATGTCAGGGGTACTCAGTTCCACACCAGAAGTCAGCCTGACCTCGGGCTTTAGAGAGGTTGCTAGGTTCCACAAATCTTGATGGATGCACACTTCTGCATGGAGTTCTTTTTTGCTTTCATTGTTCTGTGTCAGAACCCCAAAGAGTATTTGAGGTCGAGAAAGCATAAGGCCCCAAATCTTAGATGCTCTCACCCCTTTTTACACAACAGCCAGAGGAAAGGACAAGGCTTCATGATGAACTGGAAGAAGCCAAGGACAAAGCCCGGCGGAGGTCCATCGGCAACATCAAGTTTATTGGAGAACTCTTCAAACTCAAAATGCTGACGGAGGCCATCATGCATGACTGTGTGGTGAAGCTGCTGAAGAACCATGATGAAGAGTCTCTGGAGTGCCTGTGTCGCCTGCTCACCACCATCGGCAAAGACCTGGACTTTGAGAAAGCAAAGGTAAAGGCCCAGCAAGGCTGCACGAGCAGCGCTTCGCCCCGCCACAGTGGCCTGTGTGCTTGCTCCTCACACCCTTCTCCTTGCCTCAGTTTGACTGATAATGCTCTGCACCTCCATTGCTTTAGACCTAAGGTGAGGGGGTCCCTAATTATATGCAGGTCAGCATATAGATTCTCTAGCTTGTTTGGTCCTTGTCTTTTCCCCCTAACCACTTCATAGATTGTAAGCAGAAATGGGCTAAGAAACGCTGCCCCAGGCCTGAAAATGAAAGGCAAGAAGAACTAGACCCAATCTCACTGTCTATCCTAGGCTGACTGAGCCTCTGGGATGGCATGTGTGCATCACCATGCCTGCCCCAAGTCTCTTTATTTCTTGTTTTGTTTTGAGACGTGTAGATGTAACCGTCTTGTTAAATAAGAAACACAGAGCCAATGTAGAGATGAAAGCCCAAGAGGTCAGAGTAATAGCTAAGCGCTAAAAACCTTACCCTTCACTGCCGCTCCTGTCCTTCCCTCCGCAAGAAACCTCCTTCCTGTGTCTCTGTCTTTTTTATAGACTTTCTTTTCTGCCTTCTCATTGGTTGTAAACCCAACCACATGACCTCCTTGTCACTGCCTGTCTGTACAGACCTCTAGGTCTTCTATGGTTGGTACTGAGATTAAAGACGTGTGTCTCCATGCTGGCTGTATCCTCGAACGCACAAAGATCTGCCTGTCATGTGATCTGGATTAAAGGTGTATGCCACCACCGCCCGGCTTCTGCAATGGCTTGCTATTAGCTCTGACCCCCAGGCTACTTTATTTATTAACATACAAATAAAATCCCATTTCAGTACAAATAAAATATCACCATAGAGATGGACTCACTATGTAGCCCTGGCTGTCTTGGAACTCGCTTTATAGACCAGGCTGGCCTTGAACTCAGAGATCTGCCTGTGTCTGCCTCCCAAGTGCTGGGGTTAAAGGCGTCCGCCACTACAGCCCGGCAAAATGTTATTCTTAAATCGCTTAAAAACTTACTTGTTACCTTAGTATGGTGGTACACATCTGTAATCCCAGCACTCGGGAGGCTAAGGCAAGAGGATCACAAATTTAAGGCACCCTGGGCTGCAGAGTGAGACCCTTTATAATACAACGAAAACAAAAGTACATGAAGAAAAGAAAATTGAATTTCTCAGCCAGAAATCTTGGTGATTTTATCTGTTGCAGCCACGTATGGACCAGTACTTTAACCAGATGGAGAAAATTGTCAAAGAAAGAAAAACTTCATCCAGGATTCGATTCATGCTTCAGGATGTGATAGATCTCAGGCTGGTATGTTAGGTTTCTATTGTTTCAATAAACACCATGGCCAGAAGTAACCTGGGAAGGAGAGGGTTATTTCTGCTTACAGTTGCACAGTGTAGTTGATCATCCAGGAAGTCAGGGCCAGAGTCTGAAGGCAGGAACTGGAGCAGGAGCTGTGGGGGATGCTGCTTAATGGGATGGGGTGTGTGTGTGTGTGTGTGGGTGGGTGGGTGTGTGTGTGTGTGTGTGTGTGTGTGTGGGTGGGTGTGTGTGGGTGGGTGGGTGTTTCAAGACAGGGTTTTTCTGTATATCTCTGGCTATCCTGGAACTCACTCTGTAGACTAGGCTCACTCTGTAGACTTAGGCTGGCCTTGAACTCATTTAGTTTCTCTTGCCTCTGCCTTCCAAGTGCTGGATTAAAGGTGTGCTCAGGACCAACTGTCCAAGGTTTATACACACTTAGATTAACCAAGAAAATGCCTACAGACAATCTGGTGGAAGTTTTTTCTCAATTGAGGGTCTTCCTAGCTGACTCTAGCTTGTGTCGGGGACAAAAAGGGAAAAATAAAAAAGAACAAACACAAACTACTGAAGCCCCGCCTTTGTAAGGAGTTGAGTGACGACGACGGCGGCGACGGTGATGCTCGTGTGGGTGAAGCGTTGTTTGCTCGGGGCCCAGCTCTGCACTGACAGGAGGGAGGGAGGGAGGGAGGGAGGAGGAGGAGCTGCCTGTTGCGCGTCCCTTCCCCACATTGCCGCTCTGACACTGGTCATCTGAAGTCAGTGGTGCTCACTGAGAGCCAGGCTGCGTTTCCTCTCCACAGTGAACACGCTGTGGCTACTCTTCAGGTCTTACAGAAATGCAGTGAGAAATGTGTACGGTGCCAACTCGTGCTGTTACTGTTCCGCACTCTGTGCACCCTGGCATGGCAGCTGCAGTGTTGATCTTTTTTTCTTGGTTTAACCCAATGGTGACTACCTCAGCTGAGTGCATAGGTCCTGCCTCTTCACCCCAGTCTTGTGGCATTGATGAGGCCTCTTTGTCTCACTAAACCCAGGTGTGACCTTAATAGCAAAAACCATGATCAGAGCCCACATGCTAAATTCAACTTGTTCTCCACCCGTCTCTACCACACTTTCTCATTTCAATTTTGAAAGGTGGCCTGGACGGAGTGAGGCAAGTTTTGTCTCCTGAGGAAAGAGAAGCAGCTTTGTGTGGCCATTGTAGGTCAGGTACCAGAGTCATGTTATTGAAGGAATAAAAATGGTTTTTTTCACCTTTGACTCAGAATCCTCTGAACTGGGTATGAACCCTCATGTTATCCATGGTCCTGGGGAATCCTTTTCCAGTGTAGACACTAATGACGGCTGTACCGGGCACTTGTACCCTCTGACTTTTATCACCAGTTGTTAGAATGTGCACTGCACACCCCGCTAGAGTCCATCAGTTTGTTAGCTTCAGTTCCTAGAGTACACATCATCTATGAGCAGCTGAGAAGCTAGCATAATTCTCCATTTTGTAGGTATTGTATTTGCTTCCTTTGGTTCCTGTGGTGGAAAGCTATAGGCTTTCTATAGGCTGTGGGTGTGGGTGTGGGTGTGGGTGGGATGGGGGTGGCGTTTTTTTTTGGGGGGGGGGAGGTCAATACAGGGTTTCTCTGATGTAGCCCTGGCCATCCTGAAACTTGATCTGCAGACCAAGCTGGCCTTGAATGCCCAGAGATTCACCTTCTTCTGCCTCTGGAGTGCTGGGATTAACGGTGTGTACCGTTAACACCTAACAAAAGTATAGGCTTCTAATATAGTTGTATTTGGAAAATTATTGTTCTTGTGTGGTGTCAAGGACCGAACACAGGGCCGTGCACCAAGCCAGATTCCTGGCCCTTTTGGTAAAATTCTGCATTACTTGACTGGTAACCTTTTTTGTTCCTTTCGTAGTGTAATTGGGTGTCCCGGAGAGCAGATCAGGGGCCAAAAACTATCGAACAGATTCATAAAGAGGCCAAAATAGAAGAACAAGAAGAGCAAAGGAAAGTCCAGCAGCTGATGACCAAGGAGAAGAGAAGACCAGGTGAGGGCAGAGATGACTGGGGTGGGTGGAGTGCTGGGCACTGTTAGGTAAGAGCTGGAAATCAGGTCACAAAGGACAGAGAGGTGGTTGTCAAGCAACATCAAGGCATCAAAGACTAACCATTGAATAAGAGAGTGCAGAATGGAAATGTGTGTTGATTGATTATGCAAAGCCAGGCATTCATAGGCCTGCAGTGAGCATCTCCCTTCTACACTGTCCCGTGCAAGGTAAGAGAAGCAGTAGAAAGAGCTCTCTCCTCCAGGAAATCCTGTCCAGTGAATGCATGGGGTGTCCTCAGTGCAGATGCATTCTCCATTAAGGTTTTAAAGTTTAGATTTAAGAATGATGTGAAGTTTTAAGGGAGGAAAGAGATGGAAAATGGAAGAAACCTGGCTGGTATTTGAAAGGATTTCAGTTGTGAAATGAAATAAACATTCACTTCCATAAAAGAGTAAACAAGCCTGATTGGAGTGTGATTTCAGTGTTTGGATGGGGTGGACAATGTTTGTTGGGAGAATGAGATCAGGGACTTGGTTTTCATTTCTGCCCATCCTAAGTGTGTAAACAAAGGAAGGGTGTCAAGGAAGTGGTAGTTAACAAGAGCTGGACTATCTCTTTGCGGGGGTGGGGTGGTTCTGAGTAGAGTCTGATACCTTCTGTGTGCCAGGCAGGCTAGCTGCCCTTGATCTCCTGTTAGCTCCAGCCAGACATGTTTGTTGAGCTCCACTGTAGCAGGCTTTCTTTTGGGTCACCAACTAGCACCCAAATCATGACATGGAGACTTTATATTAGTTATGAATGCTGGCCTTAGCTTATGTTTGTCCCACTAGCTCTTATAAACTTAAATTTACCTGTTTCTCTTCATCTACATTTTGCCTTGGGGCTTTTTACCTTTCTTGTATTCTGTATATCCTACTCTGTGTCTGGCTGCCTGACCCCAGGCATCTCCCTCTTTTTCTCCCTCATTCTTCCCCCAGCCCCAGCCTAGATTCCTCCTCCTCCTTATTCTCTCTGTCTGACAGCCCCACCTATTCCTCTACTGCCTGCCTATTGGCCGTTCAGCTTTATTAGACCAACCAGTCAGGTACCTTAAGCAGGCAAAGCAACACATCTTTACATCGTTAAACAAATGTAACACACCTTTACATAGTTAATTTTTCACAACACTCCACCTTGTGACAGTTTTCTAAATCCTGTGTGTAAGGAACTGAGACTTGGTAACAATAGAAATAGAAGGACTCAGAGCTGGAGAGATGGGTCGGTGGTTAAGAACACTAGCTGAGCTGTTCTTGCTAAGAACCCAGATTGTGTTCCCACCACCACCCAGCACTTCATAAGCATCTGTCACTCTAATCTCGGGGGATCCAACCGCTTCTGGCCTCTGAGAACACCAAGCGCATATGGTTCATAGATATACATGTAGACAAAACACCCATACACATAAGATTAAAATAAAACGTAAAAAGAAACAGGCTAAAGGATGAGACAGACAGGTGCAGCTGTGTGAAGACAACGCAGAAGAAATGGACCTCTGGCTGAGTGTTTGGAGCAGCAGAAGCAGAAACCTTTCCAAAGAAACCTTCCAAACCTTTCCAAAAGAGTCATTTTCTTTTGAGCTTGTCAGAGGGGAATATAGGTCGTGTTAGTGTGCCCTGTGGTTCAGTGAGCACGGTAGCCACAGTAGTGAGCATCTCTGTGGAGAATTGCTGAGTGGTTGACATGCGCGGTTGGGGTGAGTAGGGCAATGGCTGAAAACATGAACTTTGGAGCTACCTGGCTCCGAATGTCAGCGCTGCTCTTCCATAGCTCTGTGATCTTGCACAAAGCACTTGATTGCAAGGTGGACTTGAAGAATTGTACCTTGTCCAGCAGGACATCTGGCTCAGAGTGAGCATTCAGTTACTATTGGCTAGGACTTAGCGTAGATAGTGTCCTCCATAATAGAGGAGGCAGGAGAGCTGTGGCTTCTAAAGAGAGCAGAGTTTACATTTGCGTTATATGGGCTGCTCCACGGAGACTTAGCAGCTTGCCTTTCAAGTAATGACTTTTATTTACTGTTGAGCAAAATGGAGAAAATCAGAGATTTTGTTAAGGCCTAATTCATAGGAGATGCCCATGTGTGACTAAAAGAAGAAAGTGTTGGGCCGGGCGGTGGTGGCGCACGCCTTTAATCCCAGCACTCGGGAGGCAGAGGCAGGCGGATCTCTGTGAGTTCGAGGCCAGCCTGGGCTACCAAGTGAGTCCCAGGAAAGGCACAAAGCTACACAGAGAAACCCTGTCTCGAAAAACCAAAAAAAAAAAAAGAAGAAGAAGAAAGTGTTGAACAGCAAAGTGATGGGAAAGAGCAAGGATGTAGGTGTCGTTGAAAGAAGAGACAAGTGTGTTGATGGTCACTAACATCCAGTAACACAGTTAATGTGTGGTTCACAGCAGCTCAACAAGTTCCAGGTACCTGTCACTTAACTAGGTCATGTGCTGAGCATCAGTAAATAAATACTGGAGTAGAGTATACTACTTACCAAACAACTGTTCCTTGGAACAATTGAGAAGAGAGATGTTGGGAATGCAAGGTTTAAAGGGTAGCGGGTACAGTTTTTGAAAGTTTTTTTTTATTACATAGCATACTTTGGAGGTCAGAGAACAACTTGAAGGAGCCTGTTTTCTCCTTCTACCATGTGTGGGTCCCAGGATCAAACTTGGGTCCTCAGGCCTGGCAGCAGCTGCTTCCACCTGTTGAGCCATCTCACCATCCCAGGGGATTTTAAACAGGAGGCTGAGGGAGCCTGAAGCACGGGAGGCCGGGCAGTCGTGTGCACATCTGTGGAAGGACGGATAGGACGGGGTAGAGAAAGCACAGAGGCCTGCAGGAGTAGTCTGTGGTTAGAGCTCTGGGCCTAGATGGTAAAGGGTCACACCAGAAGACAAGACAGAGGCAATGGAGACCAGAAAACTCCGAGCAGGCCATTTGTACAAAATCTTGTCTTTTTTTTTTTCTCTCATTGACATGACGACAACCAGAGGTGTTTCAAACAGCAGCAGCAAGATTTCTGTCCTTTATGGAATGACATTATTGGCCAGGACAGAGCAGAAGCTAGGAAGCCACAGCAAAGCTGCTTACCTGATCTGGGAAGCTTAAGGAGAGCTGCTAACATTGAATTCAGCAACGTAAAAAGGGCTCCATCCTGCATTATATGTGGTTTTGAGACAGGATCTTGCCATGTATCTATCACTAGTCTGGAAGTCACTGTGTAGCCCAGGCTGGCCTAGAATTCCCGATTCTCCTTCCTCTGAGTTGGCAGGTATGTGCCGCTATACCTGGCTTCACATATATTTTAAAGGTAGGCCTGGCAAGATCTGACAATTTGAAATGAAATTTGAGAGAACAGAAGTCAGGGTTTTTCCTCCTGAGCGCCTAGGGGTCAGAGAGAGTGGAAAGCATGTCTGTTCCACAGAACCATTCATTTAGATGGAAAGTCCATCCAATTCTTCCCAAGATGTAGATGCAGTTATGATTAACTCTGCCAATACCAGACTTTGCCCTGCCTTGGCCAATACCTAGTAGTCATTTGTGTCTTTTTTTTTTTTCTTTTCCTGAATCAGTAATGTTTCTTGAGAGTCAGAGTGCCTGTTTCATGCTATGCAGATTAAAGATTCTCGAGGCCAGGTTTAATGGCCTACATCCAATATGCAGCCAACCTGGTTTACACAGTACAACTCGGTCTCTAAAAAAGAAAAATAAACTTTCTCTTAACAGGACTGCCATTAATATTTTAATAGCTTCGTTTGTCATGTCCTTGGTTTTGACTGGCATCTGTCAGTTTACACACTGCTTACTCAGTGCCAAACTGACTTGAGGTGATGAGAGACTGACACATTCTGTCCCCCCTGCAGGCGTTCAAAGAGTGGATGAAGGTGGATGGAATACTGTTCAGGGGGCCAAGAACAGTCGAGTTCTGGACCCCTCCAAATTCTTGAAAATCACTAAGGTAAGTATGATGCTTTAAAGGATTTATAAAACTGACTGCATGCTTGTAATCCCAGTACTTAGAAGGATCAGAAACTCAGGGTCATCCTCAACTATGTAGCAGTTTAAAACCAGCCTAGGCTACATGAGACCCTGCCCTCCACAAGCTGCAAACGTGCGTGCGTGCAAACGTGCGTGTGTTTTGAAGATTTTAAACATACACATACAGTTTACAGAGCCACGTGTGGCAGCACACACCTGTGAATCTAGCACTTAGGAAGTCGCTGCAGGAGGATTGCTTTGAGTTTGTGAGCAGCCAGGGCTACATAAACAAACTGATGAGGCAATTTGCATATCACTGGGCATTGTTGTATTAGAAGAATGATTTGAAACTGTATTTCATTTGGCAAGTTAATAAGCTGTTTTGAGCAGAGGACCCATGCACACCCTGGAAATCAGTGTGGCCTTCATGCTGTTCTCTGTTGCCCAGTCCAAGAAAAGGTTTAAAGGTCCAGGGGTCCCACCTTAACAAGCATAGCTTGAGTTTGATTGTTTTGTGGCAGGGTATCCAGGCTGGCCTGAAATTGGTTAATGTAAACTAGGCCAGCATGGAGCTTTGCTTAATGGTGTGCATCACCACTGCCTGGCTAAACTTATGTTTCTTAAACTGAAACTCTAACAAGAGTATGTTGTTAAAATTGTTTATACCGCACTGAAGAAAGCCATTTTAGAATTGATCTGTGAATGACCCTTGGCCACTTTGATTGCAGCCCACCATTGATGAGAAGATCCAGCTGGTTCCGAAGGCGCAGCTGGGCAGCTGGGGCAAAGGCAGCAGCGGTGGAGCAAAGGCGAGCGAGTCGGGTATGTGGGGCGGCCTCTCCGGCTGCCTGGGCAGTAACGCCATTGCCTTGCCTTGCCTTGCATTCCCAGTGTCCGGAACTGTTAGGAAAAGAAAGGTCTGTAGACTTATCTGCCTGGACTTAACTTAGTGGCTCTCGATACCGTGACATAAAAGCTTCCTTTTCTGTAGGGCTCTTTGCAGTATTTAAAACTTTTTTAGATTTGTTTTATTAGTATGAACATTTTGCCTGGAGGTTTGTATGTACACCAGATGCATGTGTCTTGCCTGCAGAGGTGAGAAGTGGATCTGGAATTACATGTGGTTGGTTTGTTTGTTTGTTTGTTTGTGTTTGTTTGTTTGTTTGTTTTTGGTGTTTGGGACAGGGTTTCTGTGTATAGCCCTGGCTGTCCTGGAACTTGCTCTGTAGATTGTGCTGGCCTCCAACTCAGATCCGCCTGCCTCTGCCTCCCGAGTGCTGGGATTAAAGGTGTATGCCATCGCACCTGACTAACATTTAAACTTTTGAGAAAATATTTTTTCAGTTAAGCTGTTTGTTTTATTTTTAAGTGTTTTGTTTTTGTTTTGTTTTTTGAGACAGGGTCTCACTCTGTATCCCTGACTGGACTGGAACTCACTACATACACCAGGCTGGCCTGAAACTCAGAGATTGGCCTACCTCTTCTTCCTGAGTGCTCAGATTAAAGATTAAAGTGCCAGGCTAGCATCAAGTGTTTTTTTTTTTTTCAAATTCCTGAACTCCTAGAATTTGGGAGATGGAAGACTGGAAGATCCCCTGTTCATGCCTGCCTGAGTTGCAAAGCAAGACACTGTCTTCGAAAAGCTAGTTTGCAGCTAGGTGTGGTGGCACACATATAATGTTAGCACTTAGGAGGCTGAGGCAGGAGAACTGCTATACGTTTGGGACACCTAGGCAACACAGTAAGTACCAGACCAGCCAGAGCTACAAGGCAGTAAGACCTTATCTCAAAAACAGAAACAAAGAGCAGGCTGCGTATGTGGCTTAGTGATGGAGCGAGGGCCAAGTTGCACAAGGACCAGTCCGCAGCAGAGGAGGAGGAGGAGCAGGTATTTTATAGGCTTGACTTTTCGACTAAGAATGAGTGCAGTTTCTGGTCTTTGACATTCGGACACAGTATTATCATCTACAAAGCTCACGTTCCCCACCTTAATTGAAGAGCTACTCACCTTTGATGGTCTTTTGAGGGAGTGAGAATTCGTTTTCTATAAGAGTTGGGCAGTGGTGGCACACGACTTTAATCCCAGCACTCAGATGGCAGAGGTAGGTAGATTCCTTGAATTCTGAGTTCAAATCGAGCCTGATCTACAGCAACAGTTCCAGGACAGTCAAGGCTACACAGAGAAACCCAAAAAACAAACAAACAAAAGTGTGGCCCCTTGTAGGTCGGCCATGATTCAGTTGAAGGCTCCACACCCTTAGTCTGTGAGCAGCACAAAGTGGAGTTGGCCGGTTGTTCTTGTTGTTGTTGTTGTTTGGGGGGTTTGTTTTGTTTTGTTTTTGAAAGATAGGAAGTTGAGAGGGGTTGCGAGTGGATCTGGAAGAATTTAGGATGACTTGGGGCTAATTATATAAAGTTCACACTCAAGAACCATACAGTCTAATTGCAAATGTGCAAAAAAACCACAAAAACCCAAAAAACTCACAATATTGTTTTTTGTTGTTTTGGTTTTGATTTTTTTTGAGATAGGATTTCTCTGTGTAATAATAGCTCTGGCTGTCCTGAACTTCATTTGTAGTCCAGGCTGGCCTGGAATTCACAGAGATCCACCTGCCTCTGCCTCTCAAATGCTGGGATTAAAGGTGTGCGCCATCACCATCCGGCATCTCACAATGTTTTTATTACGATTATTGTTTTATCTTGGTCCCAATTCATACCTCTAGCACATGTGACCAAATTGGAAAAAGTCATAAACCTGTCTTGACAGCTGGAGAAATGCAGCAATCCAAAGGAAAACTAAGAAATTTCAAGTTTTCTTAAATTATTTTAAATCCCATTGTTTATTTGTATACTTTCAGATAAACCACAGCTTTACATTGGTTAATTTTGTGCAATGTCTTGGTTTGTTTTGGTACGTTTCCCTCTCCTTGCTTTCCACACCTGTTTTTGTGCCCTATACAGGGTGACTTACATCCTTAGGGGCTGGTTGATTGGTAGGTTTGTTGTGTGTGTCTGGATCCCATGTAGCCCAGGCTAGCCTGAAGTCACTGTGTAGCTGAGTTGACCTTGAACTCCTTGACTCGGCCTCAGTCTTCCTGCATCCTGAAATTACAGACTTGCCACCACACCTGAGTGCATATGTTTTTAAGGACAGAAATTTGTGGTGAACAGAAATCTAGGCTCTTTGATATGCTAATACCCTAAAATGTGCCTGTCAGAACATGGTAGGTGTCACCTGCACTTGTTAGAAATCACTGTCTATAGCCATACCCCCTCCCCCACGGGGGGGGGGGGGGGCTCGTCTTGGCTGATGCTAGCCTCTAAGCAGTGGGCGGGAGGGCTTACCGGGCACTGAGCTCTACCCTTTCTTGGCTCTCACTTATAAATGGTCTGTTTCCACTCTATTGCCAAAAGAAGTGACTGCCCTTGGGCTGGGGTGCGATTCAGTGGGTAGAGTGCCTGCTTAGCATGCACAGAGCCCTGGGTTTGAGCCTTAGTAATTCAGGAAATGGGTGTGGTGTAGAGTGCCTGTGATTCCAGCATTCAGAAGATGGGAGTCATGAGGATCTGAAGTTCAAAGTCATCCTCGGCTACATAGTGAGTTCCAGACTGGACTGGCCTATATGAGATCTTATCAAAAAAGGAACAAGGGCGGGGGGTAGGGGTGGAGTTCCCCTGTTGTCCCAAGAGTTGGGGCCCACCTGGACAACATAGACCTGTTTGAAATTTTAAAAGGAAGAAATTCCTGGTCTTACTCCTTACTCCCGGTAGGCAAGAAAACAGAGTATTTGCATATTAACCATGTGATTTGTGTTTTTTTCCTAAATCTACAACACCTATAGATGCCTTACGGTCAAGTGCTTCCAGTTTAAATAGATTCTCTCCTCTGCAACCTCCAGCACCTTCAGGGTCCCCATCAGCCACACCGTTAGAGTTTGATTCCCGAAGGGCATTAACCAGGTGAGAATTTACTTTTCACATTTACTAATGGCTGTCCTCCTTGCATGCATGCCTGTCATCCCTGAAGTTAATGTCTTCCTTTAATCTTGACACACCATGATTAAAAGGCAGGAATATAATCGGGTATTGGCTTTGGGGTGGAATGAAGGGAGAGCAGGTTATCTGGCCTTACTTTGTTCCTTAGGAGAGCCCAGCTGCCCGGATAGAGAACAATGCAGGCAGGTCTAGGCCTTGGAAAGCTCTTCCAGCATGGGAATATCCTTGCAAGCAAGGATTTGAAAATTAAGGAACACAAGCAGCCGCCAGCCAACCATCTACTCTGTCTCTGTGTTAAGTTACATAATGCATTCCGTCAGTAGCCGTCTAGAACGTGTAACTGGTTCCTGAGGCTTCTGGAGCAGTCTGCTGAGCACACCACAGCTGTTCAGAAGCACCTGGACTGTGGTCCGCTGCTTCTGTGGACTCTGGTGGTTCTGATTTTTATGTGCTTGTATATGTTCTTTGGGTAGACTTCTGTCCAGCCCAAGTTGTCTACCTTCACCCCTCACCCTTCAGTCTTCTGCAGAGTCACCACAGTCAAGAACTGTCTGAATAAACTGGAAGGGAGACATTCAGAGTTCTCTTAAGATCATAAAGCACGTGGCTTTCGCTGGTAAAGGTCCCTTCTGCTCCTCTCAGATAATTAACAGCCTTTTGAAGTTTCTGGAGTTCCTTAGGTTGTGAGTCTGGGCTTGTGTAATTTCATTTCCTGCCCTTCATTCAGCTCACACTTCATCCCTGGCTCTTTCTTCAGAGTTCTATACACTAGTAAGGAATCAGCACTGACTCCTAAAATGTTTTAGTAGAGTTGGGGGCATATCTAAACTGCGTAGCGTATCTTAACCAGCTTATGGCCCTGGGTTTAATCTCAGACCTCCACACTCAAAAGCATGCAATTGAAAAGAACATTTCCTGAGCTGTGCCGTGTGGGCCTGTGTACTTGTCACTGTCCAGGGAGTCTTGTCTGTGATGGACTCAGGGCTTCTGGAGACAGGGCTCTGTGTCCTCCACACTTGTGCTTTTAGGTTTCGCACTTGTGTGTGGAACTCAGGACAGCTGGAAAGAAGCAGTCCTGGAGCTCAAACTCAAGTCATTAGGTTGACAGCAAGCACCTTGACCTTGTCGTCATCCCTGACTTCAGTGTCTTTCTGTTCATTACTAATGGTAGAGTCCTTGGTGGTTTCATATATAGTGGATTTAGATATATTCATTTCCCTATAAACCCCCTGGACCCTCCTCCCCCATCCTCCTCACAACTTCATACCTTCTACTTTTTATATATATATATACATACATATATATGTACACACACATACATATACACAAATATATACATACAAATATATAGATATATAAAACCTTCTTCGTAGAGTTAGAGCCGATCATATGCTCTCTGGTGTAGAGTATGCACTGGAGCATGGGCAACGCACCACAACTCACGTGGCTAATGAGAGCAGACTCTGCCACCCTCAGCAGCCATCACCTATGAGAGACTCCTGACACTGGAGTGTTTGTTTGGTTTTTTGTTATTGTCTTTGTTTCTTTGTGCAGCCTTGACTGTCCTGAAACTTGCTCTGTAGACCAGGCTGGCTTTGAACTCAGAGATCAGCCTGCCTCTGCATCCAAGTGCTGGGATTAAAGTCATGCACCACCACTGCCCAGCTCGTACTGCAGTTTTTACAAAGTGCCTTTGATCCATGCAAATAAAACTGTCATACTTTATATATAAGGTCTATCAAATTATTTTAAGTAAAAAAATCAGACTATCTGCAAAAATTCAAAAATAATTACCATTTTTCCTACTAAAGGTAAAATTAAAACATCTTAGCAAGTATTTCTTTGGAAACTCGGGTTTGTTCCTGTTTTGAGCGTTAGTATACTTTGAAATATAATCAATGCCTTGTATCTAAAGTCATGTGGGAGGCTGGAAAGAGGGTCGGCTGGTCATATGCCTGCCAATCAAGGATGATAACCTGAATTTCACCCAGTATCCATGTTAAGGTGAAGGAGACATCTGACTCCCTACAGTTGCTGACCTCCACATGAAGGCCACAGCATGTGTGTGCCCTCACAAAAATAAGTTAAGATTCAAAATAAAGTTATGTAGAAAACCTGCATTTTCAACAGCTCTTGGTAGTGCTTACAGTGTTGTTCTGTGGTTTGAACACGAAGCGGGACGTTGTCTTTTGAAACGTGTTGTTTTGTTTTTAAGTCGTGGGAGCATGGGCAGAGAGAAGAGTGACAAGCCGACTCCAGCTGGAGCAGCCCGTCCCAGCACTTTCCTGAGGGGCAGTAGCAAAGATCTGCTGGACAACCAGTCTCAGGAGGAGCAGCGCAGAGAGATGCTGGAGACCGTGAAGCAGCTGACTGGAGGCGTGGATGCCGAGAGGGCCAGCTCCGAGGCGGACCGAAGCAAGACGAGGGAGCTAGGTGAGAGGGCTCTGGGGACACAAGACAGACCTAGCTGTTGGCCTTAAATTCAGAAGCAGATACAGGGGCTGGAGAAATGAGAAGTGACACAGCGGTGTTGCACACTGGCTCTGCCTCCAGAGGACCCTCTTCAGTTCCCAGCACTCATGGTGGCTCATAGCCACAGGTGACTCCAGTCCCGGCACCTGCTTCTGATCTGACGGACACAGTCCTCACTTGGTACAGGCACAACTCTCAGACACATAGGAAAATAAGGAGTAATACGAAACCACGATGACGACTCCACACATGGGTAAAATTCAGAGCCCGCACTGACAGCACATGCTAGTACCGTCATTTTCTGCCGTGGGTCTCTTTGTGGAGTGCTGTCTTCACAGGGCTTACCGTCATCCTTGTCTCTGGAATGTCATGATGACAGAGTCCTCTTTCTTTATGCTCATCCTTCTGAGTTTCTCACAAGTCCTTTCAACACCTCACTGTCCATCGTCCTTAGAGGGTTTGTGCTGGCTAAAGTCCCTGCTTTATTCCTGATTAACAAAAAGAAGGTATCAGTGTCTTTTCCCGCCTTGTCTCCCTGGTAACTTCTGTGAGGTGAGCATGCATGTGCTCTAAACTTGGCTCTGGTGATGCTGTGTCTTTAATCTGGGCTGTCTTTTTTTATCCACACACCCACACTCTACGGTTCCTAGAAAAATAAAATGAGACATTAACACGAAGAAATCCTTGGAGTGAAGCTGATACAGTGGTTTTGAGTGATCTTAGGGCCCATGGTGACTCGTAGAGATGAGCAGATGTGAAGCGAGGGGAGCACTGCTGAGGGAGCAGTGTGCACAAAGTTGCAGGAAGAGAAGCCAGGGCTTGTTTCCGCAGGTACCACACTGGGCCAGTGCAGCCAGCGCTGGCATGCAGGACCTCAGTCCTTGTGTGTGCTATAGGCCTTTGAGTATCCATTCTTGAAGCAGTTGCAGGGAAACAAAATATAGAAACTGCCAAGCTGTGGCTCTGAAGGTTCACATTGTCCCTAACTCCTGTTCGTGACTGTAGAGCAGACCACGCTGTTACTCCGTGCCTATCTGTTGTAACGGAAACAGCTTCTTGATTCTGCTGTCACGTGTCTGACTGTCAAACTACTGTCTATAAAACGTCTCCATGGCAAAACCAGTATAAGAGCATGCAAATCTTACCAGTCATGATCCTAGTGTTCTGAGACTTGTTGATCTTTTTCATCTCCTTCACAGTGAAACCAGACATGTGTGCAGTGTCAGCCCCTGACAAGCCTGCACTGTCGGAAGAGGAAGTGGAGAGGAAGTCCAAGTCTATCATTGATGAATTCCTACATATCAATGACTTCAAGGTAGATGCTGGTGACAAAGGGAAACAGCTCTTAGGCAGCCCAAGTTGGAGAGCCATGGTAACTTGGCTTGGGTCTAAAGAGTGTCATTATGAGCAGATAAAACATAGATTAAGTTGTCCAAATACTTAGGGTTCAGTTTGCTGGGCTCATGCATTTTGGCCAGGTACCATGTATTAAATTGATGGGGGTCGGGGGGAGCAGAGAATGGATCCTAGTCAGTGTAATCAAAATCAAGAGGAGGCCAAACTGACTGTGGTGTTAGGGGCAGAGGCAGCATATTACCATGATGGCCACTCCTGGCTCCCAGTTCCACCTGTCGGACCCCTAGACATTCCTCATCATTCTTATGTTGACCTGAATTGTAGCTGCCATCTCTTCTCTATTTTGTAAGTGGGAAACTGAGGCACAAAAGGACAGAGAGTGTTCAGAGTCAGGGGGCCTGAGACACCTGAAGCTTGCCCTCTGACCCTTCCACCCAGACTTCACATGACGGTTGGTAGGGTAGGCCTCCTGCCTGACCAAATCACCTAATCAGTGTACAGGGACAGAGACAGAGCAGGTAACAACACAAACGTCCTCTGAGCTGGAGGATCTGGCAGAGGTCATGTGACACAGTCTAGTTGGCTGCTCAAGGTCAGCAAGTGTCCTTTCTCTCAAACGTTTGTCAGATAGCATGAATACTTTGGCTTTAGTATCGAAATCTCCTAATTCATTTTTCTGAACAACACAGTCCTTATCTGCTTTTGTATACAAAATCACTTTAATTATGTATGTCCCAGCCTTTCAACCTTTATACCTCTAATATTATCCAGAATTTGGAGGTAGGAAAAGTTTGTTTCAGTTTTGAGGAGTTCTGGTTTGGTTTGGCTTGGTTTTGCTTTGGTTTTGGTTGCATTTGAGGCAGAGCTTCATGTAGCCCAGGCCAGCCTCCACCTCCCTCTGTAGCCAAGGCTGGCTCTGACCTTTGGCTTCTGCCTCCACTTCCCAGTTGCTGGGGTTGGACCACCAGCATGGGGTTTTGTTTTGAGACGGGGTCTTGCTCAGGTTAACTTGGAGTTCACTATGTAGAGTAGGCTGGCTTTGAACTTGTGGCAGTCTTCCTGCCTCAGCCTCCCTTTTCCTGGGATTACAAGCACGGGCCACTAGACCCAGCTGGAAAAGAAGCTTTTGGTGATGATTAAGGTAAAAGAGAGTTTTTGCAGAAACTTGACAATGGAGCAGAATAAACATTGATTGAGGGCTGGAGGGATAGCTCAGTCGTTAAAGGATAGGCTCACAACATTGATTGAACAGCATAGAATTCACTGCCGAGCTCTTAACTCCTCAGCCACCTTCCTAGACAGAGAGGGGTCTGGTGTCTTTCTTTTTTTTCCTGGCATGGAAGTGGAGGAACGTGAAAGACTTAGGAGAAATTGAAGAATTGCTGTAGGTACCAGGGAGCAGGTCAGGAAGAAGGACATGGAGACTGGCTTCAGACTTAATTTGAAGATGTTCAGAGTTAGTGAGTGACAAACCTTTGATCCTGCAAACAGAGTACATGGGGAAGTTCTTATGGTCACTCGGGAACAGCTGAGCCACTTGTCCCAGATGGGATGGGTAGAGTCAGGTAGGCTTCATTGTTCTCTGCAGAAGGCAGTTGTGTGTACAGATGGGCTGTGAGGACTGAGCAGTGATGGAGACATTGCCTGACTGCTTGCTGGGTGCTAGGTGCTCTTCTGTGAGTCTTTATGTGTTGTTTTGCGTAATCCTTACGCTACCCTCCTAAAGTGTTTTTGACCTCAAACTCCCTATGTATCTAGCCAATGATGACCTCAGCCTCCTCCTCATCGTGCTGCCTGAACTCCATAGAACTAGGGTTACAGGCGCATGCTGCCATGCCTGGTGTATGTGTTCACTGGGATCAGAGTCAGTGCTTCGTGCATATGAGACAAGTGCTCTACCAGTAGAGCGTGAGCCCTGAAGTTTCCATTATGGTGAAAGCCATGTTTACAGAAAAAACCGAGCTGTAAAGACGTGCTAAGTAACTTGTGGAAGGTCAGCTGCAAACTACAAATGGCTTGACCTCATTTCCTATTCAGTGTTAGTATGCTAGAACAAAGACCTGAAGAACTCACTCCAGGGAAGGGCTTCCTTCCTTTACGTGCTATTGTTATCGATCACTGTTATTAGTCCTAATGCAAGGTAACATTTGCTGAACCTTTATTTTGTGACTGGCAGTTCCAAAGTACATATTCCTATACATATATACATGCATACAAACATACATTCATTCTCTGAGGAAATGGGGATGAAGAGTTAGCAGACTTGGTAGGGTGCACCTGCAATCCCAGCGCTCAGGAGGTGGAAACAGGAGAAAGAGCTGGTCAGTTACACAGTGAGTTCAAGGCTAGCTTGAAGTGGAGTGGTGTATGTGACTAAAAAATAATTACACTCTTGCAATCATATAGTGATAATAGGCAGAGCCAGAATTTAAGACTTCCTATTTGTCTTGCTCTACCATACATATTTTTGTTTCTTGTTTTGATATGGGGGTCTCACTATATAGCTTTGGTTGTCCTGGAACTCAGTGTAAACCAGGCTGGCCTCTAACACATAAGTTTTTAGCCTGTGCTCTCTATACTTACTGCATTCCCTCGAGTGTTTCAACCTCATTTTTTAGAGAGTGCTACTTAGATTTACTGCAGTAAAATGATAAGTAGCATAGTGGGATATTTTGGGGAAAATTGACCGAACTATGAACATAGATAATAAATAAGCAGAAGCTAGAAAAAGGAAAATAGGGCCAGTGAGAAGGCTTAACAGCTAAAGATGCTTGTTGCCATGTCTGATGGCCTGGATTTAATCCCCTGGTCCCACATGATGGAAGGATTGAACTGACTCCTGCATGTTGTCCTCTGGCTTTCATACATGCTCTGTGGCTAAGCTGTCTCACCAGCCCACGTCCTGCTTTGTGATATGTCATCTCCAAATGCGTTGAGTCAAACTCATGGGTCTCCTGGGACACATTGCAGCTGGGCTTCAGTTGTGCACAGGGGCCCAGACAGTAAATAGTTACTTCCGGTTTTAGCCTGGAGACTGAATAGTTGCATTCCTGCTTTCTCCTGCAAAGAACAAGTTGAGCAGAAAGAGAGCGACCGTAAGACAGCTGGCAAGAGTGTGTTGTAGATGCCACTATTGTGGAAAGGTAGAGACGCCATGGCATGGGGTGTCAGTTCTCAGTTGATCTCACCAACAAAAAGCTGCATTGTACTAGGGGCAGGAGTGGAAACTTGAAGACATCCTGTGCACTAGTGTAAGCTTTTTGAATGTGCGGGAAGACAGAGCAGAGTTAATTGCGGACGGACACTCTGCTCTGCTGCTGTCAGTGACCGCCCTTCTCACCTCCACCAGCCCTTGTGTAGCTGAGGGCAGAGATGCACTGGAGACTGGGCAGGCTAGGCTGATGGGCTTTTGTTCTCCAGTGCAGAGAATTGCCTAGCCAGGTCACTCCATACTCCATGTAACATATTCTGTAATGGAAGATTGTACCAGTGCTGGCATTCTAAGGCAAGATAGCCTAGTTGCCACATTAGGTCCTGTTTGTTTGTGTTTGCGGGGGTGGGGGAGGTATGTTTGTTCGTTTCGGGGTTTTTCGAGACAGGGTTTCTCTGTGTAACGGCCCTGGGATAACGGCGTGCACCACCACTCCCAACTCACATTAAGGTCGTTGAATCTTGGTATTGAGTTTCTGTTTCATAGTATCTTGTTTTCAGATTTTTAAAATGATGTATGATGGCACACACCTTTGCACTGTCCATATACATTATCATACATGTTAATTAAAATATTTTTTTCAAAATCAGTAAGCACAGTATAAAATAATATATATATTTATGTTTTCTGTTTTTGTTTTTTGAAACAGGGTCTCATACTGTAGTAGAGACTGGCCTCAAAATCTGTGGCAATCCTCCTGCCTCAACCTCTTGAGTGCTAGGAGTACAGGTATGAACCATCACACTCTGTTTAGAAACATAATTTGACACTGGTCCTTTGAGTTACCTTTAATAAAACTGTTCACCTAGGGGCTGCAGACATTGTTCAACAGTTCAGAGCACTTACTGCTCTTGCAGAGGATCCAGGGTTAGTTCCCTGCACCCATGTGGCAGCTTATAACCAACTTTTAACTCTGATTCAGCAGATCTGATACCAGCTAGGCTCCTACACACATGTGGTATGCATGCTTACTTTCAGGCACATGCACATACACATATGTACAATACAAAAATAAATCTGAAAAGCACCCCAAGTGTTGGCCATATAAGGCCATCCTCCTGGAGGGGAAGAGAACTCAAATTCTCACTGTATTACCCAGTCTCAATTTCTTTTTCTTTTTTTTTTTTTTTTTTTTTGAGCTGAGGATCGAACCCAGGGCCTTGCGCTTGCTAGGCAAGCGCTCTACCACTGGGCTAAATCCCCAACCCCAGTCTCAATTTCAAAATGGATTAAAGCAATCTTCCTGCCTCAACCTTCCAACCAGTTGAGCACAGCTAAGACTTACAGATGTGTGCCACCATGTTCAGATTTTTTATATATATATATATATATATATATATATATATATATATATATATATTTTTTTTTTTTTTTTAATTTACTTACGTGGGACCTTGCTGTGTCACCCTGGCAGGCCTTGTACTCAGTGTATAGCCCAGGATAGAGTCTAACTCAATAGCCATCCTCCTGCCTCAGCCTTCTTTGTATACATCACCACACCTCAACATTTTCTTTCCTCTCTTATCTTTTAGCAATTTGATATAAAAACCTTTTTAACATTAAATAAGATAAAGAAAAAACTTAGATTTGAAAACTGTTTATAAAGCTTTGTACTGCTTTTAACGTAAGTAGATTTTGAAGCAAGCCTTTATTTGTTGTTTGAACAGGAGGCCACGCAGTGCATAGAGGAGCTGAGTGCCCAGGGCCCACTGCATGTTTTTGTGAAGGTGGGTGTGGAATTCACCCTGGAACGGAGCCAGATCACCAGGGATCACATGGGCCACTTGCTGTATCAGCTGGTGCAGTCAGAAAAACTCAGCAAGCAGGACTTTTTCAAAGGGTTGGTATCCTCACACCTAAGCTGATGGGGAATGGCTTCCATCAATGACCTTTGTGTACGCTGTAGTATTTTATCATCATATGCAATGCTGGTTGATGTAATGGCAGTTTGTACACTAGGCTAGACTAGCATCTTTTGGTTTTCTCTGAGACTTCCATCTGGTGTCTGTAATGTAAAAGACCTGACTAGAATACCCACAGCTCATTATCACAAGGCTTTAAGCAGTGATCCTCCTCCAGAAACCTCTAGGTCTGTGTGAAATGATCTGGAGGTCTCAGAGATTGCCTGAGACTAAAGTCCTTGCTGTGTAGCCCAGTCAGACTAGCTCCTAATCCCGCTGCCTCTACCTCCCCAATGCTGGAATGACACACAGTGGAAACTCGTTCTTCTCCGGGTGGTGGGTAGTGAAGAGTTCTTGCTCAGCTGTAAGTGCTGCCTGCTGGTGTGTGAGTCTATCTGTCTACACCGTGTGCTTCCCTTTGCTCTGCAGTCCTGTTCGGTGAGTGCTGCTGGGGTTGCCTGCACCCTTGAGTTGCCTGGGTTAGCACTGTGGCACCACTGCCTTGTCTTCTGGTAGTTCAGGTCTAATGCACATCGTTAGCCCACTTTCTAGGTCATTTTTCACGGGGTGGAGGATCAGCCTGCTCTTCTGCTTGTGGAGACCATCCTGTCCCCACTGTGTCCTCAGCCCTTGGCTGACCGTGAACTAGCTGAGTGCAGGGCTTATTTTGGTTTTTCTCTTCTCTTCCATTGGTCAGTGTGTCTCTTTTTATCCAGTGTCACTCTGTTTTTCTTACAACTGCTTTATGATGCTTTTTTGAAATAATTTCTTGAAATCAGAGATAATTTCTTTCGAGACATGCTTTGTTTTGTTTAATTTTGTTTTGTTGTTTTGGGTTTTTTCCTCCAACATTATTTTGGCTGTTTGAGGTCTTTTGTGATTCTAAGACATTTTAAGTTCTGGGCTTCTCAAAACCCTATCTTGAGCTATGTATGAGATTTTGATACAGGTTGCGTCGGATCTGTGGATCACTCTAAGTGATAATGATGTTTTATCATTTTAATTTTTCTAATCCGTGGTCTTAAGATGGCTTTTCTTTCCCTCATTTTTCGTCAGTTTCCTCAAGGTTCCTGCCAGGGTCCTGGTGTGGAGGTCTTTTATTTTATCAGTGTTCTCAAGGTTCCCACCAGGGTCCTGATGTGGAGGTCTTTTACATTTTGATCAGTGTTCTCAAGGTTCCCGCCAGAGTCCCAGTGTCTTTTACTTCCTTGGTTAGATTTAGACCTAGGGATTTCCTTCTTCAGTGGTTTGCTGTTTGTTGTATAGAGCTGTTTGCTGCAACCTGTGCAGTCCTGTGGACATGGTGATCACTGCATACATGGGCACGGACATGGACCTGCCTCTTGGTCACTTAACCCACAGAGGATACTACCCTTTAATAGTGCAAATAGAAGCAATTTACGTACCTAAGAATTTTCTTCTAAAAGGATCTTAACAATGTAAACTTAAAAAGAAAGTACTGCCGGGCAGTGGTGGCTCACACCTTTAATCCCAGCACTCAGGATGCAGAGGCAGGTGGATCTCTGTGAGTTCAAAGACAGCCCAGTTTAGAGAGCTAGTTCAGGACAGCCAGGACTACACAGAGAAATCCTGTCCCGAAAAAAATACAAAAAAAGGAGAAGAACAAGAAGAAGAGAAAATACCTGTGAACCTGTTCTATGAAACTCTGTGTTCAGAAGGAAAAGAAGAAAAGGTGTTTTTATCAGCACTATGGATTTGATTCCCAACTGTGTTTTGTAAACTGCTCCATGGTAAACTGGCTGACTGCAAAGTGGAAACACAAGTCAGAATCAAGAATGTGTATGTCTTCTAGTTGTGATATGAGATGGAAACGATGTATTGTTGAATGACCAGGACAGCTCCAGTTGTCCATTGGGGACATTACATAGTTCACTCTATGCTAAGAGCCCACAGAAGATGAGTGGACAGGATCAGGTGGTTAACCCAGTTCCGCCAGATAGTGTCCCCCAGTGACACATTAACATCAGAGTGAGTGTCCTTAATGAGAGGTCAAGTCTCTCCTGCATAGCAAGTGGATGTCAAAGCATTGCAAGCTGTGAGGTCAGAACATTGGCATCAGGATGCCTGAACACTACAGTTAGATGATGTAGCTGCGCTACTGAGTGTTTTGAAATGGTAGCTCAAGAAAGGCACCCTGCTCTGTAGAGAAAGCTCCTTTTACATGAAAATGAAGTCGTGTGGAGGCCACTGGACTGTGGAGTTGCAGTGGAGAAGCATATGTGTTGTATGAGGACATGGACTTGACAGTCACCTGCTCCTGGCTTGCCCTTTGTTCCCCTCTCCTCTTGATATAGCTGACAGATTTGTGCATGTCTCTTGCCTCTGCTTTTAAAATGTGTTGCATATGAAAACCATTGCCGGGCGGTGGTGGCGCACGCCTTTAATCCCAGCACTAGAGGCAGAGCCAGGCAGATCTCTGTGAATTTAAGGCCTGCCTGGTCTACAGAGCAGGATCCAGGACAGCAGTTAGACAGAGAAACCCTGTCTCAAAACACCAAAAAGAAGAGGAAAAAAAAAAGAAAGAAAAAGGAACCGTTAACAAAGCTCTGAATTGTTTGCACTAAGCCCGTGGCTGCGGCTTTCAGCCCACACATGACTGTGCCGACTCTCGAGAAGCCTTTTCTCTCAAGTTGTTTTCTTTTTTTTTTTTTCCCTGTGTTTATGAGATGTGTCAAGCTCTGTTACAGCTCATGTTAAACTTGATCTTAGCCTCCAAACAGCTGGGGATGCAGTAATATGGTACTCAGCTGCCTTCCTGGGTTTTATATTTAATTCCCCTTATTTTTCTTCACGTTAAGAAATACCTACATTTCATAGCACAAAAGCCAGCAAAACTCTCAGACCCCCGTAACGTGTAACCTATGGTGGTGTTTGTAACAGCATGCTCTCACGTTCTTCCAGCTTTCCCATCCTGTGGGTCTCTAAGTCTGACTCTCCTCCCTTGTGTCTCTGGCTATATGCCAGCATGTGTTTAGTCCATGATTTTGTGGTCGCTCTTACCCACACTGTACATGGCTCTCTAAGTGTTTCAGAAGTCACTTCCGGACAGAGCTGTTCTGCCCTCTCTCTGGTGCCGTTGGTCATGCTGAAGCGCTGAAGTGCTTAATGATAAGGACAATTGAGGCTTTCCACAGCCCCCTCCTGCTCATCCACAAAGCCGGAGGTGAGCAGGAAGTCTGATTGGCTAGCCTGTGTACTCTGTATTTGGCACACATCATCCCGATGTTCACTCGGTCTTCAGGTTGCCTTTACCTGTTCAGGTCTCCTCTCCCCATGCTAGTGTGAGCTCCAGAGTATGGAACCTGTCTATGCATTCCTCTGCAGCTGACCAGTCCCTTCACGTAAGACATGCTTAGCGCACACAAACTTGTGCTTTACTGGTTTGGGTCTCTATTTAATTTTAACTTTTAAATTCATTTTCAGTGATTTTTTTTTGTTGTTGTTCTTCTTCTTTTTTCAGTTTTTCCGAAACCTTGGAATTGGCAGATGACATGGCTATTGATATTCCCCATATTTGGTTGTACCTGGCTGAACTAGTCACCCCCATGTTAAAAGAAGGGGGAATTTCCATGAGAGAACTTATTGTGTAAGTTGTATTTGTTCTTTTCAACGTCTGTCAAGGTAAACAGACTCAAAACTTCCTTACTCTGTGGCATATGCTTTCCATTGGCACCTCTGGACACTCATGGACACAGCCTGTCACTCTTAGCCTTCAGTTTCAAGGAGAAATTGTTACATTGTCTACACTGGAGATATGTTGGGGAAACAAGAGCTGTATGGTCCTTGGAGGGTGGTAGTCATTGCAGATACAGCTCAGAGTGGGGCCGGGGGTGGGGGGGTGGGGGATTGTTTCTGGAAGTTTCCTGTAAGTCTGGGTTTGTGCCTGCCTTTTCCAAGCTGCTCTGCTATGTCGTAGGCTCACAGTTAAAATGGCAGTGTCCTGAGCTGGGTGTGAATTGGGATCAGTGCTGCCTTGTGTTACTAACTAATGCTTCTCGCCTTCAGAACACTGATGTTCATACAGCAGTTCACACCATCACACTCTGCAAACCACATGACCCTCCTCTTAAAGATTCGCAAAGTGCACATTGGGGATTGTGAGACCCTCATGGGAAACAAGCAAGAATGATGATGTAATTAGGCGTGGTCTCAGTTATTGTCAGAAGAACCCTTTTTTGAGGAATTTATAATACTGACCCTAGAGAACTTAGTTTAGGAAAGGAGGGTATAGACTATGAAAAAATGGTCTCTTTCTACCTCACTTAGAAAATACCATAAAGAAAAGGAAATTCTGTCTTAAATGTCCTTGTGACTGGGCCTTAAATGAGTGTCATGCTTTCATTTGATGTCGTAGGTAAGTAGTCACTGAAGTGCTTAATGATAAGGACAAATTCAGGCTTTCCACAGCCCTCTCCTGCTCATCCACAAAGCCGGAGGTGAGCAGGAAGTCTGATTGGCCAGCCTGTGTACTCTGTATTTGGCACACATCATTTGTCTGCTGCTCTAGAGCAGAAACTATGTTGGTACTTACTTGCCGCTCCTGTCCTCTACAGAGAATTTAGCAAGCCTTTACTTCCCGTTGGAAGAGCTGGGGTCCTGCTTTCTGAAATACTGCACCTTCTATGCAAACAGATGGTGAGTGTTAGCTGAGTGTCAGCCCGGTGATGTGGTCAAAAGGACAGGGATGTGGACAGTTTAGGTCTCCGTGTGCAAGGAATTGTGACCTTTCTTGATCTTGGGGAGAAGACGAGAACTGCTTGACGCGACTCTGCCAGCGCCGCCGCCTTAGCTCTCGCCTTAGCAAGATCTTTGGGAAGAACTGTCCAGTCTCAGCCAGAGTGGACTGCCGAGACTGTAAAGATTCTCAGATGCCTATTGTCCGTGTCTAGGAAGTCTGTCTTTCCTTAAACAAAACGGCTATATTAATACTTGTAGTGGATTTCAGTAAGAAAACTTGGAGAGTGGGGCTGGAGAGATGGCTCAGGGATTTAGAGAACTTTCTGCTCTTGCAGAGGACCCCCGTTTGGATCCCAGCACCCACATAGTGACTCCAGCTCCAGGGGTTCTATGTGCCCTTCTGGCCTACATCAGTCAAAACACTCATCATTCACAAAATAAAAATAACCTTTTTAAAAAGAACTTTGAGACAGGAGTGACAAAATGGTTGATTTTATTACTTTTGACTAATGAGGTGCTGTTTTTATCCTGTTAGAAATAGGTGATGAGATGATGGTGCAGGATGGTGAATTTTTTCAGTTAAATGTCTGCTATCCAAAGATAACTAAGCCTTCAAAGTCTGTACAGGCTGGAGAAGGTGTATATTCAGAGCTATCTGCAAGGGGGAAACTATGGTGGTATTTTATTTGCACTGAAATGTGATTTTAATTGTATGTTAATAAATAAAGTGGCCCGGGGATCAGAGCTATTAGAGCCATAGCAAAAGCTGGGCATTGGTGGTGCACGCCTTTAATCCCAGCACTTGGTAGGCAGAGTTAGGTAGATCTCTGTGTGTTCAAGGATACAGCCAGCATTGGAGACACACGCCTTTAATCTCAATACCAACCATAGAAGACCTGGAGGTCTATACAGACAGGCAATGACGAGGCAGTCATGTGGTTGGTTTTACAACCAATGAGAAAGCAGAACAGAAAGTCTATATAAAGACAAACAGACAGGAAGTAGGTCTCTTTTGGAGAGGTCTCTTGGCTGAAGAGGCTAGCTGCAGCAGGCGGGTAAGGCTCTTAGCTCTGATCTCTTGGCTTTCTTCTTTGCATTGGTTCTGTGTTTCTTATTTAATAAGACGGTTGGTTACATCTACAGGAAACAGTGTAAACATGTAAACTTGGTGTGTTAGGATGTTTAGTAATTGTTGGCAGTTGCCTAAATTAAGCATCTAGTAAATGAATAGTTGACTCATAAGCAGTTACACTAAGTCATTCACTATTTTGTTTATTTATTTATGTATGTATTTATTTTTTTTAGGTTTGGGAGACAAGGTCAACTCTGTAGCACAGACTATCCTGGAACTCATTATGTAGTCCAGGCTGGCCTGGAACTCAAATGAGTTCACCCTCCTAATTGCTAGGGTTATCTGTGTGGCCACCATGCCAGAATCACCATTACATTTACATGTATTCAGACATCTCTGCTTGAAAGATAATCGTCCCATTAGTAAGGAATAATTCTGAATTTTATTTAGTCTCTAGAGGTCTGCACTTTTTATGTCCAGCAAACCTTCTTTCCTTCTTGCAAAGGAAGCTGATGGATGGTTTGTCTCTGTTTTAGAGCCATAAGAAAGTAGGTGCCTTATGGAGGGAGGCTGACCTCAGCTGGAAGGACTTTTTACCGGAAGGGGAAGATGTACATAACTTTCTCTCGGAACAGGTGAGTAACAGTTCCTTTTGATGGTGATTGTTTTGAGGTTGTTAGAGCCCTTGTGTAGCATTCATGAGGCCCTGGGTTCTCTCCACATCACTGCAAATGATGACAATGATAATATAATAAATAAATCAAAGTAGTACTGTTGAGGGGCTAGGATGTTGCCTCAGTAGTAGAGCCCTGGGTTTGACCCCCAACATTTCAGCAACAAACACAAAAATGAGAACCTTAGTGAAAGCAGCATTTGAAGTTTGGTTTTTTTCAGGCTCCTCTGAGCATACAGTCAGAATACAGTCAGAAGAAAATTTTAGGTGTCAGGTACCACATCCAGCACATCTCAGGAACAGACATGACTGGGGCTGATTTAGATGCATATAGAGCAAAGTTTCATTTGATTGGACTGACCTTTCAGATGGAGAACCTGTAGGACCCTGGAAGCTCAGAGTGTTCGTTATAGAGGGTTGAACAGAGTGGTGTGATTTTTGCATTCAGATAAATGAGGAGACAGGTTTAATGAATCTCAGTAGGAGCAGTCTCTATAGGGGGCAATCTTCAGGGCATAAATATCTAAGGGGGAAGGCTATAGTGGACATTTCTGCACACACTATCAATATGCATACATGGGCCAGAAAGGAAGACTTTGCCATTTCCCTCTGGCATCTCAAGTCCTTGAGATGGTGCACATTCACCAAGGACTTCACACACTCAGGGCTTCATCAGTTCCCCAACACCAGGAAGCTATGAAAGCATTGAGGACCTGAGTTTGAACCCCAGACCCCCTGTAAAAATGCCAGGTAATGGTGTGTACGTGTATCCCAGCACTGGGGAGTAAGAGACTTGAGATTGGTAAGGTTGCTGGCCAGTCTAGCCTGAAAAGTGAGTTCCAGGCCAGTGAGAGACCGTGTTTCAAAACAAAGTAGATGGGTGTTCCTTAGAGACAAAACCCAAGGTTGTCCTCTGACCTACACATTCATTCATATATATACACGCACGTGTACACACATGACTATACCCATGTATACACACACACAGTTTAAAAGGAATACATAGCAGACTCTCAGTGACCCAGAGGTGGACTTGATAAGTAGTGATATCACAAGCTGCCAGTGTTCTGAGCTCCAGTTTGAAGCCATGAGGTAGGTATTGGGGGGTGGGGGGGTGAGGACTAGAATGCCACTTACAAGGCATAGAGTTGTTTAAAAGCCCCATTGATAAAAATTGGAGGGGCATTAAAACCAGAACCTCCGATTTGATAGCCAAATGCAGAAAGTTAACAAGCCAGAGTACATCATCAGTGCACTCTATTGCTAAACAAGCAGCTGTGGGATGCTAAGTTGAGGCAGACAAGACTCCTACAACTTCAAATCCTGAAACACTCGAAGTTGAGCGTTGTGTGCTAGAACCTGGAATCCCACCTCTTGGGGGCTGAGGTAGGTGTTATTTATTTGCGGCACTGTTTACCATGCAAGAGAAAACATGAGGTACAACGAAACCCACTATAAGAGTTTTTATTAGGGGAGGGTGAAGAGGGGGTGTGCAGTAGGCCTACTAGGAGCAAACTGTGGAAAAGGGGGACGAGGGAATGGGTAGAATCTGCTTTTATGGGTCCCCCTGCCGAGCTTGCCCATATGGGCTTATGTGATCACAATGCTCACAGATTTATATGATCGGGTAGCACACGGATTACGTAGGATGCAAGGCCCTGGGATGACTAAGCATTCTGCCTGCCTGATGGATAGCGCATGTGTGGTCATGTAGCTGGGGAGTGGCTAGGAATTCTAACAGTAGAATCTGCAGGTAATCAGTCTCAGACAAAGTTACTTAGGGAAAACTGAAGCTAAGGCCAGTTGTACCATAATCAGTAACGGCGTACCTACTGGTGCCCATAATGCTACCACACAAGAGTTAGGCAAGGCCTCTCTGTGAACTTGAAGCTGTCTTGATCTACAGACAGAAAGCTATCCAGAGCTACCCTGTCTCCAAGGGGAAAAAAATTAAACCAACAATAAAACCACCATAGTAAAATAATGTCAGTTTAAATAAGTAAATGTCAAGCCCATTGCTTTGTAGCGCATTGAGTGTAGTGCACTATGGGATGCCCTTGGAATCACAGCTGTTCAGGAGCCTGGTACAGGAGGATGAATTGTTTACCAGAAATTTGAGGCCAGCTTGAGCAGTATAACAGCAGAAGAAAGGAACAGTCGTCTCGGGCTAAAGACACCATGTGCACTGTTGCTGTGCTCTGGCTTTAGTTATGGCTGGCTGTAGTCTAGGTACACTAGGGACGTGCTCATCTTAGGAGTGAGATCTGCAGAGCTGGAGAGGTGCCTGAGCAGTTAGTCTTCAACTCCCTAGGTAGCTAAGGCTGTCCTTGAGCTCCACCAATGGGAGCCTTTAATCCCAGCACTCAGGAGGCAGAGGCAAAGGCAGGTGGATCTCTGTGAGTTTAAAGCCAGCCTTGTCTGTAGAATGAGCTCCAGGACAGCCAGGGCTACACAGAGAAACCCTGTCTCAAAACAAAACAGAAAACATGTGTGCACCACAGGGCTAGAAGAAAAGTTTTAGGAAAAAAGTTAAAGATAAGGCAAAAATGATCACTACTGCCAGTGAAAGAGGCCACACTGTTAAGAGTTCTGTTCTAAAAGTGAGTAAATGTTGATGAGTAAACTATGCTGATACATTCATTAGCCTCATTTGAAGTGAACAAATACCTAGAATAGCAGTTGAGTTTGTAGTTAAAAATGTTCCTACAAAGAAAAGTTGAGGGTCTGTGGTCTGTCTGTGAATTCTACCGCATATTTAAAGACTAAGTAATATTACATACTATAGAACTCCACAAAGTAGCCTGTCCCTGAAAGTGGCCCTCTGATTCAGGTTACATTCCCTTTGTTGCCTGTGATTTAAAAGACAATGCAGTCAGGCATCATAATCCACCCCTTGGCAGGTTCCCGATAGGTGGTAAGGAGTTAAAGGTTATCCTTGAATTGGAAGCCAACTTGGGCTATGAGACTGTCTTAGTTAGGGTTTCTGTTGCTGTGAAGAGACACCATGGCAAATCTTATAAGGAAAGCATTTAATTGAGGGGACTCACTTACAATTCCAGAGGTTTAGTTCATTATCATCATGGCAGGGAGCATGGAATTGTGCAGGCAGACATGGTGCTGGAGGAATAGCTGAGAGTCCTACATTATGCAGGCAACATGAAGTGCTGAGACACCTGAGTGGTATCCTAAGCATAGGAAACCTCAAGCCCGCCCCCACAGTGACACAGTTCCTCCAACAAGGCCATACCCACTCCAGCAAAGCCACACTTCCTAATAGTGCCACTCCCTATGAGGTTATGGGGGCCAATTACAGCCAAACTACCCCTGAGACCCTATGTCAGAACCCAGCAACAACAAAAGATTCTGTGGTGAACTCAGGTATAAGTGAAAGCCCAGGCCTCGAGGCACTGGAAGAAAGGTAACTTTTATAGCAACACAGGGACTCTATGATGCAAGTGAGTATTACCTTTGTCAGTGGTAAAGCTTTGTTTTTAAATTTTTCTACTTTTATTAACATTTTAATACTGTTAATTGCTTCATAGCTCAAAGTAAGTTCTGTAAATTCTGGTGGAATGTTAGGAGGTTTTCTTTGTAGATGCTTTAATCCCTCAGAGCATTAGAATCATGTTGCGGAAATCTTAGACTATACAACATTGGTAGCTTCTATTTTACATGTATTGGTGTTTTGCCTATATGTATATATGTACTCCAGGTGCATTCCTGGTGCCCAGGGAGGCCAGAAGAGGGGGTCAGATCTCCTAGAGCTGAATTACAGATGGTTGTGAGCCACTGTGTGGGTGGAATTTGAACCTGAGTTTTCTAGAAGAGCAGCTCATAACCACTAAGCCATCTCTTCAGCCTTTGATGGACTACCCCTTCAAAAGCTGATGGCTGCTGTCTTACGATTCTGTCTGTGTATTAAAGTGAGGAGTGGGCTGTTACCAACACTGATTCAGGAAAACCTTAGAGAAAAGTACTCCTTAACAATGTTAGGCCAGGGATGGTGTGGCTCAATGACAAAATGGTTATATGGACATGTCCACTCAAAGCCTGCCAAAAGGGGGCAGATGAGAGATAAAGGGGAGAGGCGATTATGTGAAAGAAATAAAACATTGGGATAAAAAACTGAATTCAAATGAGTTGATTTTTAGTTTTTAATCAATACCAAATTCTTAAAAAGCACTAGAGAAAACTTGATTTGGATGATCTTTAGTATTTCTTTGTTTGTTCATGGATTTTGTGTAAAGATGATGTAAAGCCATAGCCATGTATCTTATTGCCTGACTGAAAAGTATGTTTTTTGGTTCCTGATTTATCAGCTCCCTGTTACCATAACAATTGATAGCATCATTTCTTGCTCCTGTGTTTAGCATGATTAGGGTCCTTAGGACCTGGAGCTGCCACTGTTCTCCGCAGAGCTAACCCCAGACCTGGGTTACAGAGAAACGCAGGCTTAGCCCTCTAGGGCTCCTGGGTTATAGCTCCCTGTAAGACTGCAGTTCACAGTGATCTGGAGGGAGCAAGGCAGAGAAAACCATAGGGAGCTAGTTTGCCCTTTTATGGGGAATAGAAGTGCATAATATAAAAGTTTGAAAATTGTTGTGTCCACTATTGTCTACACATATGAAAAAAAAAAGTTTGAAAATTGGCCTGGCAAGATGGCTTCAGGTAAAGGCCCTCGTTACACAAGCCTGGTGACTGACCCACACCAGGTGGAAGGACAGAGTCTGGAGTGGAATGACAGCTCAGCAGGTAAGAATGTATGCTGCTGCTGCTGTAGAGCTCAGCTCCATGCCAGGCTGCAGCCAGCCACCTTAACTCCAGCTCCAAGAGGTCAGACGCCCTCTTCTGGACTCTGTGAGCACCTGCACTTGCATGGACACATGCCCACAAGGACATATAATTAAAAATAAAAAACCTTTTAAAGGTATTCTCTATCATGTACACGCATAGATATAAATATTAAATAGATTTTTTTTTTATTTAAAAAATAGATTCAGTTAGGTGTATGTGTCTCTGACTGCAGATGCCCTCAGGCCAGAAGCGACAGATCTCTATGAAGCTGAAAGTTATTGGCAGTTGTGAATTATACCCTAGTGGGTACTGGGAGTCAAACTCAGGTCCTCTGCAGAGCATTATGCACTCTTAACCACTGAGCCATCTCCCTGTCCCCCTATTACAATTGTTTGGAAAGGTTGGAAACCCATGGAAATACTGCTGAAGTAACAGTCATTCACAGCTCTGTGTTGAGTGGCGCCTGCTGCTTATTTTCTCTTGGCCAGAGCAAGCTCTTGGCTGGCCTCGCTGACCATGTAATTGAACAATACCAATGACTCATGTAATCGTCACATTGAACAGTACCTGTGTCTGATGTAATAGTCAGATTGAGCAATATCTATGTTCGTGTAATCATCACACTGAACAATATCAGTGTTTCATATTTGGTTCCAGAAATTGGACTTTATAGAGTCCGAAGGTTCCTGCTCCTCTGAAGCACTTTCAAAGAAAGAACTCTCTGCTGAGGAACTGTCTCAGCGTCTGGAGAAACTCATCATGGAGGACAGAGCAGACGACGAGCGGATATTTGACTGGGTAGAGGTACAGACACGGCCCATGCTCTGCTGTCTCTCAGGAGAATGGCCAGTGGAGTCCTCAGAGTTCATATGGCAGTCCTTTACTTCAGACCTTTTATCCTTGGTGCACTGTGGCCTTTGTGCCAATGTGTACAGAGTGTCTGAAATTCAAAGACCATTTGGAGAGTTTTTATAAGTGCTGATTCTTTTTTATCATTTTTATTTTATTTATTTGTTTATTGGCTTTTTTGAGACAAGGTCACATTATGTATAGCCCTAGCTAGCCTGGAACTTGCTAAGTAAACCAGGCTGGCTTTGAACTCATAGAGCTCTCCTTGCCTCTTCTGGTTTACTCCACCATGCCCAGTCAATTTCAGCCTTTAACAAGTCAAGTAAAAATCTGTTCAGAGCACAAACCCATTTCTCTGGGTCTCATTCCATTAGAATATATTCCATATTTTTTCACTCACTTATATACTAGAAAGAAGGTCTCTATGTAGACCAGGAGGGCTTGGAGCGCAGTCTCAGCACAGAGTGCTTCACCATGGCCAGCTAAGTCCTTCTTTTTTTTTTTTGTTTGTTTTGGTTTTTTTTTGCTTTTCGAGACAGGGTTTCTCTGTGTAGCCCTGGCTGCCCTGGAACTCACTCTGTAGACCAGGCTATCCTCAAACTCACAGAGATCCACCTGCCCCTGCCTCCCACGTGCTGGGATTAAAGGTGTGTTTGTGCCACCACCGCCACCCGTCCAGCTAAGTACTTTTAAAGAGGCATAAAGCAGGTGCGGCACATCTTCTCAGCATGTCTCTTGGCACCTGCTGCTCCCCACAGTCCCTCCCTAGATGTGACAATGGCTCCACATGCTTCTGTTTCTCTGGTTGACCTGGCCATGAAACCTCTAGGTCCTTCCTAGCTACTGGTGTTCCCAAGAGCTGGCCATCTGCCTGCCTGCCTGCTGATGCCGGAAGTTCCTGCAGAGTGGGATGTGAGGGCAGGTGTCAGGAAGAGGCTGCCTTGATCTGTCTCAGTTATAAAGTCTGTCAACACTGGCCTGTCTCTAAATAGCCTTAGTTGGCTAAGCTTTCAAACACAGAAATGGACAATGACATCTTCAGTGTTTCTTGCCAGACACTGTGTTCAGACTGACTTTCTAATGGAAAAGACCATAGGATACTGTTGAAACACTTGAAACACTTTCTTAGTGTAAGCCTAAGCAACAAGATACACACAGTGGAATTAAATCCGGGGTCCCTTTGACTTCATTTGACAGCTGTTCATGCACTGTTTGTTGACATCCTTAGAAAAGAGGAACTAGTTTCTCAACACTTGAAGGCTTTGTTCCAGGCTGTGCTAGAAACCAGCCCCATTTGCTGTAGATGAAGATGAACAGCAGTATTGGTCCAAGTACGCAGTCACACAGTGCTGAGAACCTGGTCCAGGCCTACACTGCAGTCAGGTGCAGCTGCATCTTACTGTGTAGCTCTGGTTGGCCTCAAGCTCACTTTGTAGACCAAGCTGCCTAGAACTCAGAGCATCTGCCTCTGTCCTCCCTCCTTCCCCCTCCCCAACCCGCCAGTGCTAGAATTAAAAGACGTAGGCAAGCACGCTCACCTGTGGTGCAGTTGGCTTTGAATGTGTAGCCATGAGTAGACTCGTCTCCTCCTGTGGGTTATTGTTGAGGAGTGCTGCTGTTGAGTGGTCACACTTCCAGATGAGCACAGTCCATGGTGCTGTGTGTTTGAGCACGGGGGAGGAAGTTCCTTAAACTCGAGTGGCTGCCTGGAGCGTTTTTACAGACACGTGCGTGTTCTGTTTTCATTTCAGGCTAATCTGGACGAAAGCCAGATGAGTTCACCTACATTCCTCAGAGCTTTAATGACGGCCGTTTGCAAAGCAGCTATTATAGGTGAGTGACAGTTGTTGATAGCAATTCTGAGCATCTGACACGGATTGTTGGCTTTGCGTTTCGTCATCGGATTTTATATTGTCTTGGCACTTGCAGTTTCTGCGCAAATGGTGGCATCATATCATGCTACCTGCTGTCTTGATCATGGGGTGAATAGTTGCTCTCTCAGTAAGAACCTGGCCTTTGCCTCACCTGCGTGCCTCATGTTCTGCACTTGAGCAAAATTGTTTAATGCTTTTTGGGTCCACATAGGTCTTTCCTTCCACTTTTCTTTCAATCATCAAGGCCATGTCTTCCATTCATGAATGGGTTGAATATTTTTTATGGTTTTTTTGAGGTAGGGACTAATGTAGCCCAGGCTAACCAAGATCTCCTGCTTATGCCTCCCTTGTGTTAAAACTATAGGTCCATGTGACCAAATTTGGCTTATCCTTTAAATATCTATGCCTTATAAGTACGAGCACTTAACCATCAAGCTATAGTTCCAGCTCCCAATTTTGCTTTATTTTTGTATTTTTAAAGTATTCATTTGAATTTCTACATTATTAATTAGTAATATTTTTAATTGATATGACAAATTATAATTGTACACATTCATAGGGTAAAAGTGATGTTTTGAGGAATGTCTGCAATGTGGAATGTTTAAATCAAGCTAATCAGCACATCTGTCAGCTCTCCAACTTAATGGTGAGATATCTGATTAATATGGCTCTCTTAAGGTGCCATAAAACCTTGGTGCTGTTTCATTATAATTACAAACAAATAAACAGGTAAAAAGTTGGGACTATGTACTCAACATGCATTTCTCCTTCAGGTTTTACATCATTTGTTATAGAATGTACCATTACAAATATACTAGTGTCAGAGGCCTGTCATCCCAACTGTTTAGGAAGCTGAGGCAGCAGGATTGTAAGCTCAAGGCCTGCCTGGGCTGTGGAAAATGTTGAAGGCCTTACTAGGCACCTTAGTGAGACCCTGTCTCAAAATGAGAAGTCCAGGGATGTCTGGAAATGTAGCTCAGTGGAAAGTACTTGCCAAGTGTGTGAGACGCGTGGTCCAGTCCCCAGTCCCAGCAGAGGAAGAACGTCCAGATTCGGTCTTTGCTTTCCTCCCCTCTCACAGATGTGTGTGTCTGCTGTGCTCAGATCGGTAGATGTACACAGTTGTGTGCTCATTCTGGTTCCTGTGTCTCTCCAGCTGACTGTTCTACCTTCAGAGTGGACACTGCTGTGATCAAACAGAGGGTGCCCATCTTACTCAAGTACCTAGACTCAGACACGGAGAAGGAACTACAAGCACTTTATGCACTACAAGCATCAATAGTCAAACTTGACCAACCTGCCAGTAAGTGTCCAGCTTGGTACCGTGAGCCCAGCTGATCGGGGAGAACTTGTAAGCCCTGGAAGTTGGGGTTTGGACATGGACAGTAGGACGACTTGCAACAACTCGTAGAGTTAGCAATGTGAAAACCTGTGGGAGAAAATGCTGATAAGTTTTGTTTAGCAGGGCATGGTGTCACATGCCTGTAATCCCAGCACTCAGGAGGCAGAGGCAGGTGAATCTCTGTGAGTTCAAGGCCAGCCTGGTCTATAGAGCAAGTTCCAGGACAGCCAGGGCTATTACACAGAGAAACTCGTCTTGAAAAGCCAGGGGGGAAAATGTCTAGTTTAGGGTCTGGAGAGAGAATTCAAGTGTGAAGAGTATTGGCTGCTCTTCCGGTGGACCCAGTCTCAGTTCCCAGCACCCACAGCCACTCACAACTCTCTTTAACTCTAGTTCCAAGAGATCCAGCTCCTCCTTCTGGTCTCCACAGCCACCAGGCATGCACATGGTGCACAGATATACATACATGCAGGCAAAACACTCAAACACATAAAATTTTAAATATAAATTAAAAAAAAAAGTCTAGTTGAACTAGGTGAGTAGCTTTCCCCCATCATCTCAGCATATAAATGGGTACGGCTGGGGCAAGAGGAGCAGAGCTTCAAAGCCAGCTTGGGCTGCTGTGTAAGAATATATCTCAAAAGCAAAGACAGGAAGTAAAACTGGTGTAGAGAGTTGATCCTCTCCATAGGCCACATCTGATGGACCTCTGGTCAAGGTGGATGTGTATACACTGCTCAGTGTGGCGACCTAGTCATCCTGAGATGCTTGAGGCCATGGTGCACGCAAACATGGCTGTTGTGACTAAGAACTGAATTTTCCATTTTGTTTAACTTGTATTGAAGTAGCCCCATGTGGGCATATTGAATGCATATTAAATATCCCTGAGGCTGGCCAATGATCTCAGCATCCTGAGGTACCCACACACCCCAGTGGTGCTGCTGCCCAGTGAACCACTGATGTCCTCAGGAATTTACTGCAGTTTGTGCACGTGGATAGAGCAGGTTTATTTCGGGCCTTGAGTGTTCCCAGATGCTTTGCTTGTGTTAGGACATTTGCAAAGTTTTCCTTTGTTGAAAGTGAAAGTGCTTGTAGATCTTCCTGGGAGATCAAAGAAAAGCAAGTTTCCCTCAGAGTTTAATCAAGGAGAGTATCAGAAACTGTAGTTGTCTTTCCTTCTTTCAGAGTCATGTGAGGTCATGTAACAGGATAGCGCTCTGAGCTGTTGCCGAAGAGGAAACTAGCTTTTCAGATGAGATGCTTGCTGTCTGATGAAGCGGCTGCCAAGTTAACGTTAGATATCCCGTACAGCGACCTCAGTCATCTTGGAAACTGTTAGTTTGGGATCCAGCTGCCATCAGACTTGTGGCCTCACTCCATTTCCCTGTAGATCAACTGGAGTTGTTTTGATTTTATTTTCGTTGGGGTTTTTTTTTTGCGGGGGGGGGGGGGGGGGCTGATTTATTTCAGTATTGAAAACCTAATAGAATTACAAAGATTAATCTAAAAAAATGTAACTATAAATCTCTCTGGCTCTCATATTTATTGACATTTATCACTTATCGCTGCCTCTTCCATTAGTGTGATGATCAGGAAGCTGGCTGCAAGTGAGTCTTAAGTGCCAGGGGTGATGGCGCACACATTTAATCCCGGTCCTCAGTGAGCAGAGGCAGGTGGATCTCTGTGAGTTCAAGGCTACCTGCTCTACATAGTGAGTTTGTGGCCAGCCAGAGCTACATAGTAAAACCCTGTCATGAAGGAATTTTCTTTTTCTTTCTTGTGGTGCTGTGAGTTGAACTATCCAAGGAACTATTTTAAAAGGAAGAATAAATACATGTAAAGGAGCTTTATACCTCTACCAGTGTTCTCCCTCTTTTGAGTAGTAATACAAATTTCCACTGTAAGAGAAGAATAATTCAATTATTCAGGCAGTTGAGACATTTAAGACACCAAAATGTAGAGATCACTTCATCCCATGTTTTTCATATAAAGTCACTCTTTGTTTTTAATACAGCCTTAGAATGTGTGAAGTGTTTAATTTGCTATCTATATAATAGGAAACAGCTTCCCCGTGTCAGAACATAGTTGGATTTGAATTTTTAAAAAAGATATAGCCGGGCGGTGGTGGCGCACGCCTTTAATCCCAGCACTTGGGAGGCAGAGGCAGGTGGATCTTTGTGAGTTCGAGGCCAGCCTGGTCTACAAAGCAAGTTCCAGGACAGCCAGGACTGTTAACACAGAGAAACCCTGTCTCAAAAAACCAAAAAAAAAAAAAAAAAAAAAAAAAGATATGAAAGCAGTATAGATTGCTTAGGTTTTTTTTCTCTGCAAACGGGTGTTAATGTTCCTCAGCATCAAGAGTGTGTGGTGCTTGGTCCTGGGAAGTGAGTATTTGTTCACTGTGTTGATTCATTTATTGACTGCATTCATTCATTCACTGCATGCATTCACTTACTCATTCGCACATCATTGCTTTCCCTTGCAACTGCTGTGTCCAAACCAATAGCAATTTTTTCCTCCCTGCAGACTTGCTCCGGATGTTTTTTGATTGCCTGTATGATGAGGAGGTGATCTCAGAGGATGCCTTCTACAAATGGGAGAGCAGCAAGGACCCTGCAGAGCAGAATGGGAAGGGCGTGGCCCTCAAGTCTGTCACAGCATTTTTCACGTGGCTGCGGGAAGCAGAAGAGGAGTCCGAGGATAACTAAAACTTCAAATACACAAACGAAACAAAAGAAACAATTTAAGTATTTTTTTAAAAAGTTTCACGTCTTCGCCAATCACAGTGCAGCAAGGCCAACTCTCGCAGAAACCCCACGTGTGCACGAGTGGGTGAGGGCAAAGGAGACAGGTGATCATGGAGGCTAAAGGTGCTGGATCGCGGAGCCAGCACCCCTGAGGGCGGGAGCTCGCAAACCAAAATACATGTACTATTTATAGAAAATATTTTCTGTTTTAATCTTTTCTTTTTAAACGAGGACTCATACTTTAAAAAAAAAAAAAAACCACATTTAGCAAAAAAAAAAAAAAAAAAAAAAAAGGAAAGGAAAAAAAAATGAGAACTTTTAATTTATTTTAAGGACTGCAAATGCCAGTGTGTAATTTTTTAATTTGCAGTTTCTGTAAACAACTTGTATAATAGAAAAGCAGAGAAATAAATTTCCCCTTCCCTTCAGACGCACCTCACATTTGTATTAAGACATAGCTGTTAGTCCAGATTTGAGAAGGTTTGGGGTGAACAAGGTAAGAAAGATCCTTTTCTCTCTCTCCTCTTTCTCTCTTTCTCTCTTTCTCTCTTTCTCTCTCTCTCTCTTTCTCTCTCTCTCTCTCTCTCCTCTCCTCTCCTCTTCTCTCTCTCGCTCTCTCACACACACACACACACACACCACACCACTCCCACCCCTGGCATCAGATCTTTCTGCCTGCCTCTCAGCTTGCTTCAGAAAATTTAAAAATTACTCTAGTAATCAAAACATACATCACCTTGGAACAGAAGGAAGTACTGTGGACCATAAAAATTCAAGAATTGTTCAAAAAAAGTACCACCCTGGAAAATACCCTGAATACCGTTGAAATCGTTAGAGCAATCTTAAGGCTTGTAAATACATAGAACAAATATTTAAAAACATAAAAAAGGAACTGACTCAATACTATTTCTTTTCACTTTCAAAATATAAGGAGCAAAATAAAGACAAACCTTGCAAATGTAAAGTAAAGGACGTCTCCTTTGACGGCCGTCACGTGCGTGCCAGTGGGGAGGTGCTGTCTGGCCACTGACTGCCTGATCCCAGTTGCTTCTGACGCTGTGGCGTGATGTGTGTGCGGGCCATGTGTGTATCTGTCCAGTGTGGAAAGGGGGTGCTTTTGCTTAGGTAGGAGTGCAGCTGTGTATATTATGACTCTGGGCAGCAGATCACCCCAATAATACCACTGATTTTTAAATCTCCCATTAATCATTATAGTGGTTAGAATCCAAAAGATGGGGCTGGAGAGGTGGCTCAGCGGTTAAGAGTACTGGCTGCTCTTCCAGAGGACCCAAGTTCAGTTCCCAGCTCCCACATGGCAGCTGTAACTCCAGCTCCAGGGGATCCAACACCTTCACATAGATACGCATTCAGACAAAATAGCAATGCACATAAAATAAAAATAAATCATTTAGGAAAATAAAGACTCCTAAAGTTACCTTTGGAAGGAATGTAAAAAATTGGGCCAACAAGATGTCTGGGCAGGTAAAAGTGCTCACCGCCAAGCGTGATGACCTGAGCTTGACCCCTGGGTCCACATGTGTGCTTGTGATCAAGGTAAGTGTGTGTGCTTGTGTGTGAACACACAGGCATGCACACATAAAGTGAAAAGAAATCCAGAGCTAAATGCTGCTTTATCATAGGAGTGGAGTTCAATATCACATCCACCTGCAGGGAAGACCTCATCGTTCCGCTCGCTCATCCAGGCCGTGCAGTGGGTGGGGAGCCTCTGGTGACTTGCTGGGTCTGTGTCTGCTGCCGCTGCTGGCCTGTTTCTTTCCTTCCCCTCCATGAAGTAGCACTCGGAGATGGAGTTTCCAAGTTTCTGGGCTTTCCCCCTACAAAATGATTTATGAGCAAAGCCAGGCTGATAAATAAATAGCCACCCAAATAAATACTTTGTATTTTATATCCACATAATGTAGATTTGTGCTGGCTTCTGTCTAACAAAATGTCCACAGGAGACCTTCCGACGGTGGCACCAGAGCAGCCTTCCACCTTGGTAAAGTGCTTTCCTGGACTGAGGCTGAGCACACTCAGAATCCTGTCATATGTGGTCACAGAGCCCGTTCCCCTGTGGTGAAGAGCCAAGTGCTGAAGGTCCCGGCACCTGGCAGTGTCAGCCATAAACATGGACATGGGGCGTGGTTTGGGAGGGTCTGAGTGACTTGGAAGCTTCAGAAAAGTCACCTGATTGAATGGTGTAATGTGGTAATGTCTCCGGGACTCTTGGGCAGAGGATTCCCATCCAGGAAGCTCCTGCAGGATGCAGGCTTTCTGAAGGATGTGATCGCAAGTGTGGGGTGTAGGGGTAGATGCAGGGAGAAGGTAGGATAGTGACTACATCTTGGAAATCAATGGTCACTTAACACATCCAGCACAGTAGAAGAAGTATGGTTTGGAATTTCATCCACTGGAGCAGGGGTGTATATATACCACAAGGTTGCTGTGGGGGTTCTTGATGCCGTGTTGCAGTGTTTGAAAATTAAAGCCATTCCTAGACAATGTGCCTGTTGTCCTAGCACTCGGGGAGAATGATGACAGCCTGAGCTATGTAACGGGGGGGGGGGGGGGGGGGGCAGGTTCTCTGGAAAGATGGTTCAGTGGATAGAGCACTTGCTGCGCAAGTATGGAGACCTGCATTCAAATCCTCAGCACCTCCATAAAAGCCAAGTGGGATAGCATGCCCGCCTGTAACTCCAGCACTGTGGGAGCAGAGATGGGAGGATCGGTGAGGCTTACTGGCCACCGGTCAACCTTTAGGTTCGATGTGAAAGCCTGTGTAAAGGGAATCCATTGGAGAAAGATAGGCAGTCCTCTTCTGGCCTTGCATGCGTGTCTACATGCAGTGACTAGCTGGTGTGACTAATGAGAGACTGAGACAGAAGACTTTGCTTTCAGCTCAAGGTCATTCTGGAGTTAGAGTTCCGTTCTAGACTCAAATGAAATTTTGAACAAAGAATGTTTTTTGTTAGGTGAATGCACAGTCTTGGGATTGCTACCCTCTCAGGCCTCTTCCAGGAAAGCATGGTTTCATGGGATCCATTTTAAAATGAGCAATGCTTGGATATGGTTAGCTTGTGCCTGTAATTCCAGGACAGAAAACCCTGACACAGGAGAATGGCTGCAAATTCAAGATCAGCTTGGGTTAAAGAGTGAGATTCTATCTAGGGGGAAACCAGGGCTGAGATGTCCTACTGCTAAGAGTGCTTGCTCTGCAAGCTAAGGAACCTGAGTTCAAATCCTCAGCACCCAGGTAAAAAGGTGAGCTTGGTTTTGTGTGCCTGTAACTGGGAAGGGGAGACATGCCGATCCAGAGTACGCTGTGACCAGAGGTGACAACCAACCTTTCAACGTTTAGTGAGAGCCTGTCTGAAGGCAGCAAGGCAGAGAGCTCTTAAGACTCCCTGGTCAGGGGGTTGGGGATTTAGCTCAGTGGTAGAGTGCTTGCCTAGCAAGCGCAAGGCCCTGGGTTCGATCCTCAGCTCCAAAAAAAAAAAAAAGACTCCCTGATCAGATCTCTGCACACACTGCATGGGTGCACTTACCACATTCATGTGCATAGAACATACACATTCACAAAACCCCGAAGCAATAATAGGCAACAGCTGGCTTGCCTTTACTCCAAGACACACAAGTTCTCTGGGGCCTGTGGGTGTGACTCATTGGTAGAACACAACATGGTTTTACACATACCTTTACCTCAGGAGCAGTTCATTAAATGTCTAGTTAAGTGTCTCAGGTGCACTGAAAACAGTTGACAGTTGTTCAGTAACTTGAAACATGTTTTTTCTCTCTCTCTCTCTCTCTCTTTTTTTTTTTTTTTCCGTTTTTCTATGTAGCTTTGGCGCCTTTCTGGAACTCACTCTGTAGACCAGGCTGGCCTCAAACTCGCAGAGATCCACCTGCCTCTGCCTCCCAAGTGCTGGGATTAAAGGTGTGCACCACCACCACCCGGCTGAAAGACGTTGTTTTTAAGGGGAGGGGAAAAAATGCAAGTTTTCAAAGCAAATGCATTTTAGATTCTTGGCTGGATCACAGTTGGGTTATGAAGTAGTTTTTAAAGCAGACATTAACAGGCTGAGGCTACAGGCAGTAGCAATGTGTATTAGCACAGGTGAGGTACTACGTTCAATTCCCAGCACCAGATAACGATAGACAAATGTGAAACTACTTAGCATCTAGTAAGGGCTGCAGCCTCTGCTCTTGGGAAATTCCTGTTCTTCATAAAAACACAGCTTGAGCAGGGCGTAGTGGTACACGCCTTTAATCCCAGCATTCAGGAGGCAGAGAGTTCCAGGCCAGTCTTGTCTACAGAGTGAATTCCAGGACCCAGGGCAACAGAGATAAACCTTGTTTTGAAAAACAAAACCAGAAAGGTTGGGGTTCACACTCTAGTTTAAATTATAACTTACATTGTCTAAACCTTGGCATAGGCCCATTTGTCCCATTGGTGTCTAACACCCTTTTGTTTTTAGCACTTAACTATGTATTTTACCTGTCTGAACCTGGAATCAAGGCCTGGCATCTGGTGCGGGTGGTTTTAGAGACCAAGACAGCCTACTATTCTTGGGCTGTCTCAGCATCCTGGTGTGCAGACTGTTGCTGGAGTTTTCCTGCCTGGCCCACAGTCAGGGCAAATCTCTTTCACCTGCCAGTCCCACAGCCTCTCAGACCCGACCAAGTAAACACAGAGACTTATGTTGCTTTCAAACTGTATGGCCGTGGCAGGCTTCTTGCTAACTGTTCTTATAGCTTAAATTAATCCATTTCCTTTAATCTATACCTTGCCACATGGCTCGTGGCTTACCGGCATCTTCACAAGCTGTTTCTCATCGTGGCGGCTGGCAGTGTCTCTCTGACTCAGCCTTCCACTTCCCAGCTTTATTCTCCTCCTTGCCCTGCCTATACTTACTGGCTAGCCAACGGCCAATCAGTGTTTTATTGATTAATTAGCAACACATTTGCCATACATCCCACAGCAGCAGACTCTTCATCACACTCTTTACTGAAGGAAATGCCTTGCCACAGAAGACATGGGCCTCAGCCAACAGACTTAGGAGCCCTGCAGTGCTGATGGTGGAGATAGGAGGGTGCTGTCCTGGCATGTATGAGACCCTGGGCATGAGGGAGGGAGAGATGGTTGTGTGTTTGTATGTGTGTGTGATCTCTGATAATGACAGGAATTATTTCTCCTTCCTGGTGTGATGGTTTATCTTTCCCTCAGCTGGTAATATTCAGAGTCTACTGAAGTCTGTTCATTGCAGTGTGAAAACGTTACCCAGGGATGGAGAGTCAGCTCAGTGGGTGCAAGGTTCCACAAGCCTGAGGACTGGAGTTCCATCCCCCAGCACCCACAAAGCAGGGTAGGTGTGGAAGCTTGCCTGTAATCCTGATGCCCAAGAGATGGGATTCCTAAGGCAAAATGATGAGCCCTGGGTTCAGTGAGAGGTCCCTGCCTCAGTAAATACAGTGAGAGTAATCAGAAAGACTTCAAGCTCTGGCCTCTATACAATAGCGCTCATGCATGTGTACTGTGTATGCATGAGCACTCATGTAGTCAGACTTTGGGCTGCCAACTCACAGAAAACAACAAAGACTTATTAATTACAAATGCTTGGTCGAAAGCTTAGGCTTGTTTTAACTAATTCCTATAACTTCAATTAATCCATTTCTATTAATCTATGTGTTACCCCAGGCTCATTTACCTCATATACGTACTTCCCATCCTGCTTGCTCTATGTCCCTCTGACTCCACCCTTCTCCCTAGCATTCTCTCAGTCAGCTCTTTATTAACCAATGAGAGTAATGCATACTTACAGTGTACAAAGATTGTCCCACAGCATTTCCCTCTTTTTGTCTAATTAAAAAGGAAGATTTTAACTTTAACACAGCAAAACTATATGTAACAAAAACAGTTATTAAAAATTAGTTACATTTGGATTTGGCAAAATTAGAGAAAATACTCTTATTTATCTTTGTGAGTCTAAAGTTTTGTGCCTAATTTACCTATTATTAAAACAAGGAAAAATTTTTGTCTAATTATTTGGTCTTTAACTCCATCAAAGACCCCAGAAGCCGTGAAATGTTACCTAATGACAAAGACTTCTGGCTGCCTGGACAGTTACCCAAAGTTCTTCTGTAACATTGGGGCATCCAACTTTGGCCTACAAAAAATGTCTGACAGACATTTTTGAGAAGCAGGGAATTTTAAAGGGCTGTCCTACCTTGTGTTGGCACAAGTTTGGCAGTCATTTTCTTTTGCATCCTGCATCTTTTGCAGTAACTGCCAGCAATTGAGGCAAGAGCAGTTTCTTGCCCAGATGGCTAGATTTTACCATAAAGAAAGCAAACTCCATATGGAGGTTCTTTGATGCTGATCTCTTGAAGTACATTGGTGCTGTCAGGAGCAGACATGTCTCACTGTTATGAAAAGCCTTATGTTATTAAAATTTTTTAAATGCCATATTTTGTATATATTTGAAGTATTGAAGACCATCTATCTAAATATATGTTAACCTTGAAAACATACCTAATATGACTACAAATTTGATTATAAATGACTACTAACCTGTATTTCTTAGCTGTACATTACATTTTTAAGTAAGTTGCATGAGCAAAATACCCCAAACAAGAGTAGAAACATACATACAATATAACAAAACTAACTTTGAATTTGTTATCAATAAACCAAAACTCATACTAATGTAAAATATTTTGAGATTAGGAGTTGCTTTTTGGATTAAAGTAGATTCAATAATCTACCCTTTTAACTCATCATTTCTATATTATATCCCCCTTTTTTTTCCTTTAGAAAGAGATCTTTGAATTTAACTTCTTTATTTAGCTATTTTCCTGACTATGATCAATAACAACTTGTAACCAACCCTGCTTAAATGATGACAAATATCCATAACCCATCTTTGGGAATGTGGGCATTATTTCTCTAGAAATTCCTGTTGTCTTCTGGCACTGGCATCTTTGGGGGACCTTGAGAAGAATTAGAATAATGGTTAAGTCTTGGCTGGAGTAGTCTGTGAGGCTGGATCTTCTCAGCCAGCAACCTTGAAGCTGTTCTGAATGCAGAACTCTGAGAAAACTGCAACAGAGGTACTCTGAGATGTTGGATCAACTGGGCCATCCATTTTCATTGTTCTCTGGTCTCCTTGTTCTGAAAATACATAAACTTTTAAAGGTAACATACATATCTGAATTAATGTAAGTATAGACTGTGTTGTACACTAGTTAGCCACAGATGATTTTTTACTTTATGTTTGAGTAGGTAAAATATATGTTTCATGTCTTGTAGTTTTTCTAGGTTTATTTCTTTATGTCTGTAGCTAGGACTTGCAGGGGGTCTTCCTTAATCAAACTTAATCAAACCTTGAATGAATCCATAGCCTTTTGTTTTCTGTGGAAACAAAAGCACAACCTCTTCCCCAAAGCAACACATCTTTTGACTTCCATTTTGAAGTCAATACATTTTTAAAATATATAAGTTGGTTTAATCCATCAGCCTTCACAATCCAGTGTCTCTTAGCAGCTAACATTCCTTCATTAGCAACCAGATAATCTAAAGACAACACAATAACATACAGAATCCAGACTGCTCATGTATTTGCTATCTTTGTGTAGCTTTTTCCCTTTCTTTAAAGATTATCATTTTTAACCTATTTTTTATGACTGTGTATACCATTTCTCTATTCTCTCCCAAGCCTACGTCCATTTTTAAACACACTGTAATCCATTTAGAGGGGGTTTTTTTTGGTTTGGTTTTTTTCCTGTCTGAATCTGTCTTAGTGCATATCTATAATCTTTTGTGTCTGCAGGAGCAAAACTTAAACCTGCCATGAGGCCTAGTTCATGGCGTCTTGGTGGGACTCACTCTGGCAGCACTCACACTGGCAGCTCAAGCCCACAGGCATTGGCCAGGAGATGCTTCTCTGTACCACTGCCAGGATGAGAGAAATGAGACTAAGAAGCCACATTTGGCTCCTGTTTTTGTGTGGTTAGAACTTCTGTGAAGCTTTCTCAGGTCTTATATAGATAGAGGTGCTGGACATTTGGGCACCATTTGTAGTTGGACCTTTTTTGGACTGCCAACTCAGAAAAACTGACACAGAGACTTATTATTAATTATAAATGCTTATCCAATAGCTTGGGCTTGTTTTTTAACTAGCTCTTATAACTTAACCCATTTCTATTAACCTATGTATTGCCCTGTACTTCCCATCCTGCTCACTCTGTATCTCATAGCATTTCCTCTGACTGCCCTTCTCCCCAGTGTTCTCTCTGCCCTGAAAAGCCTGCCTAGCCATCATCCAGCCAGCTCTTTATTAACCAATGAAAGTAATACTTATTTACAGTGTACAAAGATTGTTCCAGAGCACACTCATGCATGTGTACTGTGTGCGCATTAGCAAGTGTATACACATGCACACCACAGTTGCCTGTATAACCCAGTTGCATACCTCTGTAGTGCCAGCTACTCCAGAAGGAAGATCCTTTGAGTCTAGGTTAGAATCAAAGTGAGATTTCCTACTGAGGCAAGCATGGCATGGGAGGGACAAAATGGCACGTGTCTGTAATCCCAGCACTTGGGAGGTGGAGGCAGAAGATAAGGAGTTAAGGTCCTTGGCTAAGCAATGGAACATTGTCTCAAACGGAGGTGGGAGGGTCAGGCGTGATGGATCAGACCTTTAATCCCAGCATTTGGCCGGCAGAGACAAGCCTGGTCTATCTACATACTGAGTTTCAGACAGCCAGGGCTACATAGACCCTGCCTCAAAAAAAGAATTAGTTGGGGGTGTTGTAACAGTATATTGGGGGGGGGGGTGTCAGTTGTTACCTGGATGACTAAATAGTAGTGGGAAGCATGAGCTGTTAGAAATGAATTGGCAGAGCTAAGTGGTGGTGGCGGTGGCAGTGCACGCCTTTAATCCCAGCACTCGGGAGGCAGAGGCCGGTGGAGCTCTGTGAGTTCGAGGCCAGCCTGGGCTACACAGTGTGTTCCAGGACAGCCAGGGCTAGCTACATAGACCCTTTCTTGAAAAAACAAAAACCTGAAAAGTTGATCAATAAAAGTGAAAAATAAAGATTAAAAACTGAAAGCTGGCCAGACATGGTGGTATGTGCCTTTAATCCCAGCACTCAGGAGGTAGAGGCAGTAGGATCTCTGAGTTCAAGCTTAGCCTGGTCTACATAGTTCTAGGACAGTCAGGGCTACATAGAGAAACTATCAAAAGATAAACAAACCTGGAAGGCCGGCCTACCACCTACTGTACATTGCCATATACCCAGTCTCCAAGTTCTGAATATATGGGGACAGCTGGGGACACTGGGTGTCACTGAGCCTGCTCACTGTCTCTGACTACCCATCATAGGCTGCACTGCTTTATACCCAGCAAAGAAGATTGACCTGTATAGCTACCAAGAAAGAGTGAAAGAATAGGGATGGCATTGTTGGAACTTTTACTTTTGTTTACTTTTTGTTTTTTTGAGACATGGTTTCTCTGTGTAGCCCTGGCTGTCCTGGAACTCACTTTGTAGACCAGGCTGGCCTTGAACTCACAGAGATCCTTCCTGCCTCTGCCTTCTTAGTGTTGTATACCACCTCCCAGCTCTGTGATGCTATTTTGTGTGTGTGTGTGTGTGTGTGTGCGCGCGCGCGCGCTCTGACAACACTTGCTTAGAGATCAGAGTGTGGAGCTAGCCACTAGAGGCCAGGCAGTGGTGGCATACACCTTCAATCCCAGCACTTGGGATCTCATGCCTTTGATCCCAGTACTTGGGAGGCACATGCCTTTACCCCACACTTGGGAAGAGGAAACAGGAAGTGATAATGTGGGGTGGAGACAGAAGCTCGGCCCCTTTCATTCTGAGGATTCCTAGAGGTAAGAAGTCTCTCTAGTGGCTGGCTGTTCTGCTCTGATCTTTCAGCTTTTACCCTGACATCTGACTCCAGGTTTTTATTAGGAATTCGTGCTCCAGGGCTGGGGATTTAGCTCAGTGGTAGAGCGCTTGCCTAGCAAGTGCAAGGCCCTGTGTTCGGTCCTTAGCTGGGGGGGGGGGGGGGAGGGCAGGGGGGCGGGGGTGATTCGTGCTACATCTGGTGCCCAACTTTAGGGGCACAGATTCACAAAAAAGCTGCTTGCCTATGGCTTTGCAGCCACCAGCACAGGCCGGAGCTGCAAACAGCTAGAGTCACTACCCCACCAGCTAGGTTTTCCTTTCTTTTGGCATTTTTCTGTTGTGGCCTCTCTGCAACAAACTCTATAAGCATTTGGGCACCAAACGCCACAGAAGTTAGCCACTTTCACACATTCCCCATGCAGACGGCTGGCTCTTTGACTTCTCTCCTAGTCGGTTGTGGGGCTTTCTCTGGACCCCCTTCTTATGATGGAGAGTTAGGTCTCTGTGTGATTACATGATGCACGGTTTGAAAATGGAACAATTAGATGAGAGGATAATTATTTTAGATGGGGTTTACATAATATCAATTATAAATAACTGATCATTTTTGTTTTATCATTAAAAAATGTTGGTTAATATGAGTGCCAAGATAAAAGTTATAGGGGCTGGAGAGATGGCTCAGTGGTTAAGAGCACTGGCTGCTCTCCCAGAGGTCCTGTAGTTCAATCCCAGCAACCACATGGTGGCTCACAACCATCCATGAGATCTGGTGCCCTCTTCTGACATGCAGGCGTACATGCAGGCAGAACACTGTATACATAATAAATAAATCTTTTTTTTAAAAAAGATAAAATTTTAGAAAAACTTATTAAAACAGATCATAAATCTATTCAGTCCCAGACAGAGGAATTTAAAGGAGAACCAGTATCAGCATTGCATTACAAGGAACAGCCTAAGGTTTTCAAACAGTCAACCTTAATTTATCCAGTAACCTTACAGTAACTGCCCAATGATAGATATCCCCAAGGCTGTGTAAGAGCTGAATGGACTCCTGTGTAAATGTTAGATTTGAGGAGATTCAAGGAAGTGATAGTTTCATATGGCATGCATTCACCTTTTGTGAAGCAGATGTTAAACTCCTGGTAAACTTGTAATAGAATTATCTCTCAATACTGGAGAGATTTGGTTATAGCAGTTTTGGAGGCTGGTCCTCAATTACAATAGAGGACCTGGTGGAAAGATGAGACTAAGACCTTTTTTTTTTTTTTTTTTTTTTTTAAAGATTTATTTACTATGTATACAGTGTTCTGCCTGCATATATGGCTGCAGGCCAGAAGAGAGTACCAGATCTCATTACAAGTGGTTGGGAGCCACCATGTGGTTGCTGGGTATTGAACTCAGGACCTTTGGAAGAGCAATCAGTACTCTTAACCGCTGAGCCATCTCTCCAGCCCAAGACTAAGACCATTGAACAACGAAGTAGGACTAGAGGTATGGAAATCTTCCAAAACCAACTTCTTGGAGAGGGAGATTATGCTAATGTAGAAAGGAAATCTTTATCAGATGACCATACTCTGGCTGTATGCAAAGCAGCAGCTTTGAATGCTGGGGACAGAATTGAAGAAGTAGAAAAGAAAACCAAGTCATTTACTAAAGTTATACAGTGCTCAAAAGAAACTTTCACCGATTTCTTGCAAAGATTGCCTCCAGCAGTAAATAGAATGATACCAAATTCAGAAGCTAGACAAATAATAATTAAATCTCTGGCTTTTTAAAATGCTAATTCACAATGCAAAGGGGTAATTAGGCCATTAAAGGCAAGATCAACACCCTTGGAGGAATGGATCTGAGATACAATCAGTATTCAATCTCATGACCATAATGATGCTTGGATAGGAAAGGTGTTTTCCAAAGGTTTTAAGAAAAATCAAAATGTCAAGTGTTTCAATTGTGGTAAACAAGGTCACCTAAGAAGGGATTGTAAACAGGGCATTTCTAGAAACAATGTTTTTTTCTAAGAGTAATCCTAATAGAAAGCCCCTCTCTTCTAGAGTATGCAGAAGGTATGGCAAAGGCAGGCATTGGACTAATGTAAATCAACAAGGGACAGTCAAGATAACCCTTTGCCATTGGGAATCTCTTTTGAGTGGATTCCCGAAGGTCCCCATGTCAAATTCGGTTTAGTTGTTTCCTGTCATAGTAGATAACAAATGATACAGCTACCTCTCTTAGGACTTGACAATTAACCCAAATTTTTTTTCAGGATCCCCTAAAGATGCCTTCACCCCCAGACAGCAGGAAGTAAATTTAAGAACACAATGCCTACATTCCCAAGAGGTGGTGTGGGTGGCTTTTGGTCATTCAATGTGTTATTGATATTTGTCATTGTTTAGGGTGGTTGGTTACAAGTCGTTATTGGTGATGGTCAGTAAAAAAGCTGAACACAGATTAGACTCAGAGTTCTTGTTTTAAAAAGAGAAAAGGGGGATATAGAAATGATAGGATAGGATAAAAGGGTAGATTATTGAATCTACTTTTAAAAAGCAACTACTTGTTTTAAATATTTTACATTGATATGGGTCTTTGAATATTGATACAAAGTTGAGATTTTTTTTAGAACATACTGTTCATATATTTCTAATCTTGTTCAAGGTATTATACTTATACATCTTGTTTAACAATGTAATGCAAATTGCTAGTCCTTGACAGTTATTACTGAGGGGTGGGAGGAGGGAGGACAGGGGAATCTGTGGTTGATATGTAAAGTAAATAGAAAATCTCTTGATAAAATAAAAAAAAAACTCTTAATAAAGTTATTACCAACTATTTAAGATAATAAGAATGCAGGTTAGTAATTAGTCACCTATTACAATCAAACTTGTAGTCATTTTAGGTATGTTTTCAAGGTCAGATATATTTTAGATGGGTCATCTGCAAACACACAGATCTACAGAATATGGCATTTAAGATGTTTTAATAACATAGGTTCTTCATGACAATGAGACATGTCTACTCCTGGCAGCACCAGTTTACTTCAGAGAAGATGATTGGCACTGAAGAAACTCCACATGGAGTTTACTTTCTTTGGGGCAAAAGTAAGCCACTGGACAAGAAAGTGCTCTTGCCTCGACTGCTGACAGTATGCTGTCTAAATGGGACAAGCAGGACACAAAAGAAAGGACTGCTGAACTTTGCCAAAACAAGGTAGGATAGCCCCTCAGATAATCCTGCTTCACAGATAAGTCTGTCAGATATGCTAGGCCTGTAGGATGAAGATTGGTGGTCCAAAGTTACAGAGGAACCTTGGCTGACTGTCACTTCTCACATTTTTTGGACATCACTTGCTTTTACTTCCTGCTTACTCAGGTAATATTATTTCCTTCTTGGGTCTCTGATAGAGTTGAAGACTTTATAGTTATAGTTTTCCTTGTTACCCAATTCAGAAAAGACATTCACTAAGCCAGGCAGTAGTGGCACATGCCTTTAATCCCAGCACTCAGGAGGCAGAGGCAGGTGGATCTCTGTGAGTTCAAGGCCAGCCTGGTCTACAGAGCAAGTTCCAGGACAGGCTCCAAAACTACACAGAGAAACCCTGTCTCAACAAACCAAGAAAAAAAAAGAAAGAAAAAAAAAAAGACATTCACTAAAGTTTGTAAGGTTGAGAGACATTAAAAGATAGTTTGGGTAATGCAAATTAGAATAGTGAATTAGGTACAACCTTTTGTCTCATCAATATAGGATAGATATGGAGTATTTTCTCTGAATTTGTCAATCGTTAATGGCCTAGACATTGTTAATGTATTTATTGTCTGTATATATTGTATATAGTTATTTACTTATTGGTTTGTTTCCACTTTCTCCATCTTTATGCCCGATGCTCCAAAGCTACCTGTTCTTTTCTATACAAACATGAGGTTTTAGTCCAACAGACTTATATGCCATACATCTCTAGATCTCACTAGTGAGGGAGAGAAAAGAAATTATTGCCTTAATAACAGACTGTGGATTCGGCAAAGCTTGCTGCATGCTAAGTTACATACGCCTTAGCTATCGTTGAAAGTTAGATAGGATACAATGACATTCCTAGAGCTTTTTTCTTGTGTGTTTGTGTGTGTGTGTGTGTGTGTGTGTGTGTGTGTGTGTTTGCCCCTCCTCACTGTAGACAGGGTCTCTCTACATAGCCCTAGCTGTCCTGAAACTCACTATGTAGACAGGCTAGCCTTGAACTCAGAGAGCTCTGCCTGCCTTTGTCGTCCGCACGCTAGTATCAAAGGGGTGTGCCAGCACATCAGGTTGCAAGTACTATTTTGATACTTACAACTTCAGTTTCTAGCAAGTACATGGTTGTATGTTTACATTTTTGTTCTATTCTTTCTTGTAAATGGAATTATATATTTTAAATTTTAAATATAAATCTGTGGAGATGCTGCCCAATTCTTATTGGAATCATCTTGCATGAGGAAGGACTTAAAAATGAAGGAAGCAGCAGATGACATTGAGGCCAGCCTGTCTTTATAGGAAGTTCCAGGCCAGATAAGACTACATAGAGAGATCCTGTCTCAAACACACACACACACACACACACACACACACACACACACACACACACACACCAATGCAGGAAGTTTTCAAGTATATCAATACATAAAAGTAGTGTCTTAGTTAGGTTTCCTATTGCTGTGAAGAGACACCATGACCACGGCAACTCTTACAAGGAAAACATTTAGTTGGGGGCTCACTTTCAGTTTCAGAGGTTCAGTCCATTATCAACATGATGGCATGCAGACAGACATGATGCTGCAGAAGCTGAGATTCATTATCTTACAGGCAATAGGAAGTCAACTAACACACTGAGGGAAGCTTGAGCAAAAGAGACCTAAAAGCCTGCCCCCACAGTGACACACTTCTTCCAGCCAGGCCACACCTCCTAATAGTGCCACTCTTTTGGGGAGCCATTTTCTTTCCAACCACCACAAGTGAGATAGGGGACAGAAGGTGTCTCAATGGCTTAGGTCCCTTGTTCTTGTAGAGAACTTTCGTTTGGTTCTCAGCAGTTACAACTGACTGTAACTCAATTCCCAGGGGTGCAGACAATCCTGCACACAACTGGTACACATACAAACAGGCATACACACATATACATAAGTAAAAACATTTTAAAGAGGGTTTTAAAAGGAATAGAATTAAGAAAACAAGCCCTCAAAATGACCAAAATCCCCCCTTTAACATTTTTATTTAAATTTTTTTCATACAGTATATTTGATCATGTTTTCCACCCTCCTCCAACTCCTCATAAATCCAACTTCGATCTTCCCATAAACCCCTTTTGAAGGAGTTGACACCAGTGTTGCAGGGAATTGGTAATGTCACCAGTGCTGACACTCACCAGGGAGGAATTTTTAATGGTGGAGATTTAATCGACTTAGAACTTATGGAGTGTTGGCCGCTATGGCAGGGTCAGAGGACTGGAAGTGTTTGGTTTCCTAAATAAGCCCTTAGAAAGATTGACCTGCGGTTGAGTGTTCCGCCCAGGTGAGCTTCGGTGCAATGCAAGCATCAGCTGCTAGCTCCATATCCACAAGACTCGCACTACTTTACACACATTGGATCTTTCCAAACTGGCTTTGAAGAATTACACCTACCATCTTTCCTTTACTTCCCTTTCCGTATTTCAACGAGCTCTCATGCATTCCAAGCGAGCCTCAAAATTGGTTGCGTACCTAAAATGACCTTGACATTTTGATCCTCTTGTCTCTACCTACTGAATGCTAGCATTACAAGCCTGTGCCATCACACTAGTCTTTGTGAGGTGCTGGCGAATGGAACCTCAAGGCTTTCTTCATACTAGACAAGCACTCCTAACCACTGAACTACTTCTCCAGCCCCAAAAATTAGTTTTCAACAGCGGTGGTGTGTAAATTGCCCGAATAAGCGGATCCCAACGTAAAGTGCCAATTCAAAGGCATCTCCCTCCTCCTAGTTCCGTGGTTTCTTTTCGGAGGGAAAGGCCGATCAGGAAGCTCGGGCAGACCGGCTCACGATGGAGAAAACCATCTTCCAGTCCTTGGTCACTACACTGCCAGTCCTCAGGATCGTGGATGGTATTTAGTCTAGCGCCGTCTTCCAGGGTTTAAGGGAGGCTGGAGTCCCAAACACGAAGGGCCCTGGGTCGGCGACAGAGGACGCACCGAATGCGCAGGACACAGGCAGGAGGCTCCCGGCCGCGCCGCGCTCCCCCCCGCGCCGCCCGCCGTCCCCGAGCGCCCTCTCGCGCCCCCGCGCGCCCGCCCGGGACCCACGTCGAGGGAGCGCGCGGGGGGCGGGGCCGGCGCGGGGGCGCGCGCGCGAGGCCGCGGGCAGGGGGGCGGGGCGGCAGAGCTCGGTGCCCGGCCTGGAGGACAGCGGTGTCGGAGTCGGCGGTCGGCGGCGGCAACGCTGAGAGGCCGTGTGGGACGCGGGCGCCGGGTCGCCGGAGCTCAGAGGTAACGCGGGACGGACCTGGCGCGCGAGAACTGGACGCGGGCCCCCGGCGCGAGTGGCGGAGGCCTCCGGCCTGGGCGCTGACGCCGCTGCTGCCCAGGCGCAGGGGGCGGGGCGCGGGGCCGGGGAGCCGGCGCCTTTTGTCCGCCCGCCGCGGCCGCTGCGCCCTCTCGCGTCGCGCCTGCCACCTGGCCCCTGCCCCTGCCGCGCAGGCCTTCGGGGCCCTGCGGCGCGCGCTCCCGCCCTTGTTTTGTTTGGATTTGGGGAGGAGGGGCAGCTCTTCCCTGGTCGTGCCCCCCCCACCGCGTCCCAGCGCGCGTGCGCCGGCGTGCCCCGCGGCGCCTTATTGGCTGCGAACTCGCGCATGCTCTGAGGCCCGTGGCCCGACTTCCGGCGCGCCCTCCCCTCCGCCTACTCTCAACGGTCTTCAAGCCGGTTCGAAAGATGCCGGCGGTAGTGACTGGCTGCGGCGGGCCCGCCCCTCCGGGTTCTCCGCCCCCGCCGCGGCCGCGGCCGCCATTACGGAGCTGCCAGTGGTGAGTGTGCGGAGCTGAGGCCCCGCGGGGTGCTGCCGAGGCCCCGCAGATCGGAGCGCGGAGCGGTCACTGCCCCGAGCCACCGCTGCCGCCCTCGGCAGCCCCGCGCAGGTCTCGGCCCCCGCTCCCCCGCTCTGCGCTTCCGCCACCGCCGCCGCCGCCGTGTCACGCGACCGCTCGCGCCTTTGTCTTCGCTGCTCCTCCCGGCGATGCTCATCCCCTGTGGGCGCTGTCGCTTTGCTGCTGCCGCCGCCGCCGCCGCTGCCATGACAGCCTTGCGCTTCCGTGTTTCCGCGTGCCTACAATTCCTTCAGCCCCAGCGGCGCTCCCTAGGCCGACGCAGCTAGAATTGTCAGTGTCAGCCGTTTTTTGCCCGGGCCCGAGTTGATCCAGACTCAGCCAGCCTTAACGCCCCTGAAGCTACACCCTCCCGCGCAGCCTGAATCGCTTGTCATTTCTCCTGCGGTTTCTTACTGCACTTCTCCGACTGTCCATTGCTTTGGAGAGCGAGTCTTTTATTATACCTGCGACATTATGCGCAAGCATCTTAGAGTGACATAGTCATTTTCACTTGATCTTAGCCCAAAGGCCTAGAAGTGATTAGAGATGCGTTACGATTTTTTTTTTCTTAGCATAGGCATAAAACGGTTACAAGCTTTTAAAAACGCTCGTACCTCTTTCAGTTTCACCGTAATTTGTTCAAAGCTTATTTCAAGTTTTGTTTTAGAGGTGGTCTCCCTATATGTAGCCCCTGTTGCCGTGTGATCCTCCTGTTTCAGCCTCCTCTTTTCGAGTCCTTGGCGGGATTGGTGTGAACTGTTGTTACTTCAGAGTTCATGTGTCACAGCTGGAAGACGGGGTTTTGGCCCTTGTTTTCAAATTAACTTGGAAGATGGACGACTGGAAGTTGACTAGGAAGTTACTGAAGCCTATGTTGATGCAAGCCTGGACTCCAACGTGTGGTGTCCTGTATTATCAGCGTCTGTGCCCAGTCAAGATAGACATCACTACATGCTGATTTATGAGATGGGAAAGTTGCCAGCCATTACGATGGTTTATCTGAGTGTAGTGAGAAAACTCAGACTGAGCTGTTGGAGGTATTTAGTGCTCTCTGTTAGTGACATTAGAAAGTGTGTGTATTACATGGAGTGTATAGTGACTTATGAAATGCTGGTCCCTTTTCTAAAAACACAAATTCTAAAGGATAGCAGTAGTTTGAGACACATGCTGTAGCCCCAGACATATTGCTCTTTCTAATGGAATAAACTACAACCATGGAATTGGGCTTTCTATTTCTGCAAGTCCTTTATTGCCTGTAATAAAACAACTTAGGCATTTACCTTGTCAAAAGTAAACCTCTGTTACTATTCTAACATTTAGCTAAAAAGAACCTAAAAACGTGGCCACAGGAGAACTTTATAAGCCACAGGTGAAAATACATTTTGGTTTCCACACCATATGGACCCACATTAAAAAACATAATTTTCATTCTTTGGCCAAGACTTTTTAAACTCCCGTTCTGAGCCTGCTGTGTTTTAGGCACTCCGTTTGTACCCATGACTCAGTAAAAAAAAATACCTGCCTCATTTCCAGAGTACTACCAGCATTGGAAGGTGGATTAGGAACTCAGGCATCCTCTGCTACATAGCAAGCTTGAAGCCAACCTGGGCTACAGGACCCCCCACCCTCACGAAAATCCCTATCAGGAAGCTAATTAAGCCATCTGAAAGGTCTCATCAGAGTACTGTAAAAAAAGTTCAATTACAAGATACACTGATAATGTTAATTAAAGCAGTCCTGGCTAACCATCCATGTGGCTCTGTTAGCTGTTAATGAAAAGTGAATTTAAGCAGGGCATAGTGGCACATACCTTTAATCCCAGTACTTAGGAGGCAGAGGCAGGTGGATATTTGTGAGCTTGAGGCCAGCCTGGTCTACAGAGTGAGTTCCAGAACAGCCAGGGCTATACAGAGAAACCCTGTCTCAAAAACAAAAAGTGAATTTAACAACTTACTAACCTATTACAGAAGAACAAAAAATACTATGGGTTAGCATTCTGTGGCCCTTAGTAAAGAAGTTAAGAGCTGAGGCAGATGTTTTTAAATATTTCCCCCAAATAACTATAGGTTGTTTTTGGTTTTTTCAGACAGGGTTTCTCTGTGTAGCTTTGGAGCCTATCCTGGAACTCCCTCTGTAGATCAGGCTGGACTAAAGGCATGCACCACCACCGCTCGGCTATTTAACTTTATTTTATGTGCATTGATGTGACGGTGTCAGATCCCCTGGAACTGGAGTTACAGACAGTTGTGAGCTGCCATGTGGTTGCTGGGAATTGAACTTGGGTCCTCTAGAAGAACAGTCGGTGTTCTTAACCGCTGAGCCATCTCTCCAGCCCCTAACTATAGGTGTTTTATGACTTTTTTTTTTATTACATGCATTTATTTGGGGTGTTGAGTGGGGGGGGGGAAGGGATGTGCTCAACACCATGCCTGTGCTGAGGTCAGAGACAAGCTTCAGTAGTAGGTTCTCTTAACCATGTGGATGGATACTGTACTTGGGAGCTTTGCGTGTGTCTGTATGTTTTCCTGTATAGCATGTTCACCCACCTAGTGATGTTGTACATTAGGAAGAATTCATCAGCACTGTCACTTTACAAAGGATCATGTGATCATAGTGTTTTACTTCTGTATCATGTTTGCTTGGGAAAATACTTATTATAATTTTCAGGGAAAACACATTTTTACATAAATACTTCTTGTTTGCATTGAAATCCCCATGCAAACAACCTAAGTAATGTCCTGAGCCATCTTGGCCTTTTTTATTTATTTTTTTAAGGGGGGTTGGGGGATGGGGTTTGAGCCCGTGTAGCCCTGGCTGTCTTAGCTGTCCTGGAACTCACTGTGTAGGCCATGCTGGTCTCAAACTCAAAGATCTCTCTGCCTCTGCTCCTTTACCCTCTAATGCTGAGATTAAATGAATGCACCGCCATATCCATGCTTTGGGCTGTTAGGAATTTTAAATATTTGTAAATATTTCTCATTCACTGTTGTCAATCAGATATGTGTGTGTTGGGGAGTGGGCAGATTGAGGTAGGACCCAGGGTGCTCCTGATCATCCTATCTCAGCCTCCCGTAGTGCTGGGGCTATAGTTGAGTACATTGTCCAAGCTCGCATTCTTTCAGCTCTCTTTGCAACTGATAGAGAAATATGGAGTTGCCGCCTGTGTTTGCAGGAGATTTTTCTCTAACTGAAAGCACTCTGTTTAATTTTTTTAAATTTTACCCTAGTTTGTTGTGGCCTGGGACTATTACATAACAGGATAAAAGGTCTTAGATTTCTAAAAAGTTAGAGATTAAAGAAGAAATTAATTATTCCCCATCATTGTTAGTTGCTCATGAGCACGGATTCTTTTTTTTATTTTTATTTTATTTTTTTTTATTTTTTTTATTTTTTTTATTTTATAATTTAATTTAATTTTACATATCAGCCACGGATTCCCTTGTCCTCCCCCCTCCCACCCCCAGCACGGTTTCTTAAACACTCAAATAACCATTTTCCTCTACTAAGGAATTTTTATTATAGAATATCAGGGTCCAGCCAGGTGGTGGTGGCGCACGCCTTTAATCCCAGCACTCAGGAGGCAGAGCCAGGCGGATCTCTGTCAGTTCAAGGCCAGCCTGGTTTACAGAGCAAGATCCAGGAAAGGCGCAAAGCTACACAGAGAAACCCTGTCTCGAAAAGCCAAAAAAAAAAAAAAAAAAAAAAAAATCAGGGTCCTAGATTAGAGTTGTGTGCATGGTGTGCACATATGTGTGGAGGTCAGAGGTCACAGAGTCTTCCTCAGTTGCTTTCCATCTTATAATTTGAGACAGGGTCTCTCACACTGAACCAGGACCTCACCATTTCAGTTTCACTGCTTGGCTGTTGAGCTTTGGGGATCTGCCTGTCTGTACTCCCAGTGCTGGGGTTACAGATGGGTACCAAACATGCAGCTTTTACATGGGTGATGGAGATGGAATTCAGATCCTCATGCTTTCATAACACTTTACTCACTGAACTATCCCCCCACCCCATTAGTGGTTTTTTGTTTTTGTTTGTTTCCTTTTTAAGGGCACAGGATTGTTACGATCAGGTAAATTTGGGTGAGCGCATGAGTTTTTTTTGTGTGTGTGTGTGATTTTGTTTGTTTGCTTGTTTGTTCACTTGTTACGAAAAGATTTCATTCTTTAGCTCACGATGGCCTAGAATTCAGAATTCAGTATATATCCCCTCCTGCCTCAGCCTCCTGAGTTCCAGGATTACAGGCATGTGCCACCATGCCTGACTTTCTCTGTGGCTATTTGATTATGCTCTTTTTTCTTATGTGTGCATTTGCCTATGTTACACTAGGACAAGATCTGGATGTATACTCTGTTTTCTAGGTGGTGATCTAAACTCACCTCCCTGGCTCTGGAGGTTCTTCAGTGTTAGGTTCCCAGTGGTAATTTTATCCTTCAGTTTTTCCTTTAATGAGGGGAAAATTTTTACTCTCTAATGGAAATAGAGGTAAAGATTACAGTTAATTTTCTTGACCCCATGAGAATGATAACAACAAAAATCATCTTTACTGAACTGCTCCTTGGCTAGACCTGCGCTTAGTCTCCTTCCTGAGTTCCAGCTGGATGGCAAGAGGGGTTGGAGTCAGGTTCCTTAGCCCACCCTTGTCCTTGCTGCCTTTGTTCTGTGGAAATTGCAAAGCTGCTGTGGCTTACGCATTCATCTTAGTCATTGCTTTACATTGTTAATATGTTAATAATGTTGTCTTTTTTAGTAATAACTAAGTCATCTAACGTAAAGTTTTAGTTGTATTTATTCCCTTTGGAATATTGAATTGAGACGTTTTAGTTTAGTTTGTTTCTGTTGATCTTCACACCAAGTCTTTTCTGTGCTTTAGGTTGACTCTCCACACTGAAGCCATTAGGAAAAACCCTTGTGATTAACAGCAGAGGCTTCAGAGTGTCACCAGTGTTCAGGCCTAGAAATTATTTTAAATGGCGACTGATATGTCTCAAGGTGAACTCGTCCATCCTAAGGCACTCCCACTTATAGTAGGAGCTCAGCTGATCCACGCGGACAAGTTAGGTGAGGTAGGGGCTGATGCATTCTTGAAGCTCACTCTTGGATCAATCCCTGACTTCAGGCTCTGCTGGGTTCTTCATAGATACAAAGTTCTGTTCTTCTTCCCCTTTCCCTCAAATTTTTTATAAAACTTTCAACCTTCTAAATTGATTCCAGATTACCTATAACTTTCCATTTGAAGTTCTGTCTAAAATAAAATATTTTGAATATTTTTAAAATCATCTTTCACTTAAAAAAAATTAACTCGTTAATAGTAATTTGCATCAGATCCTAGAGTTGACTTGAAGAATTCTCCTACATCTTTGACACCCAGTTAGGTCCCTTGAGAGAGACAGAAGAGAACTCTATCCTGTGTGATTATGGGCATCTGTTTTCTTAGAAGGCAGAGGATAGCACCATGCCAATACGACGAGCTGTGAATTCTACCCGGGAAACTCCACCCAAAAGCAAGCTTGCTGAAGGGGAGGAAGAAAAGCCAGGTAAAGTAAAGTAAATTTAAAAAGACAGAACACTCCAATTTGAAGTATTCCATAAATCTTTTTGAACTTAATTATTCTCGTGTTCATAATGCAGTATTAAAGAGTATTTGAAGAGAGAAATAGTAGATGTTGGTATGTCCTGATGGACCGAGTGGGTAAAGAGTGCATTTTCTATTTGAAGGCCTTTAGAAAGTAAAATATAATGTTCTTGGAATTAAAAACAAAAATGAGGAGCAAATGGTGTGACATTTTAGACATAATAATGCCCTTGGAGAGATGGCTCTGGAATTCAGGAAGGCCTGGGCTTTCAGGATGGGCAGTGGAATCATCAGGAGGCCATAGGGAAACACGTGGGTGTGATCTGTGTTAGTGGAGAGGAGATGAGCTGGTCTGGTAGTAGTACAAAGAGTGGAGGGCAGAAAACTAGACCCATCAGCCTGGAGAAATGGTGTTCCTTCATGCTGTTTCTAGCCTCCTCTTCTGGCTCCATGTTAGTCTTTGTCATGTGATCTTTTTGCTTTCTTTCTTTATCCCTTTTCCTTTTTTTCTTCTATATCTTGGGTTTGCCAAAATGAGCATACCATTCTTTCCCTGTCTGGGTTTTTTTTTTTTTTGAACCTGGATTTTTAAGTGCTGTACCCCGTTTGGGCATCCATGCCTAAGGTAATAAGGAATGTGAGAGTCAGAATTTAAAAAACGATGTAGGAGGTGAGTTGATTACCACTGCATCTCTGGCTGTGTGGTAGAATGATGTGTGATACTGTGAAGACTGAAAGGTGGTTTTGAATTTGAGACCAGTCAGGGCTATATAGCATGACACTGCCCCAAAAACCAAACCCTTACATTTTTGGCTCACTCATAAGAAGTAGCTGATCCAGGTTCCATCATGAATTTTCAGAAATTATGTCCAAATTTTAGGTTCTACTTCTTTTAAAATACTTTTTCTGTCTTGAGATAGAGTTTGAGCTTGACACAGCAATCCCGGGAACTTGCTGTGTAGACGAGTGTGACCTTGAAACTCTCCTATCCTCACCTCTGCCTAGTTCATGCAGTGGTGGGTATTTCTCACATAATGGTCTGGGTGAACACTTGAACAGGCAGCTCAGATGACTTAACAGGATGAAGAGGGTGCCAGGCGAGGGTCGTGTAACAGTGACACTCCTGCTCCACAGCTGTGATTGACTTTGGAATATGTCTGTGAGTTTGAACAGTTGGCGGGTCTGTTAAGTAACATGTCTTTGACTTTTATTGACTACTGGGTGGGTGGGGGTTTGTGTTTTAGAACCAGATGGAAGTTCAGAGGAGTCGATCTCTACTGTGGAAGAACAAGAGAATGAAACGCCACCTGCTACATCTAGTGAGGCGGAGCAGCCCAAGGGGGAGCCTGAGACTGAAGAGAAGGAAGAGAACAAGTCTCCTGAGGAAACCAAAAAGGAGTAAGGGCCCTGCTTTCTCGCTCTTTATGCTTGAAGACTGTGTGGAGACTGCAGTCAGTTTGTGGGTGTACAGAACAGGCCGTTGGTGCTGGGCATGTACTATTTGCTTTTTAAAATTAACTGTTTAACAGGTTTTACTGTGCACTTTTATGCCTTTTAGAGTTTATAGTGGTTAGTTAGCATGGTAGTCTGAGTAAGCATTTCCTGTTTGCTTTGGAGTATGTCTTTGTGCATTAAAGGAACATTGGATACTTTTTAAGCTTCGGTAGACTCTAAGAAGTGATAAGTAACTACAAAAACCTGACTTGAAAGACACTTCACCATTTGTTCCTGCCTCTGTGCCAGCAGTGATTGTTTGTATGTGCTTGTTAGAGTACTCAGTCACGTCACATCAAGAGCAGCATAGGCCCTGTATCTGGTGACTGAGCTCTGGAAGTAAGATTTGCAGTTGATTTATATCTGTGTACAGTGGTGGCAGTTGTTTAAGTTGTTTTGTTTATTTTGGGCGAGGAGGGACAGACACATTGTGAGCAAGTCTTACTCTGTAGCCCTGGCTAACTTAGAACTCACTATGTAAACTCTGCTGGCTTCAGACTTGCAATGATGAACCTCATGCCTCTGCATCTCAAGTGCTGAGTTACAGGTATTTGCCACCATATGTCTGGCTTCCTTCTAAAAGAGAAAGGTTTGCGAGCAATTGAGGAAGACAGCCAGCACTGACCTTTATTTACTTCTGTGAGCATCCACATCACGTGTGCACAAACAAGAATTCCTGTTTAACTAGAATAGTAATAATTACACTTCTCCCATGTGCTACTCAGGAAATCTCTTATTCCCTTTTTGTTTGTTTGTTTGTTTGTTTTTATTTTTGTTTTTCCTTTGGTTTTTCTTTTGTTTTTCGAGACAGGCTTTCTTTGTGTAACACTCCTGGCTATGCTGAAACTCACTATGTAAAACAGACTGGCCTCGACCTCACAGAGACAGCCTTCCTCTGCCTCCCAAGTACTGGGAGTAAAGGCATGTGCCACCCCTAGCTAAGAAGTGATTTTATCCCTATTCTTTTTTGTTTGTTTGTTTTTTGTTTTTGTTTTTTCAAGACAAGATTTCTCTGTAGCTTTGCGCCTTTCCTGGAACTCACTCTGTAGCCCAGGCTGGCCTCGAACTCACAGAGATCCGCCTGGCTCTGCCCCCCGAGTTCTGGGATTAAAGGCGTGCACCACCACCTCCGGGCTTCAATTTTTTTATTATTATTATTATTTTACTTTTTATTCTTGAAGGTAGTTGATGTTGTTTTACTGTTTAGGGGACTGAGACATCACATGCTAAAATTATATAATTAGAACCTTAAGATCTTTTTCTATATCCCATTGCATCTGTTGTAGTGATTACTAATTTTTATTATTTTATTTTTACCATTATATATTTTTTTATGTGTATGGGTGTTTTGCCTGCCTGTTTGTGCATGTGCGTGCCTGATGTTATGGAAGCTAGAAGACGGTGTTGGATCCCTTGGAAATGGAATTACAGATGACTGTGAGTCATTTTATGGGGACTAGAATCAAACCCAGGTCCTCTGGAAGAGCAGCCAGTGCTCTTCTCACTGAACTGTCTCTCCAGCTAGAGTTTTCACTTCGTTTTTAGTGACAGTTAATGTGATTGCTCTTGCCTGTTCCTAAGAGAAACACCTTTCTACTAGCTCATACCTAAGAGGAACCTCTTGGTTCATTTATAGTACCAGGAAGTTTTTAATGTTATAGTTTGTAGATTTTTGCTTGTTTTATATATCATCTCAATGTAAATAAATTAAAACTTTCCCCCCAAGACAAGATGTCATTTTGTAGCTGCGGCTATCCTTGAACTTGCTATCTAGCCTAGGCTAGTTTAGTCTTGAACCTAGGGTCACTGTGATTCCTGGGTGCTGGGATTACAGCCCTTACCCCGGCTCTCTCTCTCTCTTTGTGGCCTTTTCTTTTTTTCTTTCTGATTGTTCTTTGATGTTAGAGGGTCATTGGTTCTAGGACCCCTACAGTACCAAGATCTGTAGATGCTCAAGTCCTTCCTGTAAATTGGTCTAGTGTTACATGTAACTTAGATACATCCTCCTGTATAGTCTAATACCTAATACACTGTGGGTGCTTTGTATGTAGTTGTTGTGCTGTGTGACTTAGTGACTAGTAGTGAGTAGGAAAGAAAGTTGTGTGTTCAGTACAGATGCTGTTGTCTTTGGATGCAGAATGCAACTATGTGAGATCTGTGAATACAGAATGTTGACTGTCTCTGAAGAGTTCATCTTGCATAATGAAAACTCTTTGTTTTTAAGTGAGAAAGAGCAGTCTAAAGAAAAAGAGAAGAAAGTGAAAAAAACGATACCTTCCTGGGCTACTCTTTCCGCCAGCCAGCTAGCCAGGGCCCAGAGACAAACACCGATGGCTTCCTCCCCACGGCCCAAGATGGATGCAATCTTAACTGAGGCCATTAAGGCAAGTTGTTATTTCCAGCAATCACCTCAGCCATCTTACCCTCTTCATCTTTCCTTATTTGAAAACCGCTTATTTTGTGTGGACATCAGCAATCCTGCTTTGCTTCCTAAAGGATATTCATCATAGGAGGCAAATGTTTTTCTACTGTAATTATATTTGATGAGCACTTTTTTTTTCTTCCAAGACAGGGCTTCTCTGCGTGGCCTTGCCTGTTCTGGAACTTGCCCAGTAGACCAGGCTAGTCTTAAACTTAGAGATCTGCCTGTCTCAATTTTGGAGTGGGGTGAGGTTGTTAAAGGCGTGTCCCACCATTTCCTGGAAGCACATTTGTTTTTTAAAACTCATGTTAAGGGGCTGGAGAGATTCAGTGGTTAAGAGCACTTGCTGTTCTTACAGAGGACCTGGGTTCTATTCCCAGCACCCACACTGACTGGCTCATGACTAGCTGTAATTCCAGTTCCCAGGGTCCAGATGCCCTTTGTGGGCACCTATACACACTTCACAGACATGTGCATCATTAGAAAACATGCAGAATTTTTATTAAAAATTATTTCCTAGTTTTGTTTGTACAGCTGAGCATCTGATATATAGCAATTTTCTTTTCTTTTTGGTTTATCGAGACAGGATTTCTCTGTGTATCAGCTCTGGCTATCCTGGAACTTGCTCTGTAGATCAGACTGACTTCAAACTCAGAGAGATCCACCTGCCTCTGCCTCCTGAGTGCTGGGACTAAAGGTGTGTGCCACCACTGCCCGGCATATATATCACTTTTCATACCTAAAATAAGAAACTTCTAATCCTACTGCTTTGTTTCTCCACTAACCCTTTCAAATGTTGCAAAAAGGAGCCTTCTTACAGAGCCTATGACTTCAGTGTATTCATTGGCTTTCATTAGCATATGTGACTCTCAGATATTGTTAGGGGGTCAGGGTGGATTTCCTGATGTAGCACAAGCTGATTGACCTTGAACTCCTTGTTGTATAGACAAGGATGACTTTGAACTTGGGGTTCTTCTGCAAGATTATAGGTTTTTGCTGCCATGACAAACACCAAATGAAAGTCTAACCTTACACTGCCTTTATTATGTAACTCTTCTCAATATCCCCCTGCTGGGGATCATACATCAAGCCTTATGCAAGTTAAGCCTAAATCCCCCCCCCCCACACACACACACCCCTTGTATTTAAAAGAAGAAGATTTATTTCATTTTTTTATTTCTGTGGAGTTTATTGTCTTTGTATGTGTTCAGGAGCCCTTGGAGGCCTGAAGAAGACATTGGACACCTTGGAATTGGAGTTACAGGCAGTTGTAAGCTACTGTGTTGGTGCTGGAAACCAAGTCCAGGTCCTGTCCAAGAGCATATTGAGCTAGCATTCCAGCCCCCAAATCTCTCTCCTTTACATAGCCTCTCTTGAAGAATCTCATGCAGCCAAGACTGCATAGAGAGACCCTATCTCCAAAAAAAAGAAGCAGCAGCAGCAGCAGGTGGTGGCTTTACATCTGCAGGCCGAAGAGCAATAGGTGCATGTATTGGCTCAGGTGCCTTTCTAGTTATACAGCCCAGGAAGTCCCTGCCCAGGGAATAGCCCCACTCAGAATTTAGATGGTTTGGGGGTTGACTATTTTTGTTTTGTGGGTTTTTTATTGTTGTTTTTCTGAGACAGGATTTCTCTGTGTAGCCCTGGCTGTCCTGGCACTCGCTCTGTAGAACAGGCTGACCTTGAGTTCAGAGATCCATCTGCCTTTGCCTTCGGAGTCCTGGGATTAAAGGTGGGCACCACCACCACCCAGCTTTTTGTTTTGGTTTTTAAAGATGGTCTCACTCTGTAGCCTAGACTGGCCTTGAACTTGCAGCAATGCACCTACCCCTGCCTGGTAGAGGTGAGATTACAGGTGTGAGCCACCATAACCAGCAGTTCCTGTGGTTTTGAAAAATTAAAATTGTTGCAGAAGTACTTGTTAGTGTTGTTTGTTTCTCCATGGCCTTTACGTGCTTCAGTTGAGCTAGCTGAAGCACTGTTCATTCTTCCCTACCACTTTGCCATTTAGTTCATTTCTTAAAGAACTTATTTTGAAAATGATTCAGTCTCTAATAAAAAATAACTAGTTTAATATGTATGGTTTGAAAATCTTGTAGGCATGCTTCCAGAAGAGTGGTGCTTCAGTGGTTGCTATTCGAAAGTACATCATCCATAAGTACCCTTCTCTGGATCTGGAGAGAAGAGGCTATCTCCTTAAGCAAGCACTGAAAAGAGAGCTAAACAGAGGAGTCATCAAACAGGTACTACACCATTGTAGAAAATGAGATGACGTCTTGTATCAGCTGTATATACGTCATTTGTCATGTATCAATAAGTTAGGTATATTTTTCTCTGTTAAAAGTAAGTACATGACTGAAATAATTCCACTGGACCTAGTCTTCTTATGTGAGGACAGGCCTCAGAAGACTGATGGCAGTTGCCTTTGTAGGTCACTCTTAATAGAGCAATACAATGGTGCGATTTTTCTCTGCCTGTTGTGCTGTTGGTTGGGTCTTTGGAGGCTGGATTATGCTTGAAATTACATAGCTCTAAAAATGATAATAAAGTTAAGGAATACTACTATTGCCGTAACAGAAGGAGACTTGCTTTTGTCTTAGGTCTGTTACCTCTAAAATTTAATATACGTGACTCAACTGGTTACTTAATAAGTCGGCTTTTCAGTAGATTCATCTTAATTGATTATTATCTAAACTATTAATGCCTGAGGGCTAAAGAGCATCAGCTAAAGCCTGACTAGAATGACCCTGATTTCAGGCATAATCTGCATTGCTTTGCTTATTTCTTCAAAGGATTGCTTAGATTTGGAACAGCTTAGGGTGGGCATTGCAGCTCCAGCTAGAACACTTGCCTGAGCACACATAAGGTCTCCTCATTACCCTGTCCTGGGATAAAACCATGACAGCCTTAAGATGAAAATGGAGTTTAGCTCATCAGGTACTCTTCAGAAGTCCACAGTGATAAGAATAACCACTAAGATCAAAAGATCCCATGGTAGCAAAAAGAGCTAGTCTTAGGACCTAGTTTATCACATTCCAAAAGCTCCTGGGGTTCTTTGATACCTTTCTACAGATTGTGATGGGGTTAGTTCTGTGATAGACAGTTAAACTCTGCCTAGGACCCCTCAGTGAGTTGTTAATTTAGTACATATATGTTGAGTGTATTCTTTGTGGTTAAAGTGATTCCTCTTGTGTGGTGATTACCTGTTTATATGATTAATAAATAGATTTTATTTTTGTGAAATGTTTGATCATCAGATAAGCCTGAGTTACAGGGTTGTCCAGGGTTGACTGGCTGGTGTGTTGTCCTATCTCTTCAACTCCATTGTTCTTTCCTCTCCAGAGTTAAGCAGCATTTTACCTCCTGCTTGTAACCTAGTGTGAAGTTACTAACTCAATCCTGGAGTAACTTAAATCTCATGTACTTTAGGTAAAAGGAAAAGGTGCATCTGGCAGTTTTGTTGTGGTCCAGAAATCAAGGAAAACACCTCAGAAATCCAGAAACAGAAAGGTAAGTTTGCAGCACTTTTTGAATGCTGAAGTACTATTACTGCTACTGAAGACAGCAGCATTAATTGCGTGCCTGTGTGAGTAGCACTGTTTGAAGTGCAGCCTTTCCACTGAGGGCTAGAGACATTGTAAGTTATTTCCCCAGGTAAGTGTGAAGAACAGCCAGATTGCAAAGCTTAGTACTCCAGCCTTGGTAAGCCTATGGTCTTCAATGCCTTATATTGAATTATGGGCAGCTGTATGAATTACACTACTTTTTGTGAAATATATTTTAAGCTAGAAGAGATATATAAGTACATTTCTGCCCCGCCAGGACCTAAACTATACTCAGATTCCTTTTGTTTTCTCATCTCTGTAAGTACTAACACCCAAAACAGTTCCCGTTGATAAACGAATAATGGCTAAAAAAAAATTTTGTTTTGTGTTTTTGAGACAAGGTTTCTCTGTGTAACAGCCCTGGCAGTTCTAGAACTTGCTCTGTAGATCAGGCTGGCCTCGAACTCACAGAGATCTGCCTGCCTGTTCCTCCCAAGTGCTGAGATTAAAGGCGTGCACCACCACCACCCGGCATGGCTAAAAACTTTTAAGTGAAATAGTATTTGTATCATTGATTAGAATCCTGATAGTCTGTATCATTTTTACAACTCTGAAAGGTTTTTGTTGTTGTTGTTGTTGTTGTTGTTTTTGTTTTTATTTTTCAAGACAGTTTCTCTGTATAAGAGCTCTGGCTGTCCTGGAACTTGCTTTGTAGTCCAGGCTGCCCTGAGAATGCTGGACTAAGGCATGCAGCACAAGCTATAGCTTCATACTGTTTTTGTTTTTTTCAAGACAGGGTTGCTCTGTGAAGCCTTTGGAGCCTGTAGACCAGGCTGGCCTCGAACTCACAGAGATCTGCCTGCCTCTGCCTCCCCCTCCCCCCAGTGCTAGGATTAAAGGTGTGTACCACCACCACCTGGCTTTCATACCGTTTTTTAAAATAGATTTTATAGCACTTGAAAATGAGCCTTGGTGGTATGCTTCCTGGTGCTGCACTTGATTCTTGGTTACTGGAAATGAAGAGTGAAAGTAGACCTTTAAATAACTCGATTTTTTTCCTTTGATTTCTGTGTGTATTTTTTATTCTTCGAATCTGAAATTATTATCTGACAATTGCTACAATCCATACCTTATGCTCTGATTTATTTGAATATGGGAGAAAGTACTTTTCTATTTGCCAGTTGATTTGACAGTGATGGCAGAAAGCCCTGAAGGTGTAGGTAACATGGACTGACAGCTGTCTGTTGTGTAAGGATTAACTTTTGGTGCTGTGTTGCAGAAGGGCTCAGCAGTGGATCCAGAACCACAAGTCAAACTGGAAGATATTCTCCCATTGGCCTTTACTCGACTTTGTGAACCTAAAGAAGCGTCCTACAGTCTCATCAGGAAATACGTGTCTCAGTATTACCCTAAGCTTAGAGTGGACATCAGGTACTAGCCATGCCCTGGACTCCAAAGCAGGGCGTGCTGCTGTTCTTGAGAAAGGACATAGATGAAATATTAAGAAGGGTTTCTTTCGGGGGAAATAGAAGTAAAACTTCCTGTCTCCTAATTTCCCATGTTTTCTTTTTTATGTCATGTGTCAGGGCTTTTGTTGCTGTTCTTTGGTTGGTTTGTTTTTTAAACCCAAACTACATACTCTCACATGATCCTACTAGAGTCTAGGTGTCCCTCAATCAGTATCTGTGGAGGGTTTGGTTCCAGTAGCCTCCTTGATGCCAAAGTCCTACAAATGTTCAAGCATATGCTTTACATAGTCCTGTCTGTGAGTGATACAGTATGCATCTTCATGTATAATTTCTGTTGTTTTTAAGATAGGAGCTCACTGTGTAGCCTACACTGTCATCAAACTCATAGTCTTTGTGCTTTTGCCTTAGTAATAGAATTATGCCTGGCTTCTGTGTGTTTACTTTTCAGTACTGAAAATTGAAGCTAGAGCCTCGTGCATGCTAGACAAGCCTCTACAACTGTATCCTGGCCTTCTTTACATTTTATTTTAAGACATTGTTGCATTAAATTGCCTAGACATACCTTAAACTTGTGATTCTCCTGCCTTAGCCTACTAAGTAGATGGCATTATAGACTTGCACCATTGGTCTTGCCCTCCTGTATACTTTAAATCTTCCTTAGAACACTTAAAATACCTAATATAATTGTTATATAAATAGGTTTTGGGGTTTTTTTGTTTCATTTTTTTTGTTTTTTTTGTTTTTGTTTTTTTTTGGTTTTTTTTTGTTTTTTCGAGACAGGGTTTCTCTGTGTAGCTTTGCGCCTTTCCTGGAACTCGCTTTGTAGACCAGGCTGGCCTCGAACTCACAGAGATCCGCCTGCCTCTGCCTCCCAAGTGCTGGGATTAAAGGCGTGCGCCACCACCGCCACCCGGCTATAAATAGGTTTTATGATATATAAAATAATGGTAAGGGAAAAGTATGTGTATTCAGTGTACCATATAGCTTCCCTGCCTGAATGTTTGTGATCCAGTTGCTCCTGCAGAAAGTGTGGTTATATAGAGTCATCTGTAACTTTTTCTTTTGTTGATCTTGTTGGTTTTCAAGACAGAGTGTGTCTTTGTGTAGCCTTGGCTGTCCTAGAACTAGCTCTGTAGACTAGGCTGGCCTTGAACTCAGCAGTTCTGCCTCCCAAACACTGGGATTAAAGGTGTGTGCCCCTACCACCTGGCTCTTATTGTGGTTTTGTTTTGAGATAGGGTTTCATGTAGCCCAGGCTGGCCACAAACTTACTATGTAATAGAGGATGGCCTTGAGTTACTAATCCCCTTGCTTTCTCCTCCCAAGTGATGGACTCAGTGTGTACTACCACACTCTCACACATCTGTGCATGTGCATTTGGAATATATATGGGGGCATGTGTTTGTGTGTTCAGATACATCTGCACACATTAGCGATCTGAAGTAGATGCTAATCTGAAGTAGTGTCTGTCTTGGTTGTCCCACTGAACTCTCTGGCTAGTCTGGCTAACCAGCTTGATCCAAGAGTTTGTTTCTGCCTCTAAGCTGGGAATACCGATGGACCACCACACCCACTGGGCTTTTACATGGTATCTGTTTATCTGAACTTGAATCCTTATACTTATGTGGCAAGCATTTTACACAGTCTTAGTTTCTTTTCTATTGCTGTGACAACACACCATGACCAAGGGAATTTACAAAAGAAAATGTTGAATTGGGCTTCTTTTTTTCTTTTTTTTTTTTTTTTTTGGTTTTTCGAGACAAGGTTTCTCTGTTGCTTTGCGCCTTTTCTGGAACTCGCTTTGGAGACCAGGCTGGCCTCGAACTCACAGAGATCCACCTGCCTCTGCCTCCGGAGTGCTGGGATTAAAGGCGTGCGCCACCAACGCCCGGCTGAATTGGGCTTCTTACAAGTTCAGGTCATTAGAGTCCATGATTGCACAGCAAAGGCACACTGAGAATGGCACCAGTCCTTTGAAACCTCAAAGTCCATCCCTGTGACACACCTCCCTTAACAAGGCTACACCCTCTAATCCTCTCAAACAGTTCCAGCAACTGGGAACCAAGTATTCAAACATAGGAGCCCATGGGAGCCAGTCTCATTCAAACCACCAGACCCACAGAGCCATCTTCCCAGTCCTTGTAACTCTTTCCATGTTGGGCTAGAAGAGAGATGGTTAGGTCCATGGTTAGGACCACTGGCTATTCTTCAGAGAACCCAGGTTTGATTCCCAGTACCCATATGGTAGCTCACAGCCATCCAGTTCCAGGGGATTTGATGCCTCCTCAGATACCAGGCATTCACATAGTGCAGACATACATATATGCAGGCAGAATACCCATAAACATAAAAATAAATATTAAAAAACCAAAAAACTTGGCCTTACAGTGGTACGCCTTTAATCCCAGCACTCAGGAGGCAGAGGCAGAGGCAGGCAGATCTCTTGAGTTCGAGGCCAGCCTGGTCTGCAGAGTGAGATCCAGGACAGACACCAAAACTACACAGAGAACCCCTGTCTCGAAAACAAACAAACAAACAAACAAACAAAAAAGATAGAAACTGGGCAGTGGTGATGCACACCTTTAATCCCAGAATTTAGGGGTCACAGGCAAGCGGATCTCTGTGAGTTATAGGCCAGCCTGGTCTACATAAGACCTTGCCTCCTGAGTACTGGGATTAAAGGTGTATGCCCCCACCACCCGGCTCCATCACCTTTTTATTGAAGCTCTTTCCCCTTTTTCTTCTGTAAGACCATATTGCTTTTCTCAAGTCACAATGGAGTCCTCTTTCTTTCTTTTCTTTTCTTTCTTTCTTTTTTTTTTTTTTTTTTTTTTTTTTGAGGTAGGATCTCACATATCTCAGGCTATTCTATTTTATATCTGAGTGTTTGCTTGCATGTATGACTATGCACCACCTGCTTGCAGTACCTGTAGGAGCCAGAAGAGGGAGTTGGACCCCTGGGATTGAAGTTACAGGTGGCTGTGAGCCAGCATGTAGGGCCTGGGAATTCAACCTCGTCCTCTGGAAAAGCAGCCAGTGTTCTTTCCATCTCTGGCTAATTTTTTTTTTCTTCTTAAAAAAAGTTTTTACTATGTATTTGTGTGAGGTGCAAATGCCACAGAACAGTTGTGGAGGTCGATTCTTCTACAATGTGAGTGAACTCAGGTCTTAAGGCCTGACAAAGGCCTTTATTGGCTGAGCCATGTCATTGGCCACCTCAGGTCTTTGAAGTCATTGCAGTGGCTGCTTTTTTTGCTTTGTCGTCATCATCATTGTGCTGGCTTACACACAACAGTAGTTTGCTTCCCACAGTCTGGAAGTCTGCGATCATAGCGGAGTCAGCATAAATGATTGCTGTCTGCTTATCATCCCATGTTAGGATGCTCTCAGAATCCCTTACTACCTTGTTTTTCTTTTGGGGGTGATTGGGTGTGCACGTGTGTGAGGGGGGTACAAGCTCACGTGTATGTACACGTACATGTGGAGGCCAGAGCACTTCAGATGCTATTCCTCAGGACCGATCAGTTATCTCCAAAATGACTTTTTAAGTATTCTTAACATATCACACACATGAATTTGGTTGGTATAATTAAAGCCAAAACCTTGTGTGGCCTGGTCAACATAGCAAGTTAACCCCCATTAGGGGGAAAAAGAGATATCTTTGCTTTATTTCATTGCTCAGGGCATTCATCTGATGGTACTAAATTACAGGGTTTGGGCACACTATGGCAGTTAGAAAAGTTTGTTCTGTGTGGTAAGGATTATATATGTATCAATAATAGCTTCTTTTAAGAGGAAAGAAATTCTACTTGTTCAGGATGCCAGCAGTTTGGTGTTATTTTGTTCATTTTAAAGGATATACACATAACAGGAATTACAAGTTTAGATCTGGAAATAGACCTGGATCTATTTCTGCAGTTTTCTTTCACTGACAGATTTATCACTCTGTTTTGTTTCTTTCTACAGGCCCCAGTTGTTGAAGAATGCTCTGCAGAGAGCAGTAGAGAGAGGCCAGTTAGAGCAGATAACTGGCAAAGGTGCTTCGGGGACATTCCAGGTTAGAAGCTGACGTCTTGATTGTTGAGAATGGTTTGCAAAGTTTGGGTTTCAGAACCTCTTTTATTCTCAAACTGTGTTGAAGACCCTCAAAGATTTTGTTTATATATGTTAACATCTCTCAGTATTTATTAAATTATAAATTAAAACTAAGAACCAAACATGGTGGCACACACCTGTAATCCCAGGTCTCAGGAAACGGAGGTAGGAAGATTTCAAATTCAAAACCAGCAAGAGCTACATAGTGAGGTCATGTCTCAAAACAGAAAGAACTAGAAAGATGACTCTAATGCGAGAATCCATGGAGTCTGTTAAGGAGTATTAGGGAGATTTATTAGGGTAAACTGAAGCAATACACTCACGAATACAGAACCGAGCAGACAGCTGAAGTCGTCCTATGATCTGACCAGGAGCTAATCCACCTGGCAGTTCCATCACACCAGGAAGGAGGAGGCAGCAGAGCCTTCTCCCTTTCCTTTTAAGAGGTCACTTAAAAGGCAAGAAGCACCACCTCCTTTGGGCCATATAGCCCAAAGTCATGGGCAGAGCAAATACCACTACATGACTCAGCAGCTACCAAGTCTAATGACCTGTGAGTTCTGTCCTAGGAGCCATGTGGTAGAGTGAGAGAAGCAACTCTTGCAAGTTGTCCTCTGATCTCCACATGTGTCATGGCATGTGTGCATCCACATACATACCCATCAATAAATTAATAATAAAATTTTGGAAAACTGGACATTTCATATTAACTTTTTTTGATTTGTTTTTATGAGACAAAGTTTCTCTGTGTGGCCCTAGCTGTCCTGGAACTTGCTCTGCAGACCAGGCTGACCTCAAACTCAGAGATCCACCTGCCTCTGCCTCCCAATTGCAGGAATTAAAGGTGTGTGCTACCACCACCTGGCTTCTAATTTTTACCTCTAGCTTCAGACAACCTATAAGGTCTGTTTCACATTTCATATGATGCAATTATTGTGTGGCCTTTTGTATTTGGCTTGTTACTTAGCATAAATAAAACTCAAAGATGAGTTTTTCCATGTGGTAGCTTCTATCAGTACCTAGTTTATCCACCTGTGAGTTGCATATTTGGATTATTTCTCCTTTTTTAGTTAGTTATGTATACTACCGTGAACATTGGTATCCAAGTGCCTTGTGTAGATATATGCTTTATTTCAGTGAAGTCAGTAGCTAGGAGTAGACTTGCTAGCCATAGAGTGAGTGGACCACACCCTTTTTACATTCCCGTCCAACCTGTGGTTTCTCCATATCTTTGTCACCAACCTTGTTATTTTCCTTGGTACAAGATCCATGCCAGTAGAGATGAAGTGTTCTCTTGAGGTGTGGATGGGCATTTTCCTAATGGTTACTAATACCACGCTTACTGGTTGTTTGTTCATTTCCTTTGGTGAAATAGTTATTAATGTCTTTTTGCCCATTAAAAAAAAAAATGAGCATTTGAGCAGGGCCATGGTGCCGTTCACCTTTAATCCCAATACTTGGGAGGCAGAGGCAGGCGGATCTCTGAATTTGAGGCCAGCCTGATCTACATAGTGTGTTCCAGGATAGCCAGGGCCACACAGAGAAACTGTCTCAAAGAAAACAAAAAACAAAAAAATTGAACATTTTTTAGGAGCATTTTATTATAGATAAAAGTCCCTAATCAATATAGAACTTGAAATATTTTCTCTGCTTTTGTGGCTTTTCCTTTTTTGTGACAGGCCCAGGCTAGCCTTGAACTTTATATATAGTTGAGGATGACTTTAAACTTGTGATGCTCCTGCTCTGTCTCTAAGTCCTGGGGTTGCAGGCATATGCTACCATCACTGGTTTATGGGCTGTTGGTGTTTGAACACAGGGCTTCATGTATGCTAGACAAGAGTTTGCTGAATAAGCCATATTTCCATATAAGTTTGAGGCCAGACTTTGATACCTGAAGCCCTGTCTAAAAAAAATAAGTAAGCCAGTACTATAAAGCATTGTAGTATAAAGCATGGTTTTCTTTTCCTATTTGGCTTATTGTTACTTTTTTTTTTTTTTTTTTTTTTTCCTGTCCTAGAACTCATTATGTAGACCATACTGGCCTCAAACTCAGAGATCCATCTACCTCTGCCTCCGAGTGCTGGGATAAAGGTATATGCCACCATGTCCAGCTTCATTGTTAGTAATCTTTATTTCTTAGTGTCAGCCTGGAATTAGGCCATGTAATTTTCTGTTGTATGATCCCTTAAATATTTGTCAGTATTTTTCATGGCACAGGGCATAAGGATGTAGAATGGATGTAGGCATAAGGATGTCAGTCTCTTTGGGTTTACAGTATCTACTGCTGTTTTAGGGTAGTTGGAGGGTTTGATGGAAGAAGAAAATAATCCAAGAGAGGGTTGGGACTCCTCAGTGAAGTTGAAACCTTGTGAGCGGGAGGAGAAAGCCCTGACCTGATAATTCATTGTAAAACATATCTGTGCTGATGCAGGAGCTCCGACCCACCTGGTGCAGAGGAGTCTTGTCTTGACCTGCTTTGGGAGAGTGTTGTCTTGATGCTTTTCTCTTCCTCCTTGGAAAACAGCTGAAGAAATCAGGGGAGAAACCCCTGCTTGGTGGAAGCCTGATGGAATATGCAATCTTGTCTGCCATTGCTGCCATGAATGAACCGAAGACCTGTTCCACCACTGCTCTGAAGAAGTACGTCCTGGAGAACCACCCAGGGACCAATTCTAACTATCAAAGTAAGAGTCAGAGCTATGTGCATTATATGGGACTAGAGGAATGTTCTCATAGAGAAGATCATGCTATTAATGCTGAAGCATTTATTACTGACTGAAAACTAAGGGGGGTGTGCCCCCCCCCAGGAGAGATGGCTCAGTGGTTAAGAGCACTGAATACTTTTCCAGAGGTTCCAAGTTCAATTCCCAGCAGCCACCTGGTGGCTCGCAACCATCTGTAATAGGATCTGATGCCCTCTGCTGGCAAGCAGAGCATTCATACATAAAATACAAATAAATAAAAATTCAAAATTCTATTAAGAGGGGAGGCATTACAGATTTATCATTTATAAAAAGAAATAAAGCCGGGTGGTGGTGATGCACGTCTTTAATCCCAGCACTCTGGAGACAGTGGCAAATGGATCTCTGTGAGTTCGAAGCCAGCCTGGTCTACAGAGTAAGTTCCAGGATAGGCTCCAAAGCTACACAGAGAAACCCTGTCTCGAAAAACAAAACAAAACAAAAAAAGAAAAGGAAAAGGAAAAAAAAGAATTAGAAGAAATCAAGACTTCTCTTTCACTGATTTTTATGCTTTTTAAAGAGATTTTATTTTTATTTACGTGTATGTGTATATGTTTGTGTGAATGTGTGCCACACGTGTCAGTACCTGCAGAGGTCAGAAGAAGGTATTAGATCACCTATAGCTAGAGTTATAGGTGCTTGTAAGTGACCTGAACATGAGTGCTGGGATCAAACTCAGGTTCTGTGGAAGAGCAGAAAGCACTTCTCACTGCTGAGCCATCTCTCCACCCCTTAAGGTTTCATTTTTGAGATAATGTCTCATTGTTTCATCTAGGCTGGCATGGAACTCAGGATCCTCAGATGCTAGGTTTGCTGGTATTACTGAGGCTTTTGGTTAATTTGCAGTTACTCCAGGTTGTTATTGACTTACTCCCTATAACGTTATCTCAGTACATTACGTTTACCAGAAGTAGTGCTTTGAGATTAGAGACTAGTCTGTAATTCAATACTTAGCAGCATTTTCGAATGTTCTGAGAGAGTGGCAAGGTTGGCCCCTTATCAAGAGCTACCAGGAAAGCGTGTAAGGATTTAGTGTCTAGAATATGGTGTAGCTAGAGTTTTCCTGCCTGGCCCACACTCAGGACAAATCTCTCTCACCTGCCAGTCCCACAACCGCTCAGACCCAACCAAGTAAGCACAGAGACTTATACTGGTTACAAACTGTATGGCCGTGGCAGGCTTCTTGCTAACTGTTCTTTTCCCCCTTTTTTTTTTTCCAAAAGGAAGGTTTTAACCTTAACAAAGTAAAATTACATATAATTTGGGAATTTGGGCGTAGCTTCTCTTACTACTTCCTGCTGGAGGGGGGTCGCTGTATCTTATGGGGAAACAAAATTTTAGAATTATGGAATAGTCCATGAGGCTGTATCATCTGAGCCAGATGCCTTCAAACCATTCTGGATGTTGAATCATCTGGGCCATGGTGTCATCGGAGACCTTTCAGGGGGTCTTGGCTGGTCAAACCTGATGTATCTTAATCTGGAACAAATCCATAGCCTCTGGCTTTCTGTGGAAACAAAAGCAGAGACTCTTTTCCAAAGTAACATATCCTTATATCCAAATTTTGAAGTCAAGGTACCTTTAAAATATACATATTTGTTTAACTCAACATCTTTTACAATCAAATGTTTTTCTGCAGTTAAAAGTCTCAAAGACAACACAATCCAGATTCTCTGTGTAATATTCATCTTTACGTGGCTTATTTTTATATTAATTTTACTGTCTCTTTAAACACTTTATTTTTTAAACTATGTATTTGTTTCTATAACTGTATCTATCACCTTTTTTTTCTCTTTCAAGCCTACGTATATTTTACACACATTGTAAACTATTACATCTGAATCTGTCTTATTGTGAATCTCTTGCTTTAAACTGCAGCAGCTGTGGCTGCTGGCTCCGCCCACCTCAGCTTCCCAACATGGCTACATTTACCACCAGCTCTGGGAGCTATAGTGGGTCTTTATGCTTTTATTCAAGCAGCATGTAGCCCAGAAACCTCTTTTTTTGTTTTGTACTAGCAAAGGCTAAATCTACCATGCAGCTTAATGTGCCACTTGCAGAGGCCTCATTCCCACCATATGGCAGGTCGAGCACAAACGCCAGGAACCCACCATAGTAGATAGTAGCTCAAACCGGCAGCTGCCGCTCATTTGAGAGAGACAGTTAGGAACTGTTTTTAGCTCCATTTTAGAATCTTTTCTCAGGTTTTAGGTGGAAACTCTTGCCACCACGTTGGATGCCATTTGTAGCTTAAGTTTTCCTGCCTGGCCCACAGTCAGGACAAATCTCTCTCACCTGCCAGTCCCACAGCCACTCAGACCCAACCAAGTAAGCACAGAGACTTATACTGGTTACAAACTGTATGGCCGTGGCAGGCTTCTTGCTAACTGTTCTTACAGCTTAAATTAATTCATTTCCATTAATCTATACCTTGCCACATGGCTCGTGGCTTACCGGCATCTTCACATGCTGTTTCTCATCGTGGCAGCTGGCAGTGTCTTTCTGACTCAGCCTTCCACTTCCCAGCTTTATTCTCCTCCTTGTCCCGCCTACACTTCCTGCCTAGCCAATGGCCAATCAGTGTTTTATTTATTGACTAATCAGTAACACATTTGCCATACAGAACATCCCACAGCAATATGGAAATTGTGTGACTAATAGAAACGACAAACTAGTATATTTTATTTAAGTAAATTTTTAAAAGATTTATGTGCATTTGTGTTTTGCCTGAATGTGAGGATGTCAGGTCCTTTGGAACTGGAGTTATAGACAGTTCTGAGTGGCCATGTGGGTGCTGAGGGTTGAACCTGGGTCCTCTGGAAGAGCAGCTACTGCTCTTAACCATTGCACCATCTCTCCAGCCCCTATTTAAGTAATTTTTTGCATGATGTGATGGTCCATGCTATATAGTCTCTGCTACTTGAGGCTTAGGTAGAAGGCTCACTCAAGCCCAGTCATTTGAGACCAGTCTAGTAACAATGCAACATCCTATCTCAATAAAAGAAAGGAACATAATGTTGAAGTATGTGGGGTTTTGTGTTTTGAGAGAGGGTCTCAGCTATGAGCCCTAGCTGGCCTAGAAATCACTGTGTAAACCAGGCTGACCTCGAACTTAGAGATCTGTATGCCTCCTGAGTACTTAAAGTAAGGGCATGTGCCATTACACTTGGTCTGAAGAATTTTCCTTTTTTTGCTGGGCAGTGGTGGCACATGCTTTTAATCCCAGCATTCGGGAGGCAGAGGCAGGCAGATCTCTGTGAGTTTGAAGCCAGCCTGGTCCACAGAACCAGTTCCAGGACCACCAGAGTGGTTACACTGAGAAACCTTGTCTTGAAAACACAACAACAAAAAACAATTCTTTTTTAATGTAGTCTCATTAAGTAGTCCAAGTTGGCTAGATGGTGCTGGCACTAGTCCCAGAATTTGGGAGGCAGAGGCAGGCAGATCTCTGAGTTAAAGGCCAGCTTACAGAGAGAGAACTGCAGAGCAAGTGCCAGGACATCAGGGTTATGCAGAGAAAGGTTGGGGGGTTATAGCCCAGACTGGCTTTGAACTCAAAATCCTTTGCCCTAGCCTCCCAAGTAGCTGGGCTTATAGATACCACCACCACAAGCCAGGAAGCCTATTAGTAACCTTTTCAGTTTCACTGATACTAAGGCTTTGTCTTTTATTAATTTAATTATCTTATTATATTTTTTATGTGTCTTTGTATGAGAATGAGGATTATAAGTCCTCGGGAGCTATTCCGTTGTCTTGTCACTTTATTCCTCTTTTGTATGTGTGTTACGTCTCTGTGTGTATAGTTAGTATGTGTACTCATGTGCATGTGGCCACAATGCCACTGAGCTCCATGAATCTGCCTGTCCCCACCTGCTAGTTCTAGGGTTGCAGATGCGCATTGCCATGTCTGCGTTGCGCTTGTGTGCTAAGAACCTGAACTCAGGCACTTTACCAATGGAGCTGTCTCCCCAGCCCTGCTTATCTTTATATATAGTTCTGAGATGACATTGGTGTGTAATCGAGGTTACGCATTGGATGCTTAGAGGAGTAGAACTGGAAATTTTAATTCAGAATTGTTATTAACCAGTTATGTATTATCCAAGGACAAGATTCTTGACCTCTAGAATCAAGACATTGATTTCACTCTAGACACTTGTTATCCTTTTCTGTGAAAAATTTTTTGACTCATTGGATTCTAATGGCTGTTTGTATTTTTTCAATATATCTTGTCAAATTTATGGGCACAAAATATTTTTTTTTCTTTCCCAAGACAGGGTTTCTCTGTGTAGCTTTGCGCCTTTCCTGGAACTCTGTAGCCCAGGCTGGCCTCAAACTCACAGAGATCCTCCTGCCTCTGCCTCCCGTGCTGGGATTAAAGGCGTGCGCCACCACCGCCCGGCAATATTTTCTGAACTAATTGATACATTTAGGCAGAAAGGACTTACATATACTAGTTACTGTGTGTGATCAGTGTTGACTTGGTTTGCATTTAATTGTGGTTGATTGACCGAATCTGAATAGCTAAACTTTTTCTTTATTCTTGAATCTGTTGTAAAGTGCATTTGCTGAAGAAAACTCTGCAGAAGTGTGAGAAGAATGGGTGGATGGAGCAGATCTCGGGGAAGGGGTTTAGCGGCACCTTCCAGCTGTGCTTCCCCTATCACCCCAGGTGAGGCCCCAAAGCGAAGCGCTGGCCGCTGTGTGCTTGAATCTGAGTCCAGGTTACAGCCTTGGGTCCATGTGTTTGCCTCATTACTGTTACCCTGAACTGGAGATACCTGAAAATAACGACTACAAAAGGTTCACACTAGCACAGGCGTCTCTACTGTCCTAGAAGAGCTGCTAGTTAGCAAGCTCTTGGAGAGTTGACTGCTCATTCTTCATCTTCTGAAATGGTAGCAACAGTCAGATTACCAGAGAATGAAATACTGTAATTGTCCAGAAAATCAGATGGTGAGAACCTTGCCTGTTTCCACGAATCATAACTCGGCGCTCTTCAAACTTTTATTGGAAAAACCTGTCTCCTGTTGATGATGTATTTAATTGTCGAAACAGAAACATACATGAAGCTCTTAACAGCCGTGTATATATGTGTGTTGGTACTGAAACCCTCTTACCCTTTCATTGCTAGTAAGACCATAGCCTGTGCTGTGAGGCTCTTGCTTCAGCAGCTCTGCAGTGACACTTTATTACATAATTCTTTTTTTTTTTTGGAGCTGAGGTTCGAACCCAGGGCCTTGTGCTTCTAGGCAAGCGCGCTACCACTGAGCTAAATCCCCAACCCCCATAATTCTTAAAACATAGACATGTATACTTGAATTTTCAGACATTAAATAGTAAATTGAATAGTTAGGTCATATACATGTTTTAATGGACATACTAATAAAAATTACAGAAGAGTTTAGAGGACAAGATTCTTGCCCAAATTCTCTGAAACTTTGAAGAGTTTTATTAGCCTTTGAGTTCTTTGCTGATACTGTAGGGCAAACATGGTCACTGTTCTGCAGACCATGCTGTGTGTTTGGTTGCAGATCCCCATGGCAGTAGGCTAGTGACTGCTTACTGAATGAAGAAGAGTCCTTTCTACGACATGATGGGAGGAAGGAGATGAACTATGATGTGGAGCTTTCCTAGATTTATGCTGACTTTGTACATGTGTTCAAAATAAGTTACATTGTAAACAGATATTTGTAACCTAACGACAGACATGTTCGAGGGGGTGTGACTAGAAGTGGGTATGTCTAGTGACAGGCTTTAGGTTCACATTATTTTCCTTATCCTACATGAGACTTTGTTTTACTTTTTCCCTCCTTAGCCCAGGAGTTCTGTTTCCAAAGAAAGAGCCAGATGGTTCTAAAGATGAAGATGAAGATGAGGATGAGGATGAAGATGAGGATGAATCATCAGCAGACTCGGAGGATGAAGAACCACCACCCAAGAGAAGGTATGAAATGAGGAACCTGTTGAGATAGAATAATCAATATCTCAGAGCTAAAAATAGATTTGGACCTGTAATTCCAGCTATTAGGGAGGCTGAGATAGGAAAATTGAAAATTCATGGCCAGTGTGGGCAATTACTGAAACTCTATCTCAAAAAGTAAAACAAGGCCCAGGGACATAGCTCAGTGGTAGAGTGCTTGTCTGTGTGTGTCTAGTATCACTCAAAATACAGTGGTACTAATAGGAGGGGCTAAGCATAGGAATGTGTTTTAACCACTAAGATCCTTCTCAGATTCTTTGGGTAATATTTAAATAACCTTCTCCCTTGAAAATTCAGGCAGTGTGAATAAGTAATGTCTTCTTTGGTCAAACATAATAAATATGTCTATAGTTTATTCAAAGAAAAATAATTCCATATTATCCTAAGGAATCAGCTGTAGACTTCCGTGATTCAGTTAAATTCGTGTAATGCCTGTATTGAGAAATCAAGTCAAATTTCTGGGTTTTTTTTTTTTTGGTTTTTCGAGACAGCGTTTCTCATTGTGGTTTTGGTGACTGTCCTGGATCTCGCTCAGTAGACCAGGCTGGCCTGAAACTCAGAGATCCGCCTGGCTCTGAGTGCTGGAATTAAAGGCATGCACCACAGCTGCCCAGCTCAAATTTTTGTTTTTAACATAGTGATTTCTTTTTTCTTTTTCTTTCTTTTTTTTTTTTTTTTTTTTTCTTTCTTTCTTCGAGACAGGGTTTCTCTGTGTAGCTTTGCGCCTTTCCTGGTACTCACTCTGTAGACTAGGCTGGCCTCAAACTCACAGAGATCTACCTGCCTCTGCCTCCCGAGTGTTGGGATTAAAGGCATGCACCACCACCGCCAGGCAACATAGTGATTTCTGCATAAGCTACTTCTCTTTAAGCAAAAGGAACTTGTCCTGGCAAAGTGACTCTCTCCTGCAGTGAGTGAATACTTTTATTCTTCTGTTCTCACAGCTTACAGAAGAAAACCCCAGCCAAGTCCCAAGGAAAGACTGCATCTATGAAGCAGAGAGGGTCCAAGCCTGCGCGTAAAGTCCCTGCTGCCCAGAGAGGGAAAGTGAGGCCACTGCCCAAGAAAGCCCCCCCCAAGGCCAAGACCCCTGTCAAGAAAGCCAGACCCTCACCCTCAATCATCAAGAAGCCTAGTGGGAGCTCCTCCAAAAAGCCCACAGCCAGTGCAAGAAAGGAAGTGAAACTGCCCAGCAAGGGCAGATCGACCATGAAAAAGGCTTTCAAGGCAAAAAAGTAAATTTTATAGGAAAAAAGGGTATCATGATAGAATTCAAAATCTTATTTTATAAGGTCAGTGTGCATTTGTTTTAGTTATGATGCTTTTAATTTTATTTTTTTCTTCCCATATGAGCATTGTGGGAAGGACTATAAACAAACCAATGTAGACATTTGTTAGCTTAGGTGCTGTTCTCAGTGCCTGCCTCTTCATCATTTAATTTCTGCAGTAATCCTGGACATGGCTGAACTATGTAATCTGCCCTAGTCCTTTTGCTCCTCCTAACCCCAGCCCTCATGCTTTCTCTTTTTTTATGGTCCGATTTGGGGTTTCCTCTTCAAGTTAATCTAAACAATTGCACAGATTTATATTTGTAGTGAGCACCATAGGTCAGGTGCTGGAAGTCAAGAGGAAGCAGGCGTACTTCAGAGAGGTATTGCCCCTGCCTGGAGACTTGTTAGAGTTGTGGTGATTAACCCTGGCTGTAAAATCACTCCACTCACCATTCTCGCCAGCTTGAGCCGGAGACATTTTAGCTTTGGAAAGAAGCTCTAGTCTCTGTGACCCCATAGATTCTGAAGATCTCCGCTCCTTTTGTCGCTCTGACCAGTTGCCAAGCACGCTTTGCTGCCCAGAGCGTCGTCCCCTTAACAGCAAGCACAAGTTGTCTGCACCACTTGGTTTTGACTGAAGGGGAAGTACAGAGATACGAGGAATCTGATTCTGGTGTTGCTTATATTACCAAAAATGACAGAATATTCTCGATCAAATGTCTAGATATATTTTTAATATTTGGGGCATAAGTTGTCAACCCCTGTTTGAGAGTTCCCATTGCTAATGTAGAAATGTTAAGTGGTAAAACATGTAATTTGCTAAAATAACCAGATTTCAGATTCACCTGTGTGTGCCCCCCTCGCCCATAGCACTTTTGATATCAGGCAAATGGTTTCCTTTTTGAGATATTTTAACAGAAGAGAGGAGGGGGAAGCAAATGAAGCTGTACTACCTAACCCTCTTTTTGTTTGTATTTGTTTTAGGATATTGTGAAGTTGTGTAAAATAGCACTAGCTTTCTACTTGAGAAATACAGTTTCTGCTTATCATTTATTCCTTCCCTGTGGCACTTGACATTTTAATTGTCTTAAACTTTTTGATGTACCTCCTCTGGCCCCTTACACACTGCCAGAGGAGAAGGTGTTTGTTTGAGATGCATTCCATTTGCAGTGTCTCCTGGGATCCCTGCGGCTTACATATATGGCTGGGAAATGGACTTGAGAAAACGGGCTTGAATTGGATCATAACCTGTGAGATCCCATCATGAGTCATTGGGATTTGTGTTGCATGTAAGGCAATCTTTCCTGTTGTAAATCTTCCTTTTTTATGTACATATATTTTGAGAAATATGAATAAACATGAAGTTTTAAAAGCTGCTGAACTACAACTTACGTTGGAAAGTGTTCAGTGTACTCTCAAGAGTAGCTTACATTGCCTGCCCTGTAATCTCTACTCCTGTAAGGGATACCATTGTAGCTAAAGTTTTCCTGCCTGGCCCACAGTCAGGACAAATCTCTCACCTGCCAGTCCCACAGCCACTCAGACCCAACCAAGTAAACACAGAGACTTATATTGCTTACAAACTGTATGGCCGTGGCAGACTTCTTGCTAACTGTTCTTACAGCTTAAATTAATCCATTTCTATAAGTCTGTACCTTGCCATGTGGCTTGTGGCTGACCGGTATCTTCACATGCTGTTTGTCATCATGGCGGCTGGCAGTGTCTCTCTGACTCAGCCTTCACTTCCCAGCTTTATTCTCCTCCTTGTCCCGCCTATACTTCCTGCCTAGCCAATGGCCAATCAGTATTTTATTTATTGACTAATCAGCAACACATTTGCCATACAGAACATCCCACAGCACTTCCCCCTTTTTTTTTTTCCAAAAAGGAAGGTTTTAACCTTAACAAAGTAAAATTACATATAATTTGGGAATTTGGGCGTAGCTTCTCTTACTACTTCCTGCTGGAGGGGGGCACTGTGTCTTATGGGGACACAAAGAAAATTTTAGGATCATGGAGTAGTCCGTGAGGCTGTATCGTCTGAGCCAGTTGCCTTGAAACCATTCTGGATGTTGAATCATCTGGGCCATGGTGTCATCAGAGACCTTTCAGGGAGTCTTGGCTGGTCAAACCTGATGTATCTTAATCTGGAACATATCCATAGCCTTTGACTTTCTGTGGGAACAAAAGCAGAGTCTCCTTTCCAAAGTAAAATATCCTTACATCCAAATTTTGAAGTCAAGATATCTTTAAAATATGCATATTGGTTTAACTCAGCTTCCTTTACAATCAAATATCTCTCTGCAGTTAAGAATCCCAAAGACAGCCGGGCGGTGGTGGCGCACGCCTTTAATCCCAGCACTCGGGAGGCAGAGGCAGGCGGATCTCTGTGAGTTCGAGGCCAGCCTGGGCTACCAAGTGAGTTCCAGGAAAAGGCGCAAAGCTACACAGAGAAACCCTGTCTCGAAAAACAAAAAAAAAGAAGAAGAATCCCAAAGACAACAATCCAGATTCTCTGTGTAATATTCATCTTTACGTGGCTTATTTTATATATTAATTTTACTGTCTCTTTAAAGACTTTTATTTTTTAAACTATGTATTTGTTTCTATAACTGTATCTATCACCTTTTTTGTCTCTTTCAAGCCTACGTATATTTTACACACATTGTAAACTATTACATCTGAATCTCTTATTGTGAATCTATTGCTTTAAACTGCAGCAGCTGTGGCTGCTGGCTCCGCCCACCTCAGCTTCCCAACATGGCGGCGGTGGTAGTTCACCGCCAGCTCTGGGAGCTATCATGGGTCTCTATGCTTTTATCCAAGCAGCGTGTAGTCCAGAAACCTCTTTTTTTGTTTTGTATTAGCAAAGGCTAAATCCACCATGCAGCTTAATGTGTCACTTGCAGAGGCCTCATTCCAGCCCTACTGCAGGTCGAGCACGCACGCCAGGAACCCACAAGTAGCTCAAACCGGCAGCTGCCGCTCATTTGAGAGAGACAATTAGGAAGCTGTTTTTAGCTCCGTTTTAGAATCTTTTTTCTCAGTTTTTAGGTGGAAACTCTTGCCACCACATTGGACGCCATTTGTAGCTAAAGTTTTCCTGCCTGGCCCACAGTCAGGGCAAATCTTTCTCACCTGCCAGCCCCACAGCCACTCAGACCCAACCAAGTAAACACAGAGACATATTGCTTACAAACTGTGTGGTTGTGGCAGACTTCTTGCTAACTGTTCTTACAGCTTAAATTAATCCATTTCTATAAGTCTGTACCTTGCCACGTGGCTTGTGGCTGACCGGTATCTTCACATGCTGTTTGTCATCATGGCGGCTGGCAGTGTCTCTCTGACTCAGCCTTCCACTTCCCAGCTTTATTCTCCTCCTTGTCCCACCTATACTTCCTGCCTAGCCAATGGCCAATCAGTGTTTTATTTATTGACTAATCAGCAACACATTTGCCATACAGAACATCCCACAGCATACCATTGTTTGCTTCCTTTTTTTTTTAAATTAATAAATTTATTGTGCATTATTGTTTTGCTTATGTAAGGTTGTTGGGTTCCCTGGAACTGTAGTTACAGACAATTGTGAACTGCCATGTGGGTGCTGAGAATTGAACCTGGGTCCTCTGGAAGAGTAGTCAGTACTCTTAACCGCTGATCTCTCCAGATCCTCTTGCTTCCTTTTTAAAGACAATCTCCAGCCTATTTTGATGGTCAGTGATGTTTCCTTTCTAGATATTTTGAATGCTGGTTATTTAATGAATCAAAGGTTTCTTTCTTTTGTTTTGTTTTGTTTTTTGAGACAGAATTTCTCTGTATAGCCCTGGCTGTCCTGGAACTCACTTTATAGACCAGGCTGGCCTCAAACGCAGAGATCCACCTGCCTCTGCCACACAAGTGCTAGGATTAAAGGTGTTTGCCACCATGCCTGGGTCAAATGAAAGGTTTCTTAAAGAATCATCTTATATGAAAGACTTTTCTTGATATCATGAGTTTAATTAACATTCTGTTGTGTTTAATTAATATTCAGTATTCAGGGAAATCCTTAGACTAGAAAAAAATTACAGCACAGCCAAAGACAGTAGCCTTCACTAGAGACCTCATTCTAAAAAGCATTTGAATTTCTCCTGTGCTGTTTACCAGGTAATGGTTACTCATAGTGTGTTGTTAGCTGCCCGTGTCAACAATTTTCTGCTGTTTTGGAGTCAAAAGTTGGAGGTTTGGTTTATCTGTTTTATGATATTGCTTCTGAAAAGGTTTGCTGAGTGATCAGCTGGAATCTGTATGTACATCAGGCACTTAACGTGTAGTTTGAGAAGTTTAGGTCATTTAAGGTCTCCTTTATCTCTGAATTCTAGGCACAGAAATTCAGGTTAGGACAGTCTGCTTTAACATCCTAGGAAGGGAAAACTGGATTATTCGGTTGGAAAGCCCCAACTGTCAAACACAGTTTCTTTACACTGACATTGGAGAAACCGTCTTGATTTTTAAATCTGTACACTCAGCAGAACACATTTATAACTTTCCCTTCTGTGTTAAATGGGAAGAGCAAATGCAAGAGGCAGGTCTCTGGCCTAGTGAGCTGACTCTGAAGCCACCTACTACAAATTCTTTGGTAAATGAGTCTCTGAAGGTGCTTGGAAGCAAGATGGTTGGCTTAAGCTACATTCTCAGATACCTTTCCATAGTAATGTGACAAGGCATTTAGCATGGGTTAGACCTGGTCCACATGAGCCATAATTACAGGAGATCTAATCCTGTGTACATTTCAGAATAGACAGGCGTGGTGGTCCAGGCCTGTCATCACAGCAATGGGAGTGGTTTCAGTCATGTCTGTTGGAAATAGTTTGTGAGAAATTTATGTGAAAACAAGATCTAAACAAATGTAACACTTGGCTTGGATATAAACTTGGTTTGCTACGTAATAATTGATAAGGAAGAAAGCCTTTACTTTGTGTTAGTTACTTTTCAATTGCTGTCACAAAAACGCCATGACCAAGGCAACCTATAAAAGAAAGTGTTTAATTCGAGGCCCATGGTTTCAGAGGGTTAGAGTCCATGACCACGAATGGCAGAGAGCATAGCAGCAGACATGGTGCTGGAGCATAGCTGAGAGCTCACTCTTAATCCACTAGCACAAAGCAGAGAGCTAACCGGGTGTAGCATGGGCTTTTGAAACCTCAAAGCCACTTACAGTGACACACCTCCTTATCCTTCCCAAACAGTTCCACCGACTGGGGACCAAGTATTTAAATATATGGACCTATGCGCCTGTTCTCATTCAAATCATCATACACTGGCTCTCCAATAAGGCAGGGTGCGGGCTGGAGAGATGGCTCAGAGGTTAAGAGCACTGGCTGTTCTTCCAGAGGTCCTGAGTTCAATTCCCAGAAACCACATGGTGGCTCACAACCATCTGTAATGAGATCTGGTGCCCTCTTCTGGCCTGCAGGCATACATGCAGACAGAACACTGTATACATAATAAATAAATAAATCTTTAAAAAAAAAAAAAGGCAGCGTGCAAGGCACAACTTCTCCCACTGGACTGCTACCTATTAAAGGTTCTGCCACCTCCCAACTACCTGGTGACCAAACCTTTGGATGTACCCCAAACCACTTAATATAAATTCAATAATAAAAGTAGCCATGTCTGTATGCCAGGCTTTGTATTGTGTTGTCACATGCCTAGCAGTTCTGTGGTCATGGTTTATTGTCTCCAATTTATGGGAGGAGGTGAAGTTAGCACCTGTGCACTTAAAAAAAAAATTAGCGTGTATTCATGTGCTATGGCACCCATGTGGAGATAAGGAAACAACTTGGAGTTGGTTTTCCTTCCACTATATCAGACCAAGTGATTTAACTCAAGTCATCAGGCTTGGTGACAAGTGCCTTTACCCTCTGAGATGTCTTGCTGTCCCCAACCCTGTGCACTTTGAATACAGAACCATTTTGATTGCTTCCCCCTAGGCTTTTTTTTTTTTTTTTTTGCTTTTGAATTGTTGTCCCAAGTGTCTCTCAGCCCAGTGACTCTATCTCCACCCTTGGAAAGAACTGTAGGCAGAAGTTTCTGTTCCACAAGCCATTCCCAAGTAACCACACAGAGGTTTAATTTAATTATAAATGATTGGCCAGTAGCTCAGGCTTGTTACTAGCTAACTCTTACATTTTCAGTTAACCCATATTTTTATCTATGCTTTGCTATGTGGCTTGGTAACTTTTCTCAGTACTGCATGTCCATCTTGCTTCTTTCTACTGCTGCTCGCTTGTCCAGACTCTGCCCTCCTTCCCAGCATCCTCCTAGTCTGGCTCTCCTGCCCAGGTATAGGCCAATTAGTTCTTTATTGACCAATGAGAGTAATACACATTCACAGTGTACAGAAGGATTATTCCACAGCAAAGAACTGTTTGTGAACACTGGGAAATGAAGTCATTGGAAGGCAGGTTTGCAAATAAGTCAGGGTGGCTGGCAGGCATTTTGTTTTGTTTGGGTTTTTTGAGACAGAGTCTTGATATGTATCCCTGGGTGGCCTAGCACTCCCTACAAAGCAAACTGGCTTTGAGCTTGCAGTGATTCTCCTGCCTCTGTCTCCAAGTGCTGGGTCTATAGGCAATAACCTCTATATCCATCTTCAGTGTAGCTTTTGACTGCTACCAAAACATTAGGCTGTTTATTTCCTGGGAAATACTATCTATGTGGCCTGAAGATTTTGAAAAGATTTTTTTGGTTATTGGGGGATAGGGCATATAGTCCCTCAGAGGCTATGTAGGTGACCCTAAGGTTTTTATAGGACTCTGTTCAGATACTCGGCCACTCTCAGCTGCTAGCCCTGGAATACTTTTTGTTTGGTACTCTCACAGTTTACTCCAGAACTAGTATCACCCAGTACACAGGATGAGCTTTCCCAGGAGCCATGGCAACAGTCAGAACCCCATGTTAGGTTGGCAGCTTCTTACACTTTATAAGTTTAAAAAAATGAGCTAGTTTTCCATGATGCCCACCAAGAGAAGTTCCAGAACCTAGATGTATATTCACTTAACAGCCATGAGCTGGATAGCAGCCCCCCACTACCCATCACCCATTTCCTGCCATCCTCCCCTTGTTCGTCTCCATCTGGAGTTGTGTGGCAGCCTCACTCCCTTTAACCATTCTGAAAACTTGGATCTGATGAAATTCTTCTGTCAATCCTCTTAATTTGCCTGTTTGTATAAGTCAATCTTGCTGATAACATATGGTGGTAAAGAACTGGAGAGATAGCTCAGTGGTCAGAACCCCAGGCAGCTCCATGTGAGTTTCCAAGGCCTCTGCAGCCATCAGCAGGCATCTTTGTCAGCCTGGGTCAACAGCAGGGCTGAGGGCAGAACTGAAGGTGTTTGGTGTGCAAGCTACAAAACAAAATCCCATCTTAGTGGCTTCCATTTTTCAATGTAGGTGTTACAGAGTGGGTTGGGTACTGCACAGTCTTCCTCAGATGCCCAGTCTGTCTTAGCAACAAACTCTTAGGTTTCTGGGAAGATGCCCCCCTCTTCTCAGACCTCTTCCTGGAAAGTGTAAGACCTGGTTGGAAACACGGCATCTCTCCTGGGGCACTGGCTTTCCTGGGTACTTGGGTAAAGGAGACACATCTCCCAGCCCTGTAGCCAGCTGGAGAGCAGCTTCCCGCTGATGTGCAGTTACTCCCACTCACATTCGTCAGCTGGCAAGCGCACAGCCAGATTCCGGGATTTTTGATAAAAGGGGAGATTGTGATAGCAAGCTCCCACCTGTGTGGTTTAGTGATTGTCACTGACTCATCAGGAAATAACCATGACTTGCAAGGTGCGCATTAATGCATTTGGCAATCATGACTCCCGCCCCGGCCTGTCTTTTTTTGACATCCCTCTCCATGCTCTATATGGGTAACGCCAGGCTCCTGCACAGGTGAGTCACCCATCCAGTTGAAATGCTGCTTCTGGTAGCTCCAGAGAGCTTGCTGTTAGGAATGCAGGATTAGACACGTGGCAGATGAGGTGGTGACTAGCTTCATGCTACAGTTCTCAGTGGGACTAGGTCAGCTTGCCCAGAGATGGTTGGCACCTCCAAAGACTGCCACCTTTGATGTAGGGTTTTGTTTGAATTCTATGGGTGTGGGTGTCTGTGTACCACATGTGTGCCTGATGCCAAAGGCATCCAGAAAACAGTGTTGGGTCCCCTGGAACTGGAATTACAGGTGGTTGTGAAACAGCCTGCGGGTGCTGGGAATTGAACCTGGGATCTGTTAACCACTGAGCCTCTCTCCAGCCTATAGGATTTCCATTATTATTATTAATTACATTTTGTTTATTATTTGTGTGTGCACATGTAAGGTTATGGGCATTTGAAAGGCAGAGGACAACTTGTTGGAGTTGTCTTCTTCCACAGCGTGGGTCCTAAGGATTGGACTCAGGTCATCAGCCTTGGCAGCAGGTACCTTAACCCACTGAGCCATCCTGCCTGGGTTTTCTTTCGTCAGTGCTAAGAACTGAACTCAGCCTTGTGCATGCCTGAGAAATGCTGTACCACTGAAATATATCTCCAGTCATTTTTTTCCTTTCTTAAAAAAAAAAAAGTTGTATTTATTGTGGGGGCTGGAAAGATAGCTCAGCCATTAAGGACACTTGCTGCTCATGCAGAGGACCTGGGTTGTGTTCTTAGCACCCACGTGGTGGCTCACAACCATCTGTAATTCTAGTTCTAGAGGTGGGGCCCTCTTCTGTTCTCTGAGGGACCCAGGTATGCATGCAGACCAAATACTCATAAATCTGGATGGAGAAATGGCTAAGTGGTTTCTCTTCCAGAGGACCTGGGTTCAATTCCTAGCACCCACATGTGAGCTCACAACTGTATTTAACTCCAGTTTTAGAGGATCTGACTCCCTCTTCTGGCTTGCGAGGGTACCAGGCATGTATGTGGTACACAGACATACCAGCAGGCAAAACACCCATACTGATAAATAAAATGAAAGAAGGAATGAACCACCATAGCTCACAATTACAAATAAATCCAAGTTAAAAAATTTAAATGAAGTAAGGTACTTCAAATATTTCTTATTTTCTTTTTAAGAGTTGGGAGTTAGCCCTTTCATTTTTTATGTATCCTACGTTGCCAGTTTGGTAAACTGAGTTTGCCACGTTGCTGCTTCTTGGTCCTAGCCTGGAGACTTTCAGCTAGGTCCCTTAGCACTCAGCACAGGGAAGTTGGTAAATGCTCACCAGGACACAGACAAAAGAAACTCAAGGCTACAGTATCACTGCATTTACTGAACCTTCACTTACCAGGCAAGGCCGGGCCTTGTGCTGTCAGTGCCTTGCAATCCTCACCTGGCTGTGAGTCAGGGGTGGCAACAACCTTGTGGAGAGGCCCTGAGGATTCACGCGATTAAAATGTTTACCCAAGTCCCACTGCAGAGCGAGGAAGCCCCCCGTTGTGATTTGGGCCTCTAACCATCACACTCATTACTGCCTCTGGGATGCCAGGAGCTCTGCAGAGACAAGTGATGCCCAGTCCCCAACCTGCCCCTGGGAACTCCTCTGAGGCAGCAGATTCAGGTCCACCTTCTCATTGGCGGTGCCATCTGCCCGGATGTCCGTGAGATGGGGACAGCAGTTACTCCCCCTGGGCCAGAACCCCGATGTCCTGGAATTCTGTGGCGTGGGGCACGGGCAGTTTCTGATGCGTTCTCTTTGCGGATTTCGGGTTTAATACACACCAAGTGCTTCCCTGGCTGGGATTTGCGATTTATTTGGGCCACCTACAGCGCTCCTTGCCTGATGGGATCAGAAGGGCCCTCCCTCTATGCGGGCGCTGGCTAAATTCACTCACCATTTCCCCATCTAAGTGGATTTCCGTGCGGTCCTAAGGACAGGGTCATCGCTCTGTGCTAGACCCCAGAGGAGCAGCCCAGTGAATCCCCCCCACAGGAAGGGAATACGTGCCACCAAGTCCTCTGCCATCTGCGTGTGAAGGTGTGGAACTGCGTGGTGAAGGAGCAATCGAGCGGAGCTGGGTCGTGCATGGAGATGGGGACCTTCGCGCTCCAAGTACCACGGGGCGAGTGGCGAAGCCCTGAGCTCGGCGAGTCAGGATGGCTTCTTGGAGGAGGAGCGACAAGGCGGAGCCAGCCCGGGCCTCGGCGTAGGCGGAGCCAGGGACCT